>NC_089856.1:36426797-36781797 GCF_036373705.1 Amia ocellicauda | reverse complement strand
TGAAGTGTCATTCTTGCAGGTCAACAAACATCTAGTGGTCTCTTCTCAGTATGACAAGGATTACCCAAACTGTTTCATGTCCTATTGTAAAGTGCTTTTTTATCAGTTTGCTTCAGTGCCTGAATGCCTCAGTTTCTGCTCAGTGATTATGATTATAAATGTGACTGTTATACCAGATATGTCCACACACGCCTTTCTGTAATATCACAGTTCAGTCTTAGTAGGGACTCCAGACGTGAGTGTGCAAGGTAGGATATCAAACTGTACCTCAGGGATCCGATGAAGTAGTATTTAGTATTTTCTGAACTATTATCTGATCCCTTTATGTTTCCTGCAGGGCCCTCTGTTAACTTTAAGTGTCTCATATGACACTGCTCAACCCGAAGCCTCGGCTTCAGTAAACAGATTTTGCATAGTGGAAGATTGCTGTAGAAAACTCAGGACCTGAGGCTAAAAGTGTCTTGTTATCCACTTTGAAATCCCTAACCCATTTATCATTAATTTGCCTGTAAACTGAGAGGAAGAAATAAGCAAACAAACAACAAGAGAAAAAAGCAATACATTTGTATTGTCCAAAATAAACATTACTGTTGAATATTTTAACAGCCGTTTTTTCAACGGAACAATGATTTCCCTGATAAAAAAAAAAAAAAAACTAACAAAAATGAACAGTTTGAATAATTATCTACACTGGCTTAACAGAGGAATGTGGGAGTGCTTGTTTGGAGGGAATCAAGCGAGTTCTTTTCTAGGAGATTGTGTGACTCCTCACCCCGAGGGCTTGCATGTTTCATAGGTTTTGTCTGGAGTTACTGTGACTGAAATAGTAAGGTGTTTCTTGTCACGTGGTAGAGTGACCTAAATGTTCTTTTGTTAGACAAAATTCATCAAAGATCACGTGTGTTTTATTTTTTATTTTACGCCAACTTTTACCTTTGCATATGAAAGTTTCATGAGCCTTTCACTCTGCTTTATTTTGTTCCCTATTATATATATATATATATTTATTATTCTCCCCAGCATTTGAATAGAGTAAGTTGGGAATATTCTCTTAATACCCTTCAGGTGTGCCTTTCAGCTATCTTTTGTTCAGTCACCATCTTCTGTATTCATTCAGGTGATAAGGAGGCCAAGTCAGCAGGATTTGTAGAGAGCTAAAGTAAAGTGCTGAAGATTTGAGTTCAATCTGTACACAACTGCAGAAAGAGTTTAAAGCAAATACTGGCTAACAGCCAAAATCTACCTTGTAGAAAGTGGTGATATATCAGTAACAATTTTACTATAATATTAACTAATGCTTGATTATATCTTTTTTAAAGTGGCTTCATATTTGTAAATTTCAGATGTAGAAATAGTAGTAGTAATGAGTTTGTTTAACACCAGTATGGTGTATTGCAAAGTAAGATAAACAATGTATGCAGTGCCTACCACAAAAAAAGTGGCCACAGTGAGCTCCTATGGGTCTACTTCGTAATGAATTAGAATATTTAAAACTTTTAAAGTAATATGCATTTGAAATAAGAGTATAGAAATGTAAAGGCCTAACACATTTCTGTATTTCAAAGCAATATTGTTTTGCTGTGGAAATAAATGGTATCCTGAATGCCGGCAAGAAGAACAACATTTTATCCAGATTTTCCCCCCTGTAAACTATCTGACTTTATTTGGAAATCTACTGCAGTGTAATTTTTGTGCCCTTAAGACACTTCTGACTCGACAGGTGATAACCCATGCCTTCCTGGCACTGGGGTTTCACATTTGAAAGGGTGTTACAGACACCTTTTCTTTCTCCTCAGTAGACATGGATCCAGTTACAGTTTATGGTCAGGATAAGGTTATAAAGAGGAGAGGAAAGATCAGCACAGGACAGACTTGGAGTCCCAGCTCCAGGCTACTTGATGACCAGGACATAGAGCTGCTGCTGTAGCAGGGACTGCTGTGTTGTTGGGCAGCTGAAGAGAACATGTTTGCTGCTCGGACCGGGGCTGTGGGGGCCAGAGGGCATGAGGATCCGGCCAAGCTGAGGAAGCACTCAGTGATCTCGGTCGGCAGAGCCCAGCGCACCGCCCAGGAGAATGGCCGGGAGAACCGCAGTAACAGTGTAGTGCAGGTGCAGCAGAAGGCCCGGCGGTTCGCGCTCATCCGGGAGCTGGAGATGAGCTGGTATTTGAAAGTGTTTGGGCTGTCACGTGAGGAGACCACCGCCTGTCAGACTGGAATGCCGTACCGGTGAGTTTGGGAATTATTTAGAAACAAGAACGAAACATAAGCAAACAACCTTCTTGATTCTCAATGACATCCCTACTGCTCCCTGGTTCTACCACTGTGAAGTGTGAAACGTAATTTCAGTCAATACAGCTCTAAAACGCACTGACTAATGAAGTAGAGAGAGACTACTATATATATATATATAGTAGTCTCTCTCTACTTCATTAGTCAGTGCGTTTTAGAGCTGTATTGACTGAAATTACTTTTAAAAAATCACATATATATATATATATATATGTGATTTTTTTAAAGTTCTTTATAGTAACATTAAAGAGCTTTAACATCTAAATGACAAGTAATATGAATGATGTATGTAATTTATTTCTCGCTCCAATTAATATTTTGTGAGCACAGAAAATGTGGGTGGCTATATGGAACATAGTGGTTACAGCAAAGCACACTTAAAATGTCATGAGGTAGTGTAGTGGTTAGAGTTCATCGGGGTCTTGTATGCTTTGAACTAGTATTGAATGTTAATTGCTTTTTCAAGGTGAAATAGTTGTTCAGTTTTCACATTATGAAAACTTCATATTAATGGTATTACAACTGTTGTGGGTAATGTGTTCAAGATGAAAAAAAAAAAGGAAAACAAATAGGAATAGTTCTGACTATTCCTTAAAAAGAAAAGAAAAATGGTTAATTAAGATGGAACTATGCATTATGGGATACCGTGATCTGGTATATTTTTCATGTTTTTAGATGTGTATGTCTTATCCTTGTTTGTTCAGAGTGGCTTCAGTGTTGTCTTTTACTACTCCATGTCTGCAGTCACAATCCAGTCACTGACTGTTTCAGCCCTAATTGACTTCAGTCTTCTGCTTACTCACATTCTCTGGCTGCAGTCAAGTAACACCCCCAAGCACAGCTGTGCAGCAGCAAGAAAAGTGCCGTGCTTTATTTTTATCGCTGGATGCAGAATGTTAATTTCTTTTTGTTAGCAGAAGCCTAAAGCTTGAGGTGTTAAGTTCAGAGAGAGCACTACAATTTAGGCGTTTTGCATTCATATCATTGCAACTAGCAAACAAAAAGCAAACACAAGACCTCTGTTTATAGCTGTAGCCTAGCCTATATGCCACGAACCTTTGATACAGCAATAACTTTCTACTATGTCACTTGTAAGATACGTATATATATATATATATATATATTATTTTTGGGAATATTGACCAAAACAATTAATAAACATTATTTGACAACTACCACTGCTAACTACTACTACTGCTACTAACATTAATAATAATAATATTTGTTGGAAGGATGCCGCACTCCATTTTTATAAGTATTGAAGGGAACATATGGCATCTTCACAAGTTTATTTTTGGCGTGATGCTTTGATTAGTACAGTCCATTAAGAGCTTCTTCGCACAGCCTCTTGTGACTTTCAAGAAAACTGATTTCCTCTTTGAACATGCACAGGTTGTGCATGACTTACTCACTGCGCATTCACTGCAGACAGACTCACAATCTGCAGTCTTGGTTCAACTGCACAGTCACAGATTGTGCCAAATGCTTGGTTTTAATGAGGGTCTGCAGATTAATTTCCACAACTCTTATTGCCAGGGTCAACAAAATTCCTCTTCAATCTGGTCAGCTGATGTTGACTTTTCAAAAGATTGCTGTAATTCATACTTCATGTATTCGATGTCAAAGGGAAAACGGTCTCCTTGGTGACTCTAAAGCCTAATCACACTGAATGCTTTGTCTCATGCAATCCTATTACCATTAGTCTGCTTTAAATCAATTTGGCTATATTTTGTTTTTCTCTAACATATAATCTTACTCCTGCCTTTTAAAATAATGTATTGATTAAAATGACAATGCACCAAGCCAACTGGACTGCAGTTACTTGGCAATGGCAATGAAAAGTGTCCAGTATGTTTTCCTCCACAGACATGAGTCTTAGCAAACATACAGTGTCAATTTAAAAAATAGACTATTTTGTGGTGTTTTCATTCTCTATCTATGCCGAACATTGCCCTTAAGATTGGAAGAGAATGTGTAGAGAATCTCAAACCAGCCTTATAGACAAAAATAAATCAAAAAACATTGAAAAGGGGGAATGTACTAGGATTAAGTAAATTCTTATTTTAATCTTGCTAAACTTGACTGAGCTGGCCCACAGCTAAGGTATCAAGAGTAAATGTTACACCTGAGTGGTTTTCCTTGGACGGTAATGTGACATATAAACACCAGAAGCAATTGTGACAATAGCATTCAGGTAGCTTTACCTAGTGTGCTCCAGGGATAGAAATTACTGTAGTTCAGATGTTTGAATGAAATTACACATTGACTCCTTTGTATTTCATTCTCTTTTTCTTATTTTTTCAAAGGCGGTTGAGGTTCATAAAATTTTAAATTAGAATATAATTGTCTAAGCCTACACAAAATTAAAAAAAGAGTCTTGGGTAATACATGTTCTTTTAGAAGACAATGTGATTGAGATCTAGATAACCAACAATTTATGCATGTCCATTTTAAAGTGAGTGTTTTTACCAGGGTTTGCACATGTGCCCATAAATAGACGTTTTAGGTTTTGGTTTTGGTTTTTAAAGTTTCCCCAAAAGTGCAAGAAAAAAGGTGCAAAGCAATCCTAAAAGCTTTGGTAAAATTATAATGTTGTTTTATTACAGCAAGGCCAGGTGTCAGCCATACTCCTTGCACTGTTTTATACTTTCAACTTTAAACCCCATTACTGATCTGAGTCTATCCATATGATCTGTTAACAAGATAAGATGGAACTAATTGAAACACAGCAACTTGGATTAGACATGAAAGAGTTCTAGGTTTTCTTTTTTAATGGGGGGGGTCTGATTTTTAACTTCTCACATCTGTCAGCACTGGTTGCGCTGTACTGAGTGCATCTCTGGGACTGGCACTGAAACGCCAAGGAAGGCACCTGGCATCTGTTCAGACAGAATGCAAGTTTTTGTTATACTTTAATAATCCAGACTTCCTGCTTGTTTCCCTTTTTTGGTTACAATAAATTATTTCATTAACTGGGACTTTGTATACTCTGTTTCATAATGTATAATGATCATAATTAATATAACAGGAGAATAGGGATCAGATCAGATTGTGGTAGTGGGTCTTGGCAGACAGGTGGCAGGTGGCAGAGCTCTCTTTGTCCAAAGCCAATTTGTCCAAGTCACGTCTCTTCCCATAGGGACAGTCATCAGCATATCTGGTTTGTCCGATTTGTATTGTGCTTATAACATAGTGCTGCCACCTACTGCAGTTTCCAGGAAACGGTTCTTGTACTGCAAAAGGTGGTACTTGTACAGATTGTTGGTTCCTGTCCACGGCTCAATTTCTTGATATAACTGCAATGTCAATACCCACCAGCTGGCATGTTTTTTTATTTTTATTTAATTCAATCCGTCCCATTTTACTTGTCCTTTAAGTGTGACCAATGGTAGGAGAAAGTGGCATATTAACTTGATTGAACCTTCAAAGGGGTATTGCTGATGCAACCTTTCAAGTGACAAGCTGCATTAAATCTTATTTCTGTCAGACAAAAGAATGATAGCAGCTTGACAGCACTGAGTAATATGACTTTGGACATGATATTTGGACATTTTTTATTCACAGGAAGGCTATATTGTTTATCATTAATTTAAAAATGATAAAAAGTTTAGACATAATAGAGATCCACTGCTACATGCCAGTTGGGATGATTAGTGTATTTATTTATTTTGTACTTTGTTTTATTGTTTAAAACTTTTCTTGTTTGTTTATACAGTTGGCAAAATGAAAGCAGTCCCTGCATAAGTACATTAAAAAAAGGACCAATGTTCCTAATTGCATTTAGCAGAGTGTGTAACCAAGAATAACGTTAAGGGGTTCAAGTGCTGCAGGATTCAGGATCACAGGAGAGGCAGGGACAGGAATGGGAAAATACAGAACAGAAGTGTTGAGGAAACTGACATCATCATTGAAAGGATATGGCCCATATAGGTCACCTCTGTTCTTAAAATAATAGTCTCAGAAGCCTATCTATTGTTAATTCAATTAGGAATGCAATCTGAGATCATTATCTTTTATAAAAATAATTGGAAATAAAGAGAACCGGCAGGTCCCCTGACATCTGATCGACGTCTGTGCAAATCTCTCAGTGTGAAAATTCCAGTGTTGACTTCCCGTATTATTCCTGGCTGTGTCTCACAAACTGGAGAAAAAACAAAAAGATAGAAACTTTGTGTATGTGGAGAGCTGCAAAACAAATCTATTCAATGAAAAACAGGAGAAACGATTTAGTGGTTAAATGTTTATCTAATGGTGCTATAAATATGCTCATTTTTGATTTATTAAAATGTTTGTGGTGTGAATGTACATTAGCAGAGCTCAGCTTCATTGGCCAAGAGCCATCTTTCAGATATTTATCTCAAATTTTCCAGTGTCCCCGGATTTCTAATACTAAAATGCAGTTTTAATCCAAATGTTGCATTTTCAAAATTCAATATCATTGTGGAGCAAAGAACATCCTCGTGACCATAATACTGTGATGTTTTAACCATTACATATTCTTATATAAATGGAGGTATTATCCAGGCAGTCAGTTCTTAAAGTTATAGATTGAAAATACTAAATTGCTTAACTCTCCAAATTCATGACAAATTTAAAAGATTTGGTGCACTCAAACAACTTTTTAATGTTCGGCCACAATATATAATACATACTGGAAGCTTTACCTATAAACTTGAATAAGTATTCAAAGTATTTTTTTCCCCCAAAATAAAAGTTGTATTATAAAGTAATGGTTTAGTATGCCTTAGAACTAGTATTAATATATTTATAAACCTTTTTGTTTTTCCACAGCATGATCAGTTCTCCACATCTTGTCAAACAATAGACACAGCTGTTGTTTCCATTTTCTATATCTCCCTGTTTGCTGCACTGGTGCTAAAACTGAGCTGTCTACTGTATCTGGAAAAAGACTGCTTTAAATAAATAATTAATTAAAAAGGCTTGGTGCAAGTCCCACAATAATTCATGCCCTCGGTGAAAACTGGATATGGGAAACTGGCAATCCTCTTTATTCCCACAATCCCCTGAAAAGAACCGATGTCAGAATTAGACTTCCAGTGATGTCAGATCAAGAGAGGTCACAGAGCCTGGCTAGGGTCCACTTCATGTAGGCAATGTTAGAAAAAGGAGGCACTGACTACAGATTGCATGGAGAAGGGAAAAAAAATGTCCTAGATTCCCATGGTATTCATTAGGCAGTGAAACATAACTAAGCTGCTACATAATATGCTGAGGGAAATGTGATGGAAAGTATTTTCTTTCCACGGAGGAAAGGAGTCTAACAAGTGGATTACTAGCAATGCCTCGTCTTCCCGGAGCACATTTTGGATTTTAAACTTTCAAAAAAGAAGACTAAATACTTCTACTAACATATTTTTTGCCGGCTTAGACTGCTAACAAGTCATGTACTTGTACAAAGCTCCTTGCGGTGAAATTGCCAACCCCAAGCAAAGAGGGGTGCAGAAGCCTGACAGAATCCCATCCAAGGTCCGTAGATCCAGTACAGGGACAAAAGCTTATCCTCCAACTCTGTGCTGGAGCCTGAGACCTAATGGAGCCCTGGAGTTCAAACATCTTGAGGAATTTCTGAATGTACATGTGCTGTCTTTGCAGGACACGGTCAAAGCAGAGACAGGGATGATATACAGGTAGAGATGGATTTGCTTGCTTTTGTTCATTTTTTTTTCAAACGTACTTTTATCTTGCCAGTATCACAGTATGTTGTATGAACTGTGCTTTTTTTTTTCTTTGCTTTTTTTACAATCTTTTTTTATCTTTTGTATTCTGTGGAGGAGTCACGTTGCCGACTCAGGGTAGTCTGTGGGAACAGCAATCAATTCTCAATCCTGCAGGTCCAGACCTTTGAGGATTTCAGAGAAGGTGTGTGTTGGTGGGGGAGCGGGAGGACAAATGTCCTAATCTTTATAGTTTCATTAATCATTTTCCAATTATTATTATTATTATAAAGATTATGTGTTTTATTGATGATTACCTACAAGTACGCTATATTGATAGTACTGTACAGGAATGTATAGCCTATTCTATATTTGGTTTAGACCAAATACAAAATTATTACTTGTTACCTGACAACACTGACCTTAAAGAATGTTTACAGTGTCTGCAATCTTTTGAAGAATTTAACATACAGAAAATGATTTTTACTACTAATGTTGATTTCATTTAAAACCAGAGCCATTCATTTCATTTTAAGGCAGTTACAGAGGAACTTCGACATTCATTTTCAATGAAACTAAAAAACAGCTGGCGATGATTTTTTCCAGGTCACCGTGTGTCTGTTTTCCACCCCCTGGCATTTGAGTCTTTCCACCAGTGTTCAGTGTTTGAGGATAAATTGTCATAAACCATAGCTGCCAAGACAAGGGATTGTTTTGCTGGTTCTGACAGGCAATGTACATAGTTCAAAGGTTATCAGCTCTTTCATAACAGTGATAATAAGGTGAAGTAAATCTCTTAAAATATCTTAATAGGTGTAGCTGCAAGGGGGTGGAAAGTTTTCCTCGTTAGTGTAGCACAGACTATTGTCTAAATCTATGGTGCGTGGCATGGGCTTTGAGGGTTCTCTTAAGAACTTCAATAAGGAACAAATGACTGCCTTTCACTTAGAAATAACAGGTATTATTTTCAATGGCTCTTATTTGGACTTCTCCCTAAAAGCATGTTCTTAAGTCCTTTGTGAGTGCAATATAGTGCTGTAGCAGCTGTGGTTGGTCACTCTGCACCTGTAGAGGAGTCTTGCTCTTTGGGATTTATTTGGCTTCAAATACCAGCTGCATTTTCCTCTAATGCTTTGTATCCTGCAGTGCTTTTCTGGTTTGATTTCAAGACGTTTCTGGCCCTGTGTGTGCAGTGGGCTCTAATATGGCATTGCTGTCCTGCAGTGTCTTTGTGTATGGGGGAGTTTTAAGTTTTTCCATGTAGGAGACACTTTGGTGTTCCCAAAAGACACCTTTTCATACACCGCCCTGTTTTTATTTGTTTTAAGTGTTGTATGTTTTATATTGCCTAAAAAGGTATTGTTCATTGCATTTCATGCTGATGACCTACTCTTCCGTTTCAGCATTTTATCCAAATTCTATCTATATTTGGGTTGGTGAGCCAGCAAATTATAATACTCGTATAGAATGAGCCCATCTTATCCATACATAAATAAAATACAAAAATAGACAATTAAAGTAATCACATGCATTTGAGTCAATTTATAAATCTACTTTGAACTAGGGATTTGCCATGTACAATTAACATCAATATCTGACTTACAAAATTACAAAATGGGAATATCAAAGTACATGTATTTGGTTTTAACAATACATTGCAAACTCTAAATTAGATGCAAGCTATATACAGAAATATGTACCCTGTAGGAAAGCCCAATACACTTTTTGACAGTATACTGTCACTAAGACTATTAGGTTGGAAAAAAATCAGGGCCCAAAGTTTATGTGGAGATGAACAGGGGATGCCTGAAGTGAAAAGTTATGTGTAGGTGCTGTCAGGGATAGTGACAGATCCGTCATGGTCTGTGCATGCTTTGAATCTCCAGGGACTGGAAGCCTTCCCATGACTGAAGGAGCCTTAAATGCTTTGAAGTGCCAGCTGCCAACTGAACTGTTACCGAGCGGTCACAGGCTCTTCAGACGTAGCTTTACAGTTCATCACAGAGTAGTGATTGGACGCACACATAGAGGAGAGACAAATCACTAGACTGGCCATTGCAATCATTCTGAAACCAGCTGATACATTATATTGGGATATAAAGGAAGCAGTGTCTGTCTGCTAGTCTACATCTAGTCTTGCATTGAGGAACAGGAGGGTGGGGAGTGGATAAAAGCACAGACACCGACAGCTCACCCACAGCTACACACCATTTGCATGTTGCTATAGATGCCAGGCGACTGCTCACTTAACTGACACTTGATTGTCTTCAGTGTGGGTGTGAGCCTCAGCAGGGCTGAGGGGGAGGTTTTTTCTGACTGAAGAGGGCAGCCGGAGTCTGATCCGTTACTGGTCTTACAGAGAGCATACACCTGAGCCAACTGTAGCTCCTCATTACAGGCTGTTTGAAGGCTCAGTTGATTGCTTTGCTCTCCCTCCCTTTATTACCTGCTTAGTGAAGGTCCCTAAAGGAAAACAAAAGTGATTCAGTTGTAGCATCTCAGTTCCCAGTGCTAATTTTCACGGCAATGTGTACCCCAGCAAGCATCTCTAGAGAGGAGGTGCGGCCCCAGGGCCACTATAGCACATTCTGTATTTGACAACAGTGAGCACATTTTAACAAATGAGCTGTGCAGTATTTAATCTTTTTCTTTTTTTTTTCATGGGTTACAAATGCCTGTGTGAAGTGATTTATGATATTTGACTTTTTTATTGTTGCTTTTTTGGGGGGCAATTTCCAATTTCTCAGTAATACTATTGAATATTAAAAAGTGAAATGCTGCACTTTTGATTTTATTAATTTGTGCTTTTAAATATTTAGCTTTGTTATTGATGTTGTTGTTTTGTTTTTGTTTATTTAATTATTGGGTTGCCAGCAGGTCTTTTCTAAAATTACATTCAAATTCTCAAAGTTCTCAAAGTTACCAAACTTCCTGGGAATATATAAATATTAATAGTAGAATGGTTGAATGGCATTTTTTTGTAGTGTCACAGTTTTGAATGGAGTGCCAAACTCTATTGCATCTTCACTATAATAGAAGGTGACATGTTTGATTTCCTGATTCATTTAGCGCTGCAGTTGTTGGGACCCCCTGACATTTCCTGTTATGCTTTTTAATTTGATTGTAGACTATAGTTTAGGATTATAACTGTAAAAGCAATGGGCATTTGAATCTTCATGGGGAGATGTGTGTATCATATATTTTAACCAGTGCGTCTAAGGCACAGACTTTTCTTCTTACTTGGGATTGTATTTGCACTTTTCCATATATACATGCATAACATGTAACAATTTCACCCCACAAAGTTTTTTGTTGTGTCAGGTTTTGGCCCAGAGTGTATTACATGAGGATTTGAATGATGCAGACAGCTCCATCTGTCATACCTCAGAGATGCATTAATTCTGCACAAAGTTGTTAAGACACAAAACCTCATGTGTGGGCTGACAAGCACACTACAAACAGCAATTAATTGAGCTATCGCATAACACACTGAAATAAAGCTATCAAGCAGTATTAACGTAAAGTGCTTATTACTTATTCATCATGGAAAAATAATGAATTTTTTATGTGGTTGAGCAGGTGTCCTCATTAAATTCTTAACAGCTCATATAATTATAAAGGAATTAACTTAGATCTATGATAGCCTCATATCTTTAACTTAATCTTGTAAGAAAAACTCAGGATAGCTGAACATTATTTATCATTTGTGTTGGGTTTAAAAAAAAAGGATTTCCACTGAGGTATCATTAAACCAAGATGCAAGTTCTTCTCTGGTAGTTTCAGGTATTTATTACAATTTGTTAAAAATAAATGTGTGCAATTTTCAATACCTGAAAAATACCTGAAAAATACCTTTCATTAATGCGTCCTTAAGCGACTTGCTCCAAAGCAAATTGGCTTCTGAATTTCTAAAAGTAATGATAAAGGTTGGCAGAGGCCTAGATGAGTGAAAAACACATTTTGATCACATCAAATGTACAAAGTTTAGACCTACACTGCTTTTAAAATGTAGTAGTCCTTTAATGTATAATTCAGTTAACCTGTTAATTTTACATATAATTGAAACTTGAAGACACTGTACTGCATTGCAAACCAGGGGCTTGGGCAAAGACAATGCTTGCACTGCACTCTGCAAGTCTCCGTTCAACCCTCTACCCCACTCCCTGTGATACCTTTCTCTGCTTAGCCTAAACATAGAGTTTGATTTACCGTCACGTGGATGATGAACCGACTGTGACATGGAGCAAACTGATGATGGTGCTCTTAGCACTTTCAGTAATCATTGGGAGGTTCAATATTCAGTATTTATGAGTAATGTGAGTCGAACTTTGATAATTCTTCTGTGATTTTATCAATGGTTATTCACAGTGGTTTCAGAACAGAGAGTGAAGTTTGGATTCTTCTCTCATTACTATTTGAATGCCCAACTGTTTGATTTAGGGTTAATGAAAAAGCTTTCCTAAATTCCTTAAAAAAATCTTGAAAGTGCTTATTTAACAGCTGATAATAGTGAATAAATGTAAGGCCTATGGTCAGTTGTAGGTGTTTCATTAAAAGTCCATATTTCAACATGTTTCTTATGGTTTATTTCATTCTCTGCATGTGACAATGAGATTTTTTTAATATTATAAAAATGATTAAGTGGCAGTAATTCTAAACTGGATACATCTCCTGGAATCTTTACACTGCTCAATGTTGAATCAGTGTGAACAAACTCTGACAAGATATGAAGTAATGCTTAATCAACAATATTTATTGAACTAAACGAATTGTCGAATAACATTGTTTCGACAACTGAATGTCCTGAAGATTACAACATATCAGACTGGTCTCTTGTCACTTTAGTTATTATCATATTCTGTGGTTGCTCTGTATTCATAAAAACAATTAATCTATCTTTCTACCATAGGAAGTCAAAGAGTGACATTGTGCCAATCCCAGCTGTGTAGAGTAAAGGAGACTCCTGTTAGTTCATTTTTTTTTTTTTTCAATTAAAATTGAAAGAGAATCTGTAAGAAGAATGTCTAATCCACACCTATGATTTACGAATTTAGATTGAATAATCTAGACAGAGTAAATTGTGAAGTTTAAATTTAAATTGTAACATACATTTTTAGTAAAGTGTGTGGTAATGGAATTACCTAATGGAAAACAATAATTTGATAAGACCTGCCGTGAATTTCACCTCTGCCCAGCTGGAGACAAGGAGGTTATAGCCTGCACGAATAATAAGGATATTCTTTATAGTGCTGCTCGCTGCCTTGGGGGTCAAACTAAAGGGAGATACAGCTTATTGATGGCTTTCCAACTGTGACACACAATCAAGTTGTACTGCAAGTAAATGTTATCTTCACTCCTTAATTGAATGTGTAAGTAAGATGTAAGATGATTTTTCCAATAGCACTCTGAGTCCTGCTTCAAGACTATATAAAGGACATAGTTTATAGTATTGCATTGTCAAAAGACAAGGTTTCCTTCAAACATAATGACACACGAATCTTGCATAGTGGACATCAACAGGGCCCAGTGCAGCAGATTTTATTATACTTTGTACAATAAAATCTGCTGCACTTTTACTTTGTGAAAAAGTTGTCTTTCAGCAAGATAAATGTAGTGAAGGTTAATTTCCTTGATTAGTCTTGTGGGGGAGCATTGAAGAGGCTGTCTAAGGACAGCAATTATGATGATTCATGCAAGTGTTTGGGGAATAAAAGATAATCAAGTCAGAGCACATCATACCTGTAAATGCACTCTGGAGATTTGCTGCATAAATTGTGTCACCAGTACCCAGCAGGGGGAGCTCTTTTATTAATATTTCCTACAAATTAATCATTTCATGAACTGTACATTACTTAACCTCCTCATTATGCTGCCATGCTCAGTACATATGCCTAGTATTTAGTTATTTTGAACAGGATGGATTACATTCTGAAGTAAATTATTGTTATTTCTTTTAAATATTTAATTCCCTGTGCCAAAGAAAACCCTCTAGGATCTTCCTAACTAGCAGGTCTAATTTAATTTGGGGATTGACTGTATGTCACTGGCTCAATGCACATGTATAATTCTAATAAGCAGGCAGGGTAGGAGATGGCTTGAATGACGAATATGTCTGCTGAACCCTAGTGCTCAGGAGCTTTAGAGACGCTCTGTGGAACAAATACCAACAGAGGAGCAGTTGGGGTTTGGTCAGAAATTTCTCCCCAGATTAAAGATTTGACCTCAGGTTAAGAGGTCCTCTGGGAGTCTTTCATCTAATGTATTCCTGCCAGTGGAACAAGAAATGTTTATTTCTTTTTTGTATGTCTACTGTTTTGTATTATGCAAAGAAATGTGAATTCAGTGTCAATTTTCATTTTTGGGTGATAACTATACCAGTTGCAGCAATAATAATAACAATAATAAACTTACTTCCCTTTACTTGATATCTCATTTCAAGGAAGTTCAACATTTCCCTAGAGGAACAATTGATTTTTTAAATCTCTCAAAGGTTTGAAAGTAAGAGTTTCTTCATGTAAATATGAAACTCCCTCAGAGGGCACTGCTGCACTCTGCATCTTTTTCTTTCTTTAAAAAAAAATGTTATAACATTTTTACTCAGAAGCAGTTTCTACAAAACTTCTGTGATGTTGCTTTCCCACTTTGTATTATTATTATTATTATTATTATTATTATTATTATTATTATTATTATTATTATTTATTTCTTTCTTTCTTTCTTTCTTAGCATACACCCTAATCCAGGGCAGTTCAAGGCAAAAACATTACACATTTCAAGTTACATAATACAGTGCAATTCAAAGCATAATACATTTTACAAATTACAATTTACGCAAGTGTATACAATATATGAGGTCTTACATCCTGGATTGTAAAAGCTGATGAGTGCAGACAAGATGTTAGATCACAGCCAAGGGCAAAGGGAAAACGGAGCGTAGGGGAAATCAAAATAACAATATGAGTACTAGTAACACAAAGCAAGTAGTATGATAAAATGTTGTGAAGTGCTATCTTACAGGAGAGTAAGTGACTAAATTACAAGTACTGTCTACTTGTACAGTAAATGTCCATGCCTGACAAATGAGACATCCTTGCACCATTTCACACATTTTACAAACAGCCAGCACAGTTCACCTGAGACTTGACT
This sequence comes from Amia ocellicauda, assembly GCF_036373705.1. Taxonomy (NCBI): domain Eukaryota; kingdom Metazoa; phylum Chordata; class Actinopteri; order Amiiformes; family Amiidae; genus Amia; species Amia ocellicauda. The sequence continues at coordinate 36,766,684 of NC_089856.1, read as the reverse complement.
TTTCCATGACGTTTTGAACATTTGTCCTGGGAACACCGATTAGAAGTCAAAATGGAAGCGTTTAACATTGCAGTTCTTTAATTTCGGCAGTGGAAATGATCGTTCAATGTCCTGTGGGACCATAGAGAAAATGAAAACACTTCACAACAGACATTGATTTAATTTACAGTTAGGGCTTTTGGACTCTGAAGGAAAGGAATGTCACTGATCTTCATTGGTTTGACCTTTGCATTAAAGCAAAATCTTACAAGCATATCCAAGCTGCTTTTAACAACATAAGAACATAAGAAAGCTTACAAACGAGAGGAGGCCATTCAACCCATCGTGCTCATTTGGTGTCCATTAATAACTGAGTGATCCAAGGATCCTATCCAGTCTATTTTTTAATGATCCCAAGTTTTCAGCTTCAACCACATCGCTGGGGAGTTTGTTCCAGATTGTGACAACTCTGTGTGAAGAAGTGTCTCCTGTTTTCTGTCTTGAATGCCTTGAAAACTTTTAGAAAGTCTAGAAAGTGACCTTTAAAAACATCTGGATGGTGTCTTCTAGTGTTGGCAGATTCCAATGCAATTAAAATCAACATACCAGAACAACTAAATGACAAGGTTTACAAAGGCAGTTTGGAATTCTTCATGCTAAAGGAAAAACTGACCCTGTATTGTCAAAATGTACAGCCCTTAAAAATTCACATAAAGGGTAGAAGAATCAGCAACTGGACTACCATTTCAAATAGCCTGATCTGCAGAAGCTCAGTAAATATATATATATATATAAATATAACATTTTAAAAGTGCTACATTGCCCAATACTTTTATACATACAACATTTTGTATGGCTTCTTAATTGCATAATCTGTGAATTAACAGAAATTATAGATAGGTTGCGAACTAAAGCCACTTCCACAAAAAGTGATGCACGATCTCGAGTAATTGCCTTTGTGGGTGATAAGTATTGCTTTGCTAAAAGTGGCAGGTTTCTGGGGAAATATGAATTTCTATTAAACAATTAAAATAATTAATTTTACAATACTCAACAGCGTGTCTTTGGTGCAGATGTGCTGTTTGGCTTACTGTTTTAATGAATGCAAAACCTCTGAACTATGACTAATTAGTAATTGCAAGGACATTTCTCTTAGGAATGTGCAAAATGCTATAACTAAAATCCTGAAACATACTGAAACTGACTAAGAGTTTTCCGTATGTGCCTTATAAACATATATTCTTCCAGCTGCAATACGAGATAAAATGTGGTGACTTAATAAAGCAAACATGCAAATTCAGTATATTGAACGTATTTCCAAATGCATCTGCAAAGTCTAATTGGACTCTGGAGTGTGTGCCACAGGGCTCTTACCTTTTCTACAAGATGAAGCAACATTAGCAAAACTGGATCTCACCAGCTCTCAGAAAAATTATATCTTTAACAGGTTTTAAAAAAGCAAAGTGCAAATGATGAGAATTTTGCAGATTCATAGTAATCCCAAACAGTAGAGATTATAAAACTGCACTTAAAAGTCAATTTACAACATTCACGCATTTGTCTGGGCCTGCTGCTTACTGCTAAGCTTTGATAAGGCTCTGTCCTTTCTTTTTTTCTTCTTTTTTTATTACTTTCAAGTGTTATATTGCCTGTTCAGAGAAATGTATTGAATCTGATGATGAATGCACAAAACCTGGTGAATTTTGTATTCTACTTTCCTGGAGGTACAGGAGGAATTCAGTGCTTAAATTAACTTCAGTAGCTTTGCCTTCCCTGTATTGATCACTCTCCCTGCTAGCTCCCAACTGAAGCAGTTCTGTTTAGATAATGTGTGGCTCATCCTACAGCCATCTGCACCATACTAACCCCAGGCAGGACAGGGAGCAGGAAAGGCAGCTGGATGGATGACATTTTCAGTGATTTTCGCTTTCAGTAAGGTTCACCATAGTGCACAGTATGTAGCTGTGTCAGATAATTCTGTATGTGATCTGACTCAATATTTGTAATTTCAACCTGTTAAACACTTAATTAATCCACTGAACAGAACACATCGTACGATTAACTGTTTGATAAGCAGCAGTACCTCTAAATCATGTTTTAACTCAGAGTTTGTGTTGTTTGACAACAGTATTCAATGTAATCTTACTGATTACTGACATTATAGGGCCTCCCACGGCTCCATCTCAATGACTATGATATAGTGACAGACAGGTGTACTATTCAGAATATACCCAGAGGATCAAGAAATAATGGGATGCTTTAGGGGTTGGAGTTGTCCAATATTGTTTCAGCATTGACACTTTCAATGTGAACCACTCATACAAACATGAGTTCCCTCCTCTTTACTGTGGTCATGAATTGCAAACCTCATTACAAGCTATGATTATTTTTCTTTATAACAATAATGAAAAAAAAAATCATATACACCTACTTCTTTCAGAAATGTCCTGCTTTCATTATGTATTTAGAAAGTAGTAACTTATTTTTTTTCATTAAGACAAAAATAAAGCAGTTACCACCCCCCCACCCCCCGAGTACTCGTTAAGCCTTTTTTTTTTTTTTGCAGGTTTAATGCAATTTTTTTTTTAAATGACTAATGTGCCAAGAGATTTTCACACATAAACAGAGGCACAGAGGAGGTATACAGGCTGCCTTCTTGTTATGTGTGTACTGTAGGTATGATTTGTGATCTTCATTGGCAGAACTTGCCTGTGTAACTTTATCTCTAGTGTCTTTGACTCATCACAACCATAAAAGTGTTCAAGCTCTTGTACATCTCTGACAAATGTTTGTAGCTGTAGGAGTAGATGGAAGCCCATTGAGTAATATCTAGGACTATAATCTGTGGCCTCAGTGCAAGGCTAATGTATGCTTTTCCATATACAATGACTTAACTTGCTATTGCTGAAGTAATAAAGTGCTATAATTACTTATTTTCATCAATTTCTATGTAAATAAATATGAGCAAGCTACTGCCTGTTCCAGCGGCTGTGTGCTTTGAGATTGTTTCCATTATTGCTGTGGTCAGTATTTTCGGTTTCCGTTTACGTCTGTCAGCAATTAATGGTTTATTGCCTTCCGTTGTTGTATTAAATGCATTTTTTAAATAATCGCCCAGTACATAGAAAAATTACTTGGTGAAATACAAACCAGCAAGGCATGTGGATTACAACAATTCGGTATGCTGAGCACTGCATTGATGATTTGTAAGCAGTGGTGTTGCCTGTGGTAAGATCTTTTCATTCAATTTGCACTCCTCTGCTGTTGGCTTTTGTATTTTTCCATTTAAAGACAACACATTATCTTAACCCAGATTCTTAAATCTGTCAACAAATTGATTAGGATCTGGAAATAACTAAAACAATAAAACAAATCTTCAGTTATTGTACATGTATCGCAGCATTGTTATTGTATTAATGAAGAGTTGCATAAGCTTCTGCTTCTAGTGTTCTTCTAGTGTTTCTCATAAGCATTGATAGACAATTAGTAACACCTTTAATTTAAAACATTAAACTAATAATGCCGGTTCCCAGAATCCTTAGGTTTTATTGGGTGTAAATGAGAGTTGATTACTTTTGAAAGAGAACTTGCTTGTAGCATAGCAGGTATATAGGTTGTGTTCATACCCTGCAGGAGCAAAATGTTTCTAAATAATTTGGATGAAGGCAGCAGGTAGTAGGGGAGTGCAGTGCTTTGTGCAGGATCTGTTGTGGGGAGTCTAGCAGTGCTGTAATGGGATGTTCTTGCAGGGGCTATTCAACTTCTTGCAAAATTAATAGAAAAGCAGTTTTGTGATTTTGGTACTCCCCCCATTAACAGCAAATCCTTGCGATAGGCCTAATCTATGGATTTTGTCCTCTCCGCCTCTTCTTAATTAGATAAATTTACTCCTGCAGCTAATGAGCCGTTTTCCTTAAAGATACTGTAATACTGAGCGTGGGGATTGCAATTTAAAATCACTCTTGAAGTCATCGTACCAGAGTAAAGCCTTAATGAAAGTACTTTCTTAAGTTTCAGCTGCTGGTTATGATATGATCATACAGTTTTTGACGATAACGAAACTTTGAGGATATTGAAAAAAAAAAAAACTGTTCTGGAAAAAATATTTCTGAAACAATGGGGAAACTGCAATGGTGCAAGTAACACACAACATATAATAGATGAACTGCCAAGTATGTAATAGTATATTTTTTCATATCTATGTACTGGTCTCTTAATACTGTAATGACACACAAGTATAGGTGATATTGACTTCCACAAGCAATTTTTTCTTCTGTGAAAAATCAATACATCCTTCTTCTGCCCTTGTCTGTCCATCACTATCTTGCTGGTTATTAAGCAGATAGATTATTGAATCCTGGTGACAAATTCTCTTGTTGTTAAATGGCTGGTTTTTTGCAATCTAAAGAGCATTTAAAGTTTGGATTGAAATATTATTTTGAACTTTTTGGGGATGTGAAAACGAAATCATTCTTCCACTTATGCCTTTTTCACATTGTTTTTCCTTTTTGTTTTCCAAATGGACTTTGATAGAAGTAAGGTGTAGGTCCAATCTCTTCGGTATTCTTTTTGGCCTTTGGTGTGTGGTTAATATGAATGGTGTTACATGTTATTATTTGAGTTCTAGATGTTGTTTGGTCATGTGGGGCTCTTTAAATCAATTTACATGTGTGATTGGTGAGGTTGGGCTCATATAAACCTCTGGAGGGAGCTGAATTCTTGTTCCTGTTTGCTGTTCTGCTGTACCCCACTGACTTGCTATGAATTTAGTGGGTTGCCTGTGTGGAGTACAATCTGCTCTCCACCTTAGGATAAAGATTTTGGAAGCACAATATAAGGAAACTCGGAGACAGTGTAGTGATCTTGGTGATGGTGAGCTACCTGGGACTGGTGCTTTGTATGGTGAGGCTGGTGTGACAGGTGTTATGGCACAGCTAGGCAATACATTGCCTATAAAGTAATTTTTCCATGATGATCCAGATCCTTTATTGTATATCTCCAGATATAAAGATTTTCTTTCACTAAAGCCTATGACTGAACAAGAAATTCTTGCCACTGCAAGAAATGTATTGCATGGAACGGCAAGGGATTGGTGGGAAATACACAGAGATGTTGTTAATACTTGGTTTGAGTTCTAGAATCGCTATTTATCTGCACCTGTGCGAAATTATGCTAATACAGAGCATGAGTGCTTGGCAGTGATTGGAGAGATGGAGACACTACTTGAAGGGTAGTCAATTCTTGCAATCTTAATGCCCACTGATATAGGCATTTTAGAATTGAAAACCCATCAAAGTGAAGCATGGTCAGTAACTACAATGAATTGACTGCCTTTGTGACACCTGAAGGGCTTTATCATTTTAACAGTATGCCTTTTGGTTTAAAAAATGCTCCTGCGGTGTTGCAGAGATTAATAGAGTTAACTTGAGGAGAACTGTGAGGAAAACATTTTCTTGTGTACTCAGATGATGTAGTAATCTTTTCCTCTTCTTTTTAATAGCATTTGGAGGACATAAGAGCTGTCTTTGAAGAGCTGTAGGTCTGACTTTCAAGTTAGAAAAATGACAGTTGTGTTGCACATGGATTACTTTTTTGGGGCACGTAGTTACAAAGGATGGTATTCAGACAGATGCCTTTAAAACAGTAGCCATCAAACAGTATCCTCCACCCACTAATTTGAAGGAGCTTCAAAGCTTCTTGGGGTTGGCCGGTTGGTATCGCCAATTTGTGCCCAACTTTTCCTATGTTGCTGAGCCTCTTAATATTTTTTTTTAAAAGGGCATCACCTGGAACTGGACAGCTGCATGCCAGCTTGCTTTTGAAAGCTTAAAACATAGCCTGGTTTCTTCTTGATGCTACTACAGAGCATTTGGTTTGGGCTTTGGAGAGATGGAGACATTACTTGGAGGGTAGTAATTTAAATCTTAACAGATGCCCTTATCCAGAAACATTAAAGCATTACAAAAGTGAAATTATTTTCCCACAGGAGAAGATACACGAGCTAATCCTTCTGAGCATCCTCAGTTTTCCTGCAGCATATCTGAGCAGGTGAGTTGACCTGATTCAAATTTCTCTCGATTTTCCACGAGATCACTTGCCATTTCAGGATTTCATCAGGGGCTTTGGTCTGGAGTCTCATCGTACTTGTTATTGACGGCCACTTTGCTGAGAGGCTCCACTGCTACCAATGCCTTTGTCTTTCTTCCATCCAGGCCAGCCTGAAATTTTCTAAAAATCTTGTTGGCTCCAACCACATCAGTGGCTATCATGAGAATTTCTGCCAACACGTGGGCTGCTAAGAATGAGCAGGAGTTGCAGAGAAGATGGGCTCTGGAGTCTAAAAGATGTGAGCAAGATTTCAAACAGCTGCATATGTGTGATGGCAAGAGAATACCATCTGATCTCTCAAGGTCTGAACTTGTGAAAGGTGCTCATAAAGTCTTTCAAACTATTCCTAATAGTAAGTCAGGTTATTCATCTAGTATTTTGTGTTGGAAGTGTAATGGATGTCACAGTCCTAATGAATGTTCTGTGCCATTGGATGGCTTTAACTTATAGGTATGAATCAGTTGCCTATATCGAAGGAAGGGATCTGCTACTTAGGAGTTTCCTAGAAAGAGCTCTGAGAAGGGGTCCACTTTTCAATTGCAGCAGTTGGTGATGCCTGTTGGTGGAAAGAGAAAGCATTACTATATACTTGGTCTACATACACTTTGATGCATGAAGCTGTATGAGAAAGTCTTAAGGTTGAAAATGAAGCATTGCTACCGTGTACAGAAGGTCCTTTGTATGTTACAAATGGTGAACACAGTATACACCTTTGGGGGTAGTTATATCAGAATACAATTTTCATGGGAAGGTAGTGCCTGGCTTTGTGTTGGTATTGGGACTGGACTTCATGACTGCAACTGAATTGTTGGTTGATCTTAAAGACAAGAGTTATGTACTTTAAAGTTTGTGGCTGAATACAGAAAGGGTAAACTTAATGAAGTACTGAATACTTTGTCCAGGGGTCCTTGATGGTGGATGGAGTGATTCTGGGGATTCGTCTTGAAAATCCTTTAACTGTTAACTATTGCATTCCTTTTCCTTTCTCTTTTGATATTTGGAAGGCCCAGCAGGATGATCCAGAGTCTGTGGGAAGCAGCAGTAGTCTTCTAAGACCACAGGAAATGTGAAACATCATGTGATTATTGAGGATAAGGTGTATCAACAGAATTGTACATTACCAGATTTACATTCCTACACCTCATAGAGTGGAGATTTTGAGAGCATTTCATGATGATCCACTGAGTGGCCATTTGGGTTGTTATAAAACCCTCAAAAGAATCACAGAAATTGCCTGTTGGTCTGAGATCTGGACCGATGTAAATCGGTATGTACGCCATTGCCAAACTTGTCAGGCTGTCAAACCTGAAAATTGTAGGCCTGCAAGGAAAACTTCAACAGATTGAAACCACTTCACCTTGGGGGATGATTGGTGTTGATTTAATGGGTCCTGTGCCTCTGAGCTCAAGAAATAATACCCTATTGTTAGTGATATATTACTGTACAAAATGGGTGGAGCTGATTCCTATTCGGTTCACTGATGCCTAACCATTGCTAAAGTGCTCATTCAGGAGACTTTCGATTTTTACAGGAATCGATTGGTTACACCCCAGCAGAATTGCTACACTAGTCTTCTTGTGATGAGCCCCACCGCGAATGCTATTTCTACTTGTTTTCCTTGACCGTGTTAGTCTTTTTGTATGCATTACAAAGCATTAAGCGGTGGTGTATATGTATATGGTAAAGTCAGCAGTGGTTGTATGGGATACTGAAATGGACTTCATAGGTTTGTTCTTTTCTTTTGCTGTTTAGTTTCTTTTTACTTTTTTGACTATTTTTCATACTTTTACTTAAGTATGTTTTGAGTTAAGTATTGTACTTTGCTACTTTTAAAAAGGCATTCATTACAGAATACAAATTTTGTAGGCTGTCATGGAAAAAAAAAATGTGTCTGACAGACAAAAAGACCAATAAATGAAGGAGCAATACATTCAAATGTCAGGCATTCCACCCACAGCACTCAGCAGGCCAATCACAGTGTGTGTCGTGATGGTTATGGTTGGTCAGTCAATTAAGTCAGTCATCCAGTCCTGCAGCAGTAAGGTAAGTTAACTAGCTATCTAGCCACGAGTATTAGTCAGTAGGGGTGTACATTTGTTAATGGAAATCGAAGATTGATCGATTGAAACAAGCGTTTCATTTTGACCATCGAATTTAAAGATGGGGTCATGATTCATTTATTTATTTGGCTTTGCCAAACCAATATTAATTATCAGAAAAAAAACAACGATAGCAGAGAGTAAATATCTCTCTATGGCTTATCTGTTCTTCTACATCAATAAATATTTGAATTAAATACCTATACAGCGTTTCAGTTGTGAACTCCTCAAATGTAATAAGTTATAAACACTTTCTTCTCCAACTGTGGAACATGCAGTTTATGTGGTAGGATATACTGAGACAATCTGGACTTATAATAGTAAATGTGAAAGAGTTGATTCCTGAAACGTGATTTTCTACAAGTCATATATTCATATATTATTGTAATTATTTATTTTATTAGCAGACTTGCAGCTGCTATAACTGTCATCTGCCTGCCCTGTGATCGACTCGCCAAGTTTCTAATTCAGTCTCGATCACTTTCCAAATCCATGTATGTGGAACAGTGCTTGATCAGTCACCTGTTTGATGCTAATTATTTTATATTACAGGACACTGTAGTGTTGAAAAGCGCGTTTACTGCATTGATGTACACAGCTGTAATAGAGATGGAGCCATTTCAAAGCGCCTTCACATTGCATAACACTATAGGCTATGTAATATTTCAGTTTCATGCTAATTTTATAACTAGTTATTTGTTTCATAATTGTATATATCTTCTAAGATATGTGCATACCGATTTATATAATTTATTGTCTAAAGTTTGTTTAATTATTATTATTCTTGTGTTATGTAAACGTTTTGTTACATAACAATGGCATTTGATCTAGCTCGTCTGCCTGTCCTCTGATCGGCTCAGCAGGTTTCTAACATTCCTTGGAATTCAATCATGAAACTCCAGAAAATACTGTTCATGCAAATCTAGAACTACTTAAAGTCCATTAAAGTGTGTTTCATAAGCCCTAAACTGTTAATTTACTGTTAAAACTGTTATTGTTGATTTCCTGTCTGGTGTTAAAATAATTGTTCAATTTTTGTCAAAAAAAGTTATTAATTTGGAGACAAGTTTGTGAAAAATAACAACTACAATCGAAAATTGAAAATCTGTGAAATCTTAACACCTCTATTAGTGAGCAAACATTTGAACAGCTTTGTGGCAAAACGTGATAATTAAGCCAATTCTACTCATAATTCAAGTTCTTGCTAAGGATATACTGTTATAGAGTACCGATTTCACGTAGTATACACTTGTAATCCCAATGCTAAAAAATGCTTTTTTTCCCCCAAAACGCGACATTTGACATTCCTGATTTATATCAAAACGCAATATATCCATTTTAGCCAATCAGCATCATGCTCGTTTTCAAAATAACACTGATCTCTGAAATGGTAAACGTTCACACGATCACAATGAATACATCATTCACCAATGTTGATGAAATATCAGACAATATCACACAGTACAAACCCGTACTTAATAGCAATTTGCTTTGTGTAAAGAGATGTTTCTGTAAAATAAAGGGACAGACTAAAACAAATGACAAAATGGAATGCCCATTGACTATAATGGGAGAATGCCCATAGACTACAATGGGGAAAACAAAAGGCAGGTCCATATCTCCAAATCCCACACAGGAATCCTAAAAGCCTGAATACACTTTTTTAAAATAACCTCATATAAAACATAAAAGTGGAATGACATGGAATGACAGGCCTGGGATATCGAAAACGCACTGAAAATAGTACAAATAGGTTTGACTGCCTATATCTCCAAATCATAGACTGGGATTCTAAAATCCTGAATACAGTTTCTTTAAAATAAAAATAAAAATAAAAAATAAAAGTGGAATGACAACTGATTTCCATGGAATGACAGGCCTGGAATACTGAAAACACACTAAAAACATAATTGGATTGTTTTCACACACACACACATTGATTTACAAGTAGGTCTTACAAATGAAATACTTTGGATGTTGGATGTTTTTTGAGAGGCAAGCTTATAGTCAATGGGCATTCCGTTTTGTCATTCGTTTTGACCAGTGATGTTCCCCACAATAAACTAACAATAAAGTTATATCAACATTTCTTTGTGTTCTAGGTAAGATGACATTGTGATTTTATTTGTATTTATTTATTTAAATATCAGCTACAGCCATTTAGAAATAATAATAACACAAACTTTTAAATCAATAGAAACATGACTTTATTGTTACATACCTCTGCACTCTGGCCATTACTGAAAATAAAAATATAAAAAATACATACAGATGCTCGATTGGATTGAGATCTGGGGAATTTGGAGGCCAAGTCAGCCTTGAACTTGTGATTCATCAGACCAGGCCACCTTCTTCCATTGCTCCGTGGTCCAGTTCTGATGCTCACGTGCCCATTGTAGGTGCTTTCGGCAGTGGACAGGGGTCAGCATGGGCACCCTGACTGGTCTGCGGCTACGCAGCCCCATACGCAACAAACTGCGATGCACTGTGTGTTCTGACACCTTTCTATCAGAACCAGCATCAACTTTTTTCAGCAATTTGAGCTACAGTAGCTCGTCTGTTGGATCGGACCACACGGGCCAGCCTTCGCTCCCCATGTGCATCAATGAGCCTTGGCCGCCTATGACAGTGTCGGGTTCACCGCTTTTCATTCCTTTGACCACTTTTGATAGGTACTGACCACTGCAGACCGGGAACACCCCACAAGAGCTGCAGTTTTGGAGATGCTCTGACCCAGTCGTCTAGCCATCACTATTTGGCCCTTGTCAAAGTCGCTCAGATCCTTACGCTTGCCCATTTTTCCTGCTTCTAACACATCAACTTTGAGGACAAAATGTTCATTTGCTGCCTAATATATCCCACCCATTGACAGGTGCCATGATAATGAGATTATCAGTGTTATTCACTTCACCTGTCAATGGTCATAATGTTATGGCTGATCAGTGTATATGTATATAGTGTTAGTGTTTGCTTGGAGATCATGTGACAAGGCATTGTTAAAAGTAACTATGTAACTTGTACTTTAACTTGAGTAGTTTTTATACCAGTACTTCTACTTCTACTTGAGTAAAATTTAATCAAAGTAACAGTACTTCTACTTGAGTAGGATCTACTTCGGTACTCTTTCCACCTCTGTATGAGAGTGGCCTGATGGTCTGGCTAACTGGACTATGATCTTGAACTATTGTAAAGACTGAATAATACTGAATATGATCTGTATGTATTTGTAAATCTATGAATGTGTAACTGCTGGTGATTGCAATAATACTGAATATGTTCTGTGTGTATACTGTACAGGAGACCATTAATGAGTAACAGTTATAAAGATCTGGCAGATTACAATTGAATGCACATATGAAGTAAAGTCTGGTTCGGCTGACTGGGTACAGGGTGCAATTATTGCTCTGTGTCCTGGTGGTGGGTTATATGTATTGCTTCTTGATGTTTTTGAGATTTATTAGGTACGTGTAACCTACCTGTCGCCTGAATGAGATCTTGAATGTTTATAGTTTTTTCAGTATGCCGCCACAAGTGTTGTTATTTTAGTATTTTAATCCCTTTCTGATGAATTCACTGCAGGTAACTAAAGAACCAAGAGCATCCACTGCATGCATTTTTCTTTTCCATTTGTAGTGAGTGGCACCTGTGGTAGATAACACATACTGTAGGCAAGACTACCATACAAGCTAAATGACATCTGAAGTACTGTTTTTAGTCTTAATTGACAACCCCCCATCCATTTGCAAATAAAATGTACAATACATAATGAGCATTGTAATAATTATAATATCCCCAGTTAAAATCTGTCACATAATAGAAGATATTCCCTACAATTAGCAATGTCGGGAAAGTTACCTGAGAAAAATGTCTTAGGTGTGCTCTGGGTTTTGGACACTGCAGTTTTAAGGCTCAGGTGCTGAGGACTCTTGATTGATAGAATAAGGCTGAAAGCTGCTCTAAGACATTTTCACTGCAGCCCTTAGAGTCTCCATTTTTAAAGAGAGGAAAATAAATAAATAAATTAATTAATAAAATGACAATGGCAGCTGTTGAATGAAGCTTGATTGCGATATCCCAGAGGTGGGGAACATAACATTTTAAATAGAGTTAATTCATTAAAGATTAACCTAATTAAAAACAAATGAAATATCATCTTGCTCTGTGAGAACAGTTGATGCATAATTTAAAAAAACGAGAGATCAGTGAAATGAAAGTCTTCTAAATCGACCTTGATCGCAGTATGGGAAAGAACCTTTTGATACTGAAACATTTATTTTATTAATCTTTTAAACTTCTCCAACCGCGGAAAGGAGGTTTAAAAACCTGAGGAAATTAAATCATTAGTAAATTGTTCGTCTCAATAGTAGGTCAGTCCATGCAATATCGATAAATAAATTCAATTCTGCCCACGTGTACTTCTCTGAGAAAATTATGCCTTCCCTCTTAGTTAGAGCATTCAGCCGTATATTATACTTCCCTGTGTTAATTAAGTGTATATACACTGTATGTACTGTAGCTTGAATTGAGAAGTGCTCATGGGGGTGTGTGTGGGAGGTCAGGAGGATGTCTCTATTCTGGGGATCGGCGCCAACAGCCAAGAGGCTCCCCCCTGTTCCATACCCCTTGCCTGCTCACTGTGTCAGAAATGCCTGTGAACTGCAATGAACAGGAGCTTCCCTGCACACCCTACCAGGTGAAGTCCAGCCCACCCTGTGTCTCCACAGACCGAGCACAGCCGTGGAATTTAAGGGCAATGCAACACTACTGACGCTCTGGTGATATTCACTGGAGTCGCTCTGACTTGATTTCTATAATACCCCTTCTCCCTCCCAAGCCATGTTTGCAGTCTCCCAGGGTGAGTAATCCTTAAACTGGAGCAGCTCAAGCATGAGCGCAGAGACCCAGAGATTCTTTGTCCCCTTGAGCAAGGTCCCGTAGGTGTATCCCTCAACTCTCCTTTTGTTCTGCCTCCTCTCTGTGACCCCCGAAATAGGGACACTTGGGCCCCGTCCTCTCTTGTCTCCACACATGCGTACGTGATTGTGCATGTGACGAGCAGAGCACGTGCCTGTCGCCAAGCAAAACAACCGTGTTCATCCCCTGCCTTGTTCAACCGTGAAGGTTCTTTGTATATGTATGGACGGCATTACAGTTTAATTCAGTGTCATATTCTGTTATTTTCAAAATCTCATAGTTCCTCGCCACAAGCTAAGAGAAATGTTGAATTTGTTCAGAATTGTTTTATGAGTGCAGGGGGATTTCTTTCACAATAAAAAAACTTAGGCTATTGGGATTGTTTCTGGCTTATTCGTCAAGGTTATAGTGTACAGTAAACCATATCCAGTGGTTCTATTGGCAAAGTAGAGAAACCTTGATCTCGTATTCAGCACTTTATTTATGGAAGAATATTAACCAAAATCGTTGCCAATGTGGTTTCTAACATTAATAAGAAAATGACTTGGAGACATGCGGTATATTGACAGGAGTTACAGTGCTTATCAGATCATTTTATGATTTAGATTATATTGCTGTGAACCAATTGCTCGGAGTTGGCAGCGACACATGATGTGTGCTGACAAGATACCCTGAAATATATCCATGGGAAGTAATAAAACACAGAATGGACAACCAGATACCTCACAGGCTGTGGTGTGTTATCATCCTGTATATCCCTCACTGCCTTGGTTCACTGTTGGCTGACCATTTCAGCCAGTAGCAATACTTTCTATGCAAGTAGTCACTTTAACATAGGCAAGATACCGACTCTTCTTTTCACCTTAATTATACAGTGTTGTGAGTCTGCTTTTTCCCTGAGGAGCTCCGAATGAGTTTTATTCATGCTGGCTTTATAATGCCCTTGATAGACTGATTGTCATTCTGCAGTCTTTATGATGCCAACATTTAGTCGTAGTGTTCATATGTCTGGTGTAGATTTCTATAAAGAGAAAAAAATCCACATCCACTGTTTTTCCTGCACCCTTAATTTAAAACTGTTCTACTTGTATTTATGCCACATGTTACAATTACAGTGTGCAGTTGTTGTTCCACAAACTGAATGCTTGTGAACTATAAAATATTTGTTTTGTGTGTTTGTATGAAGAGAGTATGCATATTTACAGTGTTTCACAATTGCTAAGACGCATTTATTGAAACCTTCACCCATTTCCTCAAACTTTAAACACAAAACCAAATCTTCAAACTACATTCACAAAACCCCTGACTCTTCTGGCAAAATCAAACAATCGCCTCAAAACCATTTCACCTGTGCTCAAAATCAAACAATGCTTTCAGATCATACACACAGCCATTCAATATATAAACACTACAGAGCATTCATTAGACACTACATCAAAAACAAATGGAGAACACAGTGTCCAGGGGATGTAGTTACAGAAAAGAAGTATATAGTAAACGCATTTTGCATATAAAAAAAGAGTATAGTAATTACAACTTAGTACAGTGAATATACACTCACCTAAAGGATTATTAGGAACACCTGTTCAATTTCTCATTAATGCAATTATCTAACCAACCAATCACGTGGCAGTTGCTTCAATGCATTTAGGGGTGTGGTCCTGGTCAAGACAATCTCCTGAACTCCAAACTGAATGTCGAATGGGAAAGAAAGGTGATTTAAGCAATTTTGAGCGTGGCATGATTGTTGGTGCCAGACGGGCCGGTCTGAGTATTTCACAATCTGCTCAGTTACTGGGATTTTCACGCACAACCATTTCTAGGGTTTACAAAGAATGGTGTGAAAAGGGAAAAACATCCAGTATGCGGCAGTCCTGTGGGCGAAAATGCCTTGTTGATGCTAGAGGTCAGAGGAGAATGGGCCGACTGATTCAAGCTGATAGAAGAGCAACTTTGACTGAAATAGCCACTCGTTACAACCGAGGTATGCAGCAAAGCATTTGTGAAGCCACAACACGTACAACCTTGAGGCGGATGGGCTACAACAGCAGAGGACCCCACCGGGTACCACTCATCTCCACTACAAATAGGAAAAAGAGGCTACAATTTGCACAAGCTCACCAAAATTGGACAGTTGAAGACTGGAAAAATGTTGCCTGGTCTGATGAGTCTCGATTTCTGTTGAGACATTCAGATGGTAGATTCAGAATTTGGCGTAAACAGAATGAGAACATGGATCCATCATGTCTTGTTACCACTGTGCAGGCTGGTGGTGGTGGTGTAATGGTGTGGGGGATGTTTTCTTGGCACACTTTAGGCCCCTTAGTGCCAATTGGGCATCGTTTAAATGCCACGGCCTACCTGAGCATTGTTTCTGACCATGTCCATCCCTTTATGACCACCATGTACCCATCCTCTGATGGCTACTTCCAGCAGGATAATGCACCATGTCACAAAGGTCGAATCATTTCAAATTGGTTTCTTGAACATGACAATGAGTTCACTGTACTAAACTGGCCCCTACAGTCACCAGATCTCAACCCAATAGAGCATCTTTGGGATGTGGTGGAACGGGAGCTTCGTGCCCTGGATGTGCATCCCACAAATCTCCATCAACTGCAAGATGCTATCCTATCAATATGGGCCAACATTTCTAAAGAATGCTTTCAGCACCTTGTTGAATCAATGCCACGTACAATTAAGGCAGTTCTGAAGGCGAAAGGGGGTCAAACACAGTATTAGTATGGTGTTCCTAATAATCCTTTAGGTGAGTGTATTTTATATTGTAAGTTCTGCAAGTAATACAGTATTGACTGTCTGTATATTCAGCACTTGCATAAAGATACAGTAGTCCAACTGCAAAGGCCCAAAGAAAACTCTAAATGAAAAGCACATTCAAAAATGTTGTGCAACTGCAAAGTCAAGGTCAACATCACATCTTTATGCTGGGTCCAGCCAGAGGACTTCGTCCACATCACAGGCAATGTTGTCCCTTGCCAGGCAAGGGGGGAAAATCCCTCTGGTGTGCCGGATACAGCCTTGACAGCACTCCACTCCTATGTCACCACAGGCCAATTCCATTGCCTGTAAGAGATTTTCCCTGGTTTATGGGTTTTGGTCATAGACCTTCCACCGCCACACAGAGAAAACCTCTTCTATTGGGTTGAGGAAAGGGCTGTATGGTGGAAGGCAAACATTTATGAATCGCTGGTTGATGTTGAACCACTCGCGTATCTGGACACCATGATCCTGCTGTTCACGCTCAAACAAAACATCCCGAAGACCACCCAGAAATGTGAGAAGATGTTCAGTGTTATATGGCCCCAGGGTTGCATGATGGTGGAGAACCCCACAATTACTTATGGCTGCACAAAGGGTGACATCCATAATGGCACGTTGGCCAATTATGTTCCTGCCTTTCCTTCTCCTCTTCGTCAGATTGAACCCTGCTTTTCCCCAGTCCCCTTTCTATTGATAAAGTGATGTACTGAAACAAATGTATACCGTAAACTTTCAATGACCAAAATAAAATAAATAAAAAATTACCTGTTTTCTTCTGTGAATGTCCTGATTATGGTGGCCACAGAGAATCTACTCAAATTGGGTTGTACTCTTTGTCCCTGCTTCCCTCATTGTCATTCCATGAACAAGAACATGGTCTATCACAGTTCTGAATTTCTTCTGAAATTACTGTTCTTGGTCTTGTTCTTCCTCATCCTCATACTTGTACTCTTCCTCCTCATCCACCACCTCTTACATGTACTCTTCCTCCTCTGCCTCTCAGATTGTTTCCATCCATTGTTGGTATCAACATTCAACATACCTGTGCCACCTGTGCACTCTGAACTGGCTTATATTCTGTACAATTGGTTTGATCACATCATTAGAAACAAGTCTGAACAATTTTGAGTCGTGTGTAAACGTTGACAACTGTGTGTGTTTAACTTTTGCCACCCGTGTTTACCATTTTGCAACACAAGTGCATTACAGTACGAAATATGTTTTAGTGAGTGAGAATGTGTTTAGAGTTTTGCAGAAAGAGTGGATGAGATTTACAAATGGTCTCTAACTACCTGAACTTGTTTAAGGTTTTGCCAAAAGAGTGATTGATTTGATTAGGCCACTGAGCGTTTGGTTCAGAGAATGGGGTTTAGTGTTTTAGCAATTCAGAAAAACTGTATTTTTTTTTTAAATTATAACATTTATGATTGAGCCTCTGCAATTAAGCCAGAAATAGACTCTCATTGTCCATGTTTCCTTTATTTAACGCTAGGAAAACTAGACTGCCTCTTCTTTGAAATGGTAGTTTGTTTTTTGGTTTTGAATCTTTCAGAAATGTTAAGCTGACTGCGATAATTATTTTCTTTAGCTCTAGTTACAGCAGGTGTTCCTTTTATCAGCTTGTTTATGTTTATATTATTTCAAAGTTTTGATACTTTTTATGGGGATACTCCAAGCCAGTCTAGTAAAGGTTATGCAATTGTAAAATATATATATATATATTTTTGAACCCTGTCAGTTTTATAGCATAATTACACTGAAATGCACAGATAGGAAGACTATCAATTAACTAATTAGCCTTAAAACTAATAACAAGAAAAACTGCCAAATTTAAAACAAATCTATACAACCTTCTATTCAACAGTGACAATGTTACAATGAAAACCATTGAAGCACTAACTTTACAAAAAAATAATAATCTGTGAACAATACATTTTCTAACATATTTACTGCCTTCTCATACTGGCCTGTTTTTGTATGTTAGATTTGTATTATATACAGACATTCTGTAAAAGGGCTAGAAAGAGTCTACAGGGTGAAAAGTTAATAACTTGACTAGAAAACAAATCACACTAATTAAAACAATACAGCAACAGGGGCAACATTAACAACAACATCAACAACAACAATGGCCTGCAGTGTGAAGCAGACTTAATCAACCACAAATGTAGCATTCCAAGACAAAGCTGCACGGGCATTATGTTATGAAATCTGGAGCCAGATTTATGCCAGGATACGCTCTTGAAGTGATTGGGTTTGAAGTCAGAAACATCTCTTGGGCATTGTTAGGGGGGAAGCTGAAAATGAAAACACAGTTGTATGCTTTAATGGGGGGCACTTATAAGTATATGTTTTTGCTATCTTTCCCCAAACAAGCACTGTGCTGCAGCTTTCATCAGCAAGACTGACTTACCATGACCAGGTACAGCAGCATGAAGTTAAATATATTACTGAGGATATCTTTTATTTCCTTATTTTTTTCTCCCCCTGCCTCAAGCTAAAGCCTGCCTGCTTCACATCCACTAAGTGTGTCCAGGCTTCCCTGCAGTGTGCGCGTGTGTGCGCTTTGGATTAAGATTTAAGTGACTGTAAACCTGTTCTAAGCGAGCTATCTGTGTAGATTAGTATTCATATTAAAATGACAAAGGTCCACAAACTGCACACCAAACCACTCCAAACTCACACTGAAAAGTCAATTTATTCTTGTCTGTAATTCTCACAAAAGAAGCTGCAATCATCCTCTGAAAAAAAAACACAAAAAATTAAAATATTGACATGCCAGAAAGGACAGATAGGGATGTGGATGTTGGGGATAGAGGGAGGATGAGAAAAGGCGGTGGAGTGGGGGGTTGTGGAGTGGAGTTTTGTTTGGGGCAACAATATGGTGCATCTTTATATATTTTTATATAACTGCCTCCAACAGAGCTGTGGGTAAAAATGTGAAAATGTTGGACATAATGGAGAGTTGTTTATTTTTCTTTTTTCTTTTTTTCCCACTACACTTATATGGTATTTAAAGTAGGCCATGGAAAAAGACAAATCTTTCCATTTGTACTTGCCCTCTCAGCAGATAAGCAAAAATGCGGCAAATTCAGTTCCCCCCCACCCCCCCACCCCCCACACACACGCACGCACGCACGCACACACACACACACCCTCCTTTCTGGGCTTCAAAACCCCCGAGGCACGGTGCTCCATTTACCTCAGTTTAGCCTGAACAGCACGAGTTAATAATATAATCACAAAACAAAGCGCGGTACATTCACACAGACACATTCACACACACACCGCTTTCTAGTTAGCATAAGTGCGACTGCCCCTCTCCATATAAGAAGAGCACAGCTTTTGTGTCTTTAAAGAAGCAGGCAAACCCTGCATTGTGATCTTATTAGCGGAGAATAAGGAATAGACTGCCAGCTTCAAGCCTACTCTTCTGCCCCCCCTCCCCACACACACACACATACATAAATCACAGCCAGTCAGCCGTTAGCAGTGTCAATCCTATCCAGATTTTATTTTTTCATCCACTTTCCTGAAAACAGTGCCACTGGTGAAAAATTGCAGATAATTTCCTAGTGCAGAAGCTGCTCTCTACAGCCTAGGCAGCGGCAGCGGCAGCAGCAGACAACTGCTCTCTCTCTCTTTCTCTCTCTCTCTCTCTCTCTCTCTCTCTTTCTCTCTCTCTCTCCCCATCTACCCCTCTCTCTCTTTCTTTCTGTTCGTTGCCTTCAGCTTTCAGAACTGCTCTGGACAAAACC
Source organism: Amia ocellicauda (assembly GCF_036373705.1). Taxonomy (NCBI): domain Eukaryota; kingdom Metazoa; phylum Chordata; class Actinopteri; order Amiiformes; family Amiidae; genus Amia; species Amia ocellicauda. Next base: position 36,747,045 of record NC_089856.1, on the reverse strand, counting down.
CTGTTTCTCTTCAAGGGAGTTTCACTGGCACCTTTTCATTTCAACTGCAAGGGAGACATTCTCTTAGATGGAGCAGTTAAAGAATGGACTCCTGGATTAAGAAGTCTATATTCTGTGGCATTGCTATCACAGCATCTACATGGATAGTCTGAGCCCTGAAGATCACTGCTGAGTGTGTAGAGTTCAGGGATTTGTTGACTTGATTTTATTCACTTTTCCTCCTTTAAGTATTTATTTTTTTCCGACTTCTTTGGTAAGTACTGTGGGGATGTGCTGTGTACACTGCCGGAGCCCCGGTTTGCTCGTCTCTCGACGTTGATTTAGAAAGAATTTAGCAGCAGAAAGCCACAAGACATCAGGACAACAACTGGGTGCTTGTTTTTATCCCTGAAGGAAAATCATCCTTGGAGGTGGAGCTTGGTTGTTAAAGACCCTTAAAAAGAAGAAGTAAGTGAGAATAAAAAACATACAAAAGAAAGAAACTGGGATAGAATCCAGTTGATGTCATAAATTACCATCAAGAAGTACAAGCTTGGACATTTTAAATAAATCCAATAAAAATTAAAAGACACAGAGGAAGAAAATAGGTATTTTTAGAATAGTACTATAAACCGATATCCCAGGGATGGCATATTGTCCTACTCTGTAGTGCTGCCCCCTCCTAGTTTCTGTCACTTGTTCTTCTTCTAAAAAGCAGGCTGTGGATGTTCCTGATGCTCCTTTGACACCGTTCTGAAATAATCCCAACAAAGGCAGCCTCCACAGCCGCACGAGTGGAGTCCTCTTTTGAAAGGAGAGGAAGTTGGTGGTGTTTGGTGAAGCCAAGTGTTTTCGCTTTTCCTTTCAGTGAAAGCACTGACTAAACCATCCGAAAGCCATGCAGGTCTCAATCGCGTGCACGGACCACAACTTGAAGGCACGGAATGGAGATGACAGACACGGCAAGCAGAACGCCACCAGCCCCAATGTGGTCAATGCAGCCCGAGCCAAATTTCGGACCGTGGCTATTATTGCAAGAAGTTTGGGATCTTTTACTCCGAAGCATCACATCTCTCTGAAAGAGTCCACTGCAAAGCTCACAGGGATGAAATATAGGTATGTGCTCTCATAAGCCTTTTTGTGTTCGCTGCTCAGGGCAGGAAATGATATGCTGTAATACTTGATTTCTAGAATACAGACTAGTTTACTATAATCTTTTAGTCTTTTTTTTTGTTGTCAGATCATTAGCTTTTTTGGTACTGTAAGCACACATGCACATTATTCAACAGCAAAAGCAGAACACGCGGTAAAGTGTAAAGTTACAGTTCACCAGACTTGTTAATTAATGTGATTGAATCAATTAAAATCAACTGCATAGCTAATTTCATCCCATGTGTTAGTTGGCTATTAAATATATTTAAAAAATAATTTTACTTTGCAGTAAGATGTATATGATAACTATGAAGAATAATGTCTTATATTGGAAATGTTTTGTCACATTTTTACTGGGTGATTTAACTATTAACCACAGGTTATCTTGAATTACAAAATATTATTTTCACTTTAAAAATTACAGTAAATTTAACAGAGATGTTTTTTTCTTTTTGTACCTACTGCTGTTCTACCAAGTGCAATATTTCTCAGATTTGTTTGTAGAGATTTTAGCAACTGTACAATTCTGAGCTGATTAAAATATCTAAATCTCATATTAATTTATTTCAATTAACATTGTGGAGGTTGGGGAGTTCAACTTATACTTTTTAATTCTTGAAGGAAATATACTGCAGCTTCAAACTTGCTTAGTCCTTTCTGGTAGGCTCAGTGGGCTCTGTATTTTAATATTTCAAATATATAGATTTTTAAAGAGTATACAGTGATACTGTAAACCAAAGTTCTCTCAGTGTCAAACACTACAAGTTGAGTTTGAAAACTGAATTTGCTGAATGTGTGCTTTAGATTTCGATAGTACAGTAGCTGCTCTTATGATTACATGAGCAGTAATGTTTTGTAATAACATTTTAGCATGGAAATATATTACATTTCACTAAGCTTCTATGGTAACCAGTATGCTGTAGACATAATCGGTTTTGAGCTTCTCTTGCCCATTTACTTCATTTGTTTGTTTTGATGTGTGTGCTCTCTATGGGGGGGTAGTTGTGCATGTATTAGACAGACAGATGTTCTTTGATCTGGAGATAGAAAGATTATCTTTTTTTTTATTTCAGGCAAGGAAGAGAAAATAAGATATTTGATCCACATTTTCTTCCTTTAAAAAATCTCTGCTCAAAATTCCCTGCCCTTACTTTTCAACTTACAAATAGGTTTTCGTCTTCTGAATATTAACAATCACCTGTCAGTGGAAGAAATGATCAGGGGAATACTAATTTTGACCCCTGAAACTGTACATTGTTCAGTGCTGATTCAGCCATTTCCATAAAATAATTACTTTCACTAAAAGAACTTTAGATACTCAGACTGGAGGTATTCCAAGCTATTTTTCCCTTTACTTTCGATTTAATGTATTATTTAAAATATAATTTATGAATGAATTAAATGATATACAGCAGCATTCAGTTGAACAATCAACATTTATTGATATAGCATTGCAGATATCCCATTGTGACTTTAAACTGTGAGACTGCAACGTGGTGATTTCCAGTAATCATATTACCTTTTTAAAAGCTGCAGTGCCAAAGGCTCCTTTTGTTCTCCTTTTGCAGACTTTAATTGGTGAATTATAACTGTTGTTGGGCAGTTGACATGAAGTTAAAAAGATAGTTATTGAGTTTGTTATATAAAATATTTGTTTTGCAATATATCACACACACACACACATATATATATATATATATATCACACACACATATATACATATATATATACGTATATATATATATATATATATATATATATATATATATATATATATATCATTGTTTTTGTAAGCCAGCATTTTTGAATTAGGCTGTTAGGCTGAATTAGTCCCAAGCTTAGTAATATTGGTTAGGTCTAATACACCTGGACCAAACACTTCTGAGATGGAGCCTCGGGGGAAGATCAGGCCTGTTTTCATTAGAACAGTCTATGACCATTCATGAGTAATCACATATATCTCCTCAGAGACCTAGCCTACTCATGAAGCAATGCAATCACTTCTAGTTTCACCCTCTTTTTGAAGCTCTGGGTGATTAATGGTCTTTGGTATTGCAAAGACTGCTCAGAAACCTTGAAGACTCCCGGCGAAGGAGAACACTGGGTCCTCCCAGGTCTGGAGTGAAATGAGCTGTAATCACATTCTTTCTTGACCACAGCCAGTAAGAAGTACATTTGCTGCATTAGTAAAAGAAACCGGAACAGCTCCCAGAACAAGTCCTTTTAAGAAGGTGGGATTTGGTTCCATTGCATTTAACAAGTTTCAATTAAATAATACGTAATAATACAATTTACAGAAATAATCAGTCCAAGCTCAAAGTCATTGAAGACAAGGGCTCTTCAATATTAATGGAGCTCCAGTGGAGGAAGATTACAAGGCCCTATTACATGGAGATGGTCTGAAGAAATACTTGTAATTTAGTAATTTATTCTCCTGTAAGATTGCACTTATACAACGTTTTGTCATACTCTCGCCTTTGCATTACTAGCACTGTTTATTTTGATTTCCCATATGCTCCCTCTAACTTAGCTCTTAACTTTGACTTAACATCTTGTCTGCACTATCAGCTTTTACAATCTAGGATGTAAGACCTTTTATAGTGCTAACTGTATACCTCGTATACACTTGTGTAAATTCTGAATTTGTAAAATGTATTATGTATTATGAATTGCACTGTATTATTGCACTTTGTATTGCTCTTATATTTTGTAAGTTGCCCTGGACAAGGGTGTCTGCTAAGAAATAAATAATAATAACAATAATAATAATAAAATAGGGATAGAGAGGAAACGGCAGAAGATTACTGAAATGTAGGTAATTAATGCAGATGATGAGTAAGGGATACACAGAAAAAAAACATTCGGTCAGCTATATTTCCGCTCCGCTTTTTTGATACTTCTGTCAAAAGGAGGCACATAACACTTCCACTCCTCAAATATGAATTAGGCTTAATTAGGCTGATTTCCTTAAATTTCCTTTAAGTTGTAGGTATGGAAATCTAATACAACATGAACTTATGTGTGTCTGTGTATTTGTGTGTGTCTATGCATATGCATATCTTCCATTGCTGGCTCCTACTGATTGGACTGTTCATGGAAAACCTGTTAATTGTATTTAAGATGTGTGTGAATTTTTGTGTCTGAGTATATCTTGGTGCTTATAACACTTAGCCTTATTTCTTCTCAGATCAATACATAAATTGCATGACTATACTGTTAATTTCTAGGTAGTCACTTTGCAGTATCTAGTAGCTAGGAGCTCACACCAGGCAGTACCCTGTAATCGCTGCAGGAAAAGTGAAATTGAGCGCTTCATATGAACAGTGGATGCAGTGAACGGAAAGGAAAAAACAGGCATTTTTTAAATTAGCCCTCCTTTTGTGTGTTGATTGTTGATCCTAAATGCAGTAATGTGTACTATGTTGTACAAATCACAGTATTGACAGGCAATAATGCCAAAGGCTCCCATGAAATGAGACTCCTGGACCAGTTCCTATTAATAATGTTTAAAAGTATGACCTTATTAAAGAACTGTGCTGCCAGGGAGCTTTGAAGTCTTTTCAAATTTCCTGATGATAATTTATTACATGGGCAATTTGTGGGCCAAGGGGGCATTACATAGTCTGCTGAATCTCACAACATTAAAATCCACACAAGCTGTGGTACCTTCCTGTTTCCATGACAACGTGTGAAATAATCTTTTCTTTACACATATTTGCAACAGGCTGCATAGTTTTAATTGCGTGTATTGATACATGTTCGTCGATGGTAAGTTAGTTACCAGTGAAGGAGAATCCACTAAGGTTTAAATGGCTGGAGAGACATCGGTGTGTGACTCACTGGGATCTAGTACATACACAGCGTGGGAATGAGGTGAAATAGACTTCAGCTTGAATAAAACATTAGCACATAAATGTCACTTCTTAAAACACCATGATGCATGTTCTCTTGGTTAAATACTGTGAAAAATACATATATAATTACCTTCTGCAGTGTGTTTTAACATTAATTAAAACTTTTTGTTTTGACTTCAAATATAAATGATGAAAGCTTGCCTTAGACTCCTTAGGTGCAAAAGATGCAAATGAGCTCATTTAAGGTGCAGGCTTCACAGTTTTTCCTAGCTTCATATGCAATAATAGTAACAATAGTAATAATGTCCAAAGACAGGGAAAAATAAACTGTATGGTTGGAATTATTAAATATGTGTATTCATTCATTAAAACAGTAATGGAGCATCCTTAATATCACCATAATATGCCACTTAAATGTATTGCTTTCTGAATGAGGGCAACCCCTGGACTATTTCCAGATCTCCAGCGCTCACCTCATCATTTTCTGTAGCACAAGATTACCTCGCCTCGTCCTTCTGCCCCAAAAGCTATGATATGCGCGTACTTCTTTTACACATTGCAACGCACTCTTTGTCCCTGTCCTTTGGAAGCCTCCCTCCCTGATCGCTGACTGCGTTCCCCTCCCCCTCCTTCTCCTCTTTAAGCCCCTGTTTGACCTCTACCTGCCAGGCTCCTACATTTGTCTTGGATACCTTCCCTGCTCTATTTTAGACTCACGCACCAGCTTTCAGCCCTTTCACTTGCCTCCTTTTTCAACAGCTCAAATCTCTCTGCTGTGCTCTCGTGCTTAATAAGGTTCTCATTAGTCCTGTTCTCTAGAAGTCTGCCATTGACCCTTCCCCTTCCCTGATCTGTCACCTCTGGCATCAGCAGCCTGCTTGCAAACCCTGTACTCTCTGCTGCCCTTTTTCCTCCTCTGTGAGCTTGCCTGCTTCTTTTCCTACAGTTCTGATGGTTCCTTCCAGATTTCTTGGTGTGGTTCTTTCACTTTGCCTTTCCTGTGTCGGCAGACATTCCTCAAGGATCACTGCTAGTACTTGACACTTGCTCTCAATGTGGAACAGGGTAACACAAGCAGGAGCACTTTATGGGAAAATCTGTGTTTTGTTCAGGAAAGTCAACATCTGGAACCTTGGCTTAAAATTCACACTGCCATGTGGGAGAATAAACATGCCATCTTCTCAGTATGTTTGTAAGTTTGTGCAGTTGAAAATGTAAAATGTTCTGACCTGTATCTGTGCCTGTGTGTGAAGAAATATTGATCATAGGAATGCAAGCATGAAGGAGGCTGGGATACAAATGCTGGGGTGGGGGATTGCAATGTAAAGAAAAAAATCCATGAGGTTGCATGAAGGAAAAAATATCGGCATTCCTTTAAAAATAATGATTTTGTAGTCATCTGCAAATAGGCAGTGTTTGGAATATGTTCTCACTTCCTTTCCTTTATTTTTTTGCTGAGTAAGCCTACTGCAGTGACATCAGACTATTCAGATATTCTCCTCTTCATCGATGAGTGCTCACGGATTTCAGAATTTTCTGCTGCAACTGCCTGCAGCGTATTCCGTTAACCCTTGGCCATATTGAGAGGATCGAACATGGTCAAAACGGTACTGGTGTAATTAATTGTATTTATTTATTCCTTCCTTCATTCTTGAAGATATGAAACAAATCAATATCCAGTGCTGTTTGTAATCATAAACCAGTCTGTGCATCACTGAAAGTAGATTGTGTTTTATGGAACAGTTCCAGATAAGCATCATGAAGTATGAAATTCCCTTGTGAATCCTGAGTGAAAACAGATCCTGAACTGTCAGTTCTATTTCTCATATGACAAATTTAGGATTGACATTGATTATTACCTTAGCTGGAGAATAATTTGGGTTGCACATCTGCAATAATGGGGGGGGTGAGATCTCTCTTGAGTACTTGTGATATGCATAATGTTACAGATGGCTGCAAAATGTTGATATAGTTTGCCTGACTTAGTAAATTAGTTTTGACAAGGTCAGGGTCCTACTGCCAGGTGCAATCTGGGTTGCATCCTCTATTTTTTTAAATCTCTGTAACTCACATTTTTAATCTGTAACCTTGCCATTCTTCCTACTGAGCAAGGTTGTATTCCAAAAGAGGAATTATGCTTTTCAATAAAACATGTTTTTTAAGGTAAAATATACCTTCAATATAGACTTCGATATTATTGTCCACTATATCCTTCTTTAAAACAAAATACGTTTACAAGTGGTATAGGAAATGAGAGTCACAAACATACATTTCTTGTAAACATTGCTTTACAAAAGTGTCCTTTAAATGAAATAACTTATAAACTTATAAACAAAACCCATTTTGACATAGATGACTCAGATCACAAATGTTTTCAAACCGATCGTATTCCTGTGTTCTGAGCATGGTATTGTGTAAGCCCTGGGTTACCATCTCGTAATTCTTTTTGTGCATGGCTTAAAATAGGCTTAAAATAAATCATTTGATAATGAGACATAAATATAATTTTAAAGTCCAAACATTAATAAGTATTTTTTTAAATCGCAGGAATTAATTAAGATGTAAAACACATACTAGCTCCCTAAAGACATTATTTTACACATGGGCCATGACAAACTAGTCTGTTGCATACAATTGCTTTAGGAAGTATTCACCCCCTTGTAATTTTTCATATTTTAATGTATTACAACCTGAAATTTGATGCATTTTTAATGGGATACCCCTAAAAAGACACAGGTGCAACCAATTACTTTCAGAACTCACACAATAAATTGAATGCAGTCCATATGTGTGCAATAAAAATGGTTCCCCTGATTTCAGATTAAATAGACCTGTCTTAAAAGTACAGTGTGCTCACTTTTTCATAGATAAAATTTACCTCACATCCATTTTGAGAAAGCTTTACATTCAGATAACTAGGTGATGTTTTGCTGTAGTGAATAGATGCATCCTGGAATCAATGTTCACTGAAGAAATGTTCTTGGCTAACCTTTCCTAACACACAACCTCAGGCACGATCAGCAGAATGCCTCTGGGCCACACATCTATTCTAAACAAGAACAAAGATACAAACCATAGCTACAACCTTAAATATGTTTTTATCTCTATACTGGCAGCTTGGTTGAATTGCTTAAATATTTACTAGCAAGATAAATGTATATGTTTCAGCTGGAGTCTTTAATTCCAAACTGTAGCTACGTTTTAAAGTCAATATCGATCATTTCAGTCATTCCCATCTTTAATGTCGACAAAGAATAACATTTAATTTGGAACTGACAGTGTACTGTATGTTGTTTTTCTTGTTCTACTTCTCCAGTCAGTTAAGGATATGAAAGACTAAACTATAACCTCAGAACCACCCATGGGGGAGTATAATTGACTGTTAATCGAATGAAAGCTCTTTGTGATATTCTAAAGGTTCGGTCATAACTCTGTGGAATTGATCGTGTCCCTGCAAGACAGCTTTCCAACAGGAGAAGGCCTTGAAATACGAGAGGTGCTATCATGTAGCTGGCTTTTATGGAGTGTAATGCTGTGTTGACAGAAACGTTTTTTGGGAAGCACTGGTAATTAACAGGCTCCACGGTGTAGTCCAATGTCAGAAACTCATCATGTCAACAAAAGCTGTTCACAGCATGAAAGACAATACAGCGTTTTCATAAGAAGTCCTGTAGTCCTCCGGGGATATGGCCTGAATTAATAATGCTTTTGACACCTTGCTTCTAAATGTGTGTCTGCATAAACTGATAGAATTTATATTGTGGATTTTTTCTGTGTCATATTCTTTACCTTGTTAAAGGCAAGTGCATTGACAAAATACCATTCCACTGACATGTACTCTCTGTGGTGCATTTTTATTTAGCCAATATAGTTTGTGTTTTCAGTGTCCTGACAAAAAGAAAAAGTAGGCGTTGAAGGATTGTTTTGTGTTTGTGAGCATTTGGAGTCTCGTAGCCAGACAGCAGTCATCTCCTCTGTCCTGATTAAGATTGGGCTGATAATGCTTACTATTGTTTTTTCAGCTTTAGTTTATGGATGTCTTTGTCAGCAGTTCTCAAACCCATGATTAACTATCTGTAGTGACAGTAGAAGAGCCAGATTGCCAGTGTTTCTTCATGGCCAACAGAAAGCAGAGCTATTCAGAATTTACATTTTATTCAGCACCTTACCTCACCCCCTATTTTCTTTAAAGTATGACACGCATGCATTTAAAACCCATGCTGGGAAATACAATTAAATATTTTGTTTTCGCTGCCAAACTATCTAATATTCATAACTGTAAATTGTGTTTAATTTGGATTGATTTTATAGTCTGTAAGCTGGAGGCATGTGTATGTGATAAATTGATGCTGTAGTTGAGCCGGGTCTCATTATAATGCATCATTTTTAAAACTGATGTTAAAATCAAATAAACATTACAAATGCACGCTTGATATCCGCAAGACAGGCACTGGGGGAAATGCTCCTTTTTGTTTGTATTGTCTGCTGGATATTCTGCAATCCATCAGTGTGTTTTGCACTGCAGCAGGAGCACAGCATAATAAATACCATTTATTTTAATAATGGAAACCCTTTTTCAGTTTTCTTTTCCCTTTATCTTTTACATTCATAATATTTAAAAATCAAAAAATACCTTTACTGTCACATTAAACAATCCTCCCTCCAAAAAAAGTTTCCTAACACTAAAAGTCCTCCCATTTTTAGAGCTAATTATCAGTAAATAGTTTCCTATTACTCTGCCTCGCTCTGCATGTCTGCTTATCCCCTGACTTGCTGCCTCCTCTTTCCTCTGAGGCCCGTGTTCTGCCTTTGACAGACAGCATCTCCACCACATTAGTTGGTCGTTTGAATTGACTCAAAGGGAAACAACCAATTTCATGAGAGGTTTGGATACCTCCTTTCATTTCAACTTAATAATTTACTACTCGGGGAGAATGTGTTTTTCGAGCCATTTAATTACCCTACTGAGCTGGGATCTTTTTGAATCTTACCAAGGAAATGCATTTTATTCCTTTATCAGTTTCAACAAGTCAGTGCCCAGGGGGAGGCAACCATAGCTGGCATCAAGGCCAAAGTAGATAATAGGTACCAGACAAGGCAGGGTATTAGTCACTGAAGATATAGTATTTTTAACAGTGAGTATTGAAAACCAGTGAGTTCATTTTTACTTTTAACACACATACAAACAGCTGTGCCTATCTTCCAAATGGATTCTGAAACAGCACTGACAAAAATGTATGGTTATTTTTCTTTATTTTCAGGAGCTCATTGTCTCATCGCCTGAAACGGAGTGTTATGGGGCAATTTCCTCAAAAGCTTTTTACATGTACTTCTGGTATATCAATCAGGCTTTGTATATCAGCCCAAGTGCAGATTTATTGTATGCTTTTTATACTGAAAGGCAATGGCAAGAAATTGTGCTTTTTTTCTCTAAAGCTAAACATTAATCATAGTATGTGGTGTAGACTCTGGGACTGATGCATATTCACCTTTTTTAGACATTATTTCTCCATAGCAAATGCATTGTCTCAAATCAGAAAGTATAGATTATTTTTCTTTGTACTTTTTTCTTAATTTTATTTTAAAGGTTTAATAGTTTTTTTTTTCTTTTTTCTTTTAACAATTATCTTCTGAATTAGGGTAATGGGCCTGAGCCATTTAACATTTTTTACAGCATGAAAGCTTCCCTCCTTTCAGGAAGATATAGCATCTTAATAAGAACCTGCCTTCAAAAAGTATACAGCTCTTGAATAGGGTAGTTGCTCAGCACATTATACAGAATAGACCAAATACATGATATTTTATACATACTTCCTGAGAGAGATTTATGAAACCAGGATTGCATGTTTTATCAGAATTTGATTTGACATTAATGTACCGGCTTTAAGTGAATAACTTGTTTTTGCAGTTATAATAAAATGAAAGTCATTAATATTGTTGGATCCTACTGTGTTAATGAGAATAGTTTCATTCTCACTGAGAATGAAAGCTGTGTAGGATATTTATATATTACTTTTGGGAATCACAGACATCTGTATGCAGTTTACCATCATCAATTCAGTTCCCCCAAAATTAATCTTGGCATCTCCTTTGAGTTGCACTCTCTGTTGCATACATTCACTGCTCCTCGTTGGCTCATTCTCACACTTGATCCTGGATAGAGATGAGTTCTGGTTCTCAGAATGGCCTTGCCAGATGTCTGTGTGGGTTCTGCAGTGTGGTGACGTTTATCAACACAAGACAGTTTGTCCTCTCCAGCTTGAGAAGTCATAGAGGTAATATGGCACTCACTCTGACCAAGAATTTACAATCTGGCTAAAACGGGATGAGAACCAGCAATCTACCATTTGACAGCAACAGTCTCTGGAACAGCTCTGTCCTCATAGACACAGCCAGTAATTTCAATTCTGATTTCATTTGCTCAATCGCTTGATTTTCTTTTAAACAAGATATTTGCTGCAAAAAGTCTGTGGCAGTGAATGGAGTCAAAATCTGTTCCTGAACTTTCTGAAATTGAAGCATTTACTTTGCAGTTGCTATGCATTAAACAAATCAGAAAATCTTAAGGGATCCATTAAGCTGTTGTACGCCTTTAGAAAAATTAGTGTTTAAGGGTACAAAATAAAAAAAGATCAAGCTGAAAAAAATCTTCCTCTGGCGTTCTCTTTCATTGTCAATTCAGATAATCGAGTTTTGCAGATAATGCACAGGGGCATTTGCATAACAGCATGTGAAAGAATGCATATTGGTAATGACAGCGAGTTATTTTGATTTCAGTATGGGGGTATTTTCTATGACTCATTTGCCCTGTTTAGAGTGCTGTTAAGGTGAGTAGATTCAAGAAACGTGCATTGTGAAACATGTGCAAAGGCTTTGGTAACATTTTACATTGTGGTGTAATTGATGAATAAGACGTGGAGTAAATCAAGCAAAACATATTAATAAAGCCTTGTATACAATCGAGCAGAATGACATGACTGTAAACATTTACAGATCTCCTCCTAGGATAGTGGAGTGGAGTGTCTGACTCTGCGTAAGGCTACAGTAGATTATAAATTCACATCCTGACTGAGCAGTAAGTGAAGTCTCCTGGGGGTGTGCCGTGACGTCACCTGATCTGTAGGATTTCTTTTTGATATATAACCATTCCAAGATGGTCAATATGGAGAAATTGGCAATACCGCAGGGATTCAGGCAGTCATTGAATTAAGGCAAGACTACAAAACAAGGACCAAGATTATTTCTGCCACCTCTGCAAGGGAGATGTGTGGAAGACCAGCACTGGCTCTGCCTCTTCCACCCTAGAGAGGGTTCAGTGTCCTGTGCCACAGATCAGAGAGAGTCCAATCTCCTTTGACAAAGTGCCATCCTTCCCACAAAACAGCCTCCTTCCTTAAAGTCATCAGAGTTTGAGCTTTCCGTGCCAAATGTTAATCAAATTTGAAAAATAGTTGCGTAATAAAGTTAATCAGTGATCCACACTGGCCCAAACAACGTGAAGTAAGCAGTTTTACTAATTAAACCTGTCATGAAATGGAGTGCCTGAAAGCACGTTGACTATCCTTGAGCTCAGCAATTAAAGTTTAAAGACAGGTGTTATTCAGTTCACAGCTGAAGTATTTTAATTTGACTGACTTTATTATTATGTATGTACTATTTATATATATAGTTTAGAGTAAACGGTACTATCAGGTTTGATCGCCAGTGATGTGCATCAGTGAAAGAAAATACCCAAAACAAAAAAACAAGGCTAATTCTTGAATGTTATTTATTAATGTTATTGCTGGCTGCAGCACACTTTTGCATGTGAATTACATTTACACAGAGATTACACAGTTAAAAGAAATTCCTCTGATGCAACACAAAATACCAGCTTTCAATGTTGCTTTTATTATGACAGACTTTTCACATTTTTAAATTAATAAGGAAAAAAAAATATTTGACTACCTTAGAAATCAAGAGTAACTTAAGAGTTCTAAAACCTCTCAAACAGTATTGACTACCATTCATTCAGATTATTTTAAAATGAGAAATGGGAATTCCTATAGAAGAACCTCTTATGTGAGATTAGAGTTACGAAACCCATTAGTTTTACATAATGGCTGTTTTTATGCGATTGTTATTTTAATCTGTGTTGTTTTGCTTGGTTCTTTGGCCCTTTCTAAGAATGAAATGTATTTTTATTCTCACAAGCATAATACCCTGGAAACAAAATGTTTTAAGAGATGTTTAACTGGCTTCTTGTTCTCAAATCAATTTACATCACATTTTCATGAATACACAGCCATATCCTAGGTTGCATTTGCTTTTGTCGACACAGTTTATGCACACATTTTCTTTCTCAGTGTTTGAGACCACAAAACAAAAACATATTTGCCTTGCAGATTTTATCCTTTGAGCAAACTGGAAATGTCATTGTGGTTTAGAGAGAAGTGTTTCCCTAGCAGCTGCAGATGACATCAGGCTAACAGGAGCCCTAAGAACACACCCTATCCACGAATGCAAGCTGACATCAATGTAACAGCACTTGATTGTAGAAGTTGAAAATGAAAGAAGATTTTTGGCTTCCCACTGTTAGTGCTGTAAGAGCAGGCAGACCTCTGCTTTATTACTTGCTTTGTAATTTAGATTCAAATGAATCTAACACATTTTCTTTCTTTCCTGTTAGTCTCCAATGAAGCAATTAAGAAGTGCTTATTATGCAGAAGATGCTTTAATTACGTTAACGAATCCCAATAATTATAAAGTGTTTAGTAAATAATTAGGGTTTAGTGATCCATTCCGTGAAATAAATCAATCCTCTATTGGGTGCTATCAGTAATTGACTGTCAATATTGACATAAAGACATAACGGAGCACAATGAACCAAGGATGTTTAAAATGCATTGGCTAGATGAGAGTTCCCATATTCTATATCAAATGATCAAATCACACTTGTAATTTAATATTCTTTGCTTACACTGACTAGTTTTATCCCAAGTTGGAAGTCTGTAATACATGCACTCAGATCCACTTAATAGTCCTTCAGACCAGGTTAATTTTGTCACTAGCAAATCAATCCAAAAGGCCTTTTGATATACAGTCGTTTTCTCACACTTTAGCTATAGTCTTAATCTCTGCAATGGGTTAACAAGGGCTTATTATTCGTGGATTACATAATAAGTCACTGTAGTTATCTAAGAGTAGAAGCCTTATAACGTTATAGCTGCCAGGCATTAGTTTAGCCTCCCAGATGTTTTATCTTTGTTATGGATATTTAAAGGCAGCATTTTGTTTTGGCTTAGGCTTTTGTAAACGCACAGGATTTTATTTAAAGCTTTAAAATAATTTGGCAGGTCTCTTAGCAGTCAATATTAACTGAAATGAGCTCAGTCTTCTGTTGTTCCTGTGTACTCCTCAGAATAAAAAAATAATGATGGAAAACTAAACTGTGTTGATGGGTTCATGAATTCCTGCTGCTGATATATGTGATTCATGTACCATTTGTATTATTTATTTTACACGTATTTGAAATAGACACCCTGCTGTGATTGTACTGATGGTGGTGGCAAAAAAGCCTGAAAAACATATTTTTATAGTGGCGGATAATAATTTTGACAAGGCAAACCAGGTGTAAGGCTTTTGTCTGAACAACCAAGCAGATTATAGCCACAACCCTAAATTACACCAGAAAAGCTAGTTCTACTAATAACTACTGCACCAAAGTCTGTGCTTCATGTTGACAATAAGCTTTATGAAGATAAAATAATGTCATTATCCTTTGGTTTTATTAAAAAAAATCTCCCATAGTACATGTTTTCAAACAATGCCAAATTATGGATTCTTAGCACTTATTTATGCTTTGTGATATGTAACAACTTGGCTGTTGGTTTCTGAGTAATGTGTCCACCACTGTGAGTCATACCAACAACTGAACCCTCGGACAGAAACACGATGACAGAATTAAAATAATAGCTGACCGTCAAAGTGCTGCAGTGAATCAGCTATCAGGAAACAGTTCAAACAGTATAACCTAATCTTCATGTAAGATGTTGGCTTCTCTTGTGTTTTAATGATATTAAGTGCAACTGATACTAGTCTCAATAAATGCTTTTCCAATAAGTACTTACCGAGGTTCTGGAAAGGGGAGATTAGTTGTATTATATAAAACAATTGGTAACACTTTATATCATGGTATCATTTATAAATGATTGGTAAACAGTTTGTAAAACAATTAGGAACCATTAATAGATCCATTTATAAATTATCAATAAACCTTTATAAGATATGATTTATCATTTATAAGAATAAAGAAATTAAACAAAATAGTGTTTTGGGAGCTTGCATATTTATTATGAATGATAAATTATAGGTTTATTGATAATTTATAAATGGAATTATTAATGGATCTTGACTATTTTATAAACTATTTACAAATCATGTATTAATGACACATTAAAGTGTTACCATACAATCTCCCTGCTTTTGCAGTTCAGTATTATCGTCAGCCTTTCGAAGTTGAAGTCTTAAAGTGATTGTTCCCATGGAAACCTACATACACTACACCCCAGGAACCCTACATACACTACGCAATTATATTTCACTTGCTTTGTTACCAAAATGCCACTCATTACGATTGCCAAAGTTACCTTCTTAGTTCAACAAAAGATCTGACACTGAGAGACACTTTTATTGTAATGAGGAAACAGCATGTGTTATTCCTTGTCTTTAACCTGTAAGAACTGGATCTCCATCTGCTGTACTTTACAGTTTTTTATTACTAAATAATATTAATAATAATAATAATAATAATAATAATAATAATGTCTACCATTATTTGTTCATTTATTTCTGTTTGTTTCAAGTCAATGTAGTACTGATGGGGAAAAAAAACCCTGTGGTTTTCACTTCCTATACCACTGTTGCAGTGGATATTTTTTAAGTGCCTGGATACCGTTGAGTTTATGAACTGCATATTGTTCTAGCAATGAGTTACAGCCTTCCATTTCTAAAGCTGCGTGTTTGTCACAGTCACAGAGAGCTTGTTGTCTGAATTACTTAAGGCTGTTTGTTTCTCAGCCTGGCTAATTACTCTTATGTTTAAGAAGAGGAAAGTCTGCATGTTTCAGAGTCACTCACTTTCTGTGTAATCACAGTGCAGACAAATGGTTAGAGACGCACAGGCAGGTCAGAAGCGGGCATTGTCTAGTGCGGTATCTGCACAGAGCTGAGTGTTAAGTGTACTTTGCTGGGGAGCAGGTCTCATTGAATGGACTGGACACTTTGCTACCTCTAAGGGGAAGTCCTGGAGCAATTGTGTTATAGGAGAGATATTTCAGAAGATATACATATTCTAGTGCAGCGTGTTTTGTATCCTGAAGCAGTTGTGTCCATGCAGACACATTCCCCCCTGCATGTCATTACTGAATGACAGGCTAAGCTGCCTCTTGCCCCAGCTTTTCATTGCCATTATTCATTGGATCTAATACCTGACATTCATTCACTAAGCAGTGGTTTGCACAATGATAAATTACATGTCATGAGCTGGATCAAAAAGTGACTGTTTTGTATTATTATCATCTATATAATTTCCTTGCACGGTTACGGGCTGTTTCAGTGTGGCATGTATGCAATCAATCTTTTTATTTTTTTTGTATCGTTTAACTTTTTTTTATTTTATTTTGCCGTTCCTGCATTTTTAATTGCTTTTAGCATTTTCAGCATGTCTGATAAAACCCATCCTGTAACGTTTTGTGCAAAAACACAGACACAATTTGTAGGAATATATCACATTATCAGAACTAAACATAAAAACTTTCAAAAAAATACTTTGCCCACCTTAACAGTATGGAACAAATAAAATAAAAACAAATGCACAGTATGGTATATTGCATGTTAAAATTCTTCAGATAACAATTTTCTCTCCCTTTCTTTTATCATTAGATCCAGGTAGTATTATTTGTAGACATAGTTATAATATCTCAAAAGTGTAAGCCTTTAAAGATTAACAAAACTCTTATTAGATGGCTGGTTGGCACATCTTATGATATGTGCTAAGAGTATGGTCTGTGTGCTCCCTCTGAAGAGGCTTGCGGTATACGCTGTAATCAGCGATGCACTCTGGTCCACCCACAGGCCTGAGTATTGCGGTTCGCTGGACGATACTGCAGTGCCTGCTTTGGTATTCTGCTGTGAAACGTCTCCTCTGTCCCAGCACAACAATGCACCAGGCCCTACAGCCAAGTCAAAGAGGCAAGCTTCACATAGTACAAAACACAAGCCCTGCAGCCACCACAGACATACATCTTTATTCCAATGTTGATGAGTGGATATAAAAATAACAACAACAATAAACAAACACACAAACAAACAAAAAAAATTGAATTGCCTGTAGGAATTAAGGTCTATCAAGTAAGAAAAGTTCATATAAATCACCTGTGAAACGAAACTGCAAATGTGATGAGCTGGGAGCTGATGGGGCTGGTATTCGAGGACGCCTCCCCAGACTTTACAATGCACACAACTTTTCATATCATCACATTTTCACTCTGTAATTGATAGTGTATGCAGTGTGGATACTATCAAGCATCCAGAAGTGCCGTTTCAGCACTGTAAATTGCACACTTAGCAAGAAAAACAGAAGAACATATTTCCCCTTTTTCCTTTCTCTCTGAAGTGCATGAATTTTTAATGCCTTAATTAAAACACAAAGATGGTTAATAACGGTCTAAACACAAACCAAATAAATGGCGTTGTTTAGAACTGATAGCGGAAATGTTCATTAAAGCGTGTGTTTTCAAGTGACAGCTTCTGTCTAATGATACTATTCTCATAACTTACCAAGAGAACTTCATAAGAGAACTTGTATAATTGCATGTATAATTTATAATGCCCAACTCAAAGATTCCATTTAATGTTTTTAATATGATTATGACTGTTGCTATAGCGAGGGCTGATAAAGCAGAGTATCACAGAACATAGCCCTGTATGAAATGTCACATTATTGCATAAAGCGCTTATTTTTATAAAGGTTATTTTTGAAAACGAAGCCATAAAAATGATCCCAGAGCTAATGTGAAGTGGCAGAAGTATGTCTCCTACCACGAATGCAGACACATGCTGGAGATGTAGCTCTGCTGGTTGCCAGGACATCCGCACTGTACTTTTGTCTAATTTGCATGCAAATCAGTCTCTCTCAAAGCTGAGTAAATCATAATGGGTTTCCACATATTGCCATAATCAAGAGGTATATAATGAAGATGATAGTGCAGAGGGTATTTGTTGAATTTATATGTAGTATTTGACCGAAAACTGCAAAACCAACAAATCAGTACAGGGCACATACACACATCCCTGAGATATAGGAATGGATTTTTCTTCATTTGTATTACCATTCTGCAACTCAGAATAGCATTTTTTAAATGCTCTTTTACAGTTTTCATCTGATAAATTTCTGTATTGGAAAATTCCATTAACTGATTAATTTGTACAGTAAATGTCATAAGCTTTGAAATTACATTAGATTTGTTCACATGCCATTTACACTGTTAAGGAAGCATACATATTATTGTATGACATCAATTGTAACTACCCCATTTTAGGCCAAAACAGCAGCCTGAAACCCAAACACCACTATTTCTAGGTAGGTTTAGGAAAATCTACTCCTGATTCAGTTATGTCAGTAGAAAAGGCACTCTAATCTTACATTTACAGGAAAGCAACTCTAGTACCACAATGTGACCGTAATACCATGCTTCTTTTCCATACCATTTTGGTGGAAAATGTAACACAATTACAAAATGACTAAAATCAATACTCTAAAAGTGGCCTAAATATAGCTTTAAAACCATTTCTACCAATACCCTGAATTAAAAGTGACCAATGACCTCTACCTCTATTGTGATCCTGTCTATTTCCATCCCTGTTTTAAAAATACACAACCGGTCAAAACTTTTAGAACATCTACATTTTTTCAGTTTTTATTTAAATGTATGCAGTTTAATAAAGCATAGAACAAATAAACAATTGGAGATAAAAAATAAATCATGCAGTTGTTTTGTTTAACAAAATGTAACCCCTTAAGGGTTTCAATAACCCCTTTGGAACCCTTAAAAGGGCACCAAATCCGTGTGCTTCTCTTTAATCCCATGTGTACTCTTCACTGTTGTGTTGAAATCTGAGACTCTCATCTTTCTAATGATGTGAAGCATTCTCTGATGTGAAAACATTGTTATTTAACCCCCCCCCCAAGCATTTTACACCAACCCCCCTCCACATTCTGAAATGGGGGGGTGGGGGGATAATTGGTCTGAGTAGGAATTCAAAATCTCTGAAAATATTGACAATTATGACATATTCTGTAACCAAACAGTCTACTGATCAACACAAGACCATCCATGTTTTGGTAGAAGCAACACACACCCATAGAGAGCTCAAAATGTCAAGATGGAAAACTCTGTTTATAGTGTACTAATTTTACTAACAAATTTACACCATTGGATCTGAACTCCTCTGTGTTATATAACTGAGTGATTTGTGACCGTCTGAATGAGACCCCCCCCCCACCCACACCAGGAGCAGACTGCGCGCTTACCCCCCGGGCTCTGAATGACGGCGGGCGACACGGAAACAGTAAATCAGATGTGTTTGAGAATGAAATGCGCTGGAATTCAAGAGAATAAGCTTTCAAACAATGTGCGCATTGTAGGAATACAGTGTAACTTCTATGCACAGGAGCTGCATGTAACACTGCCAAATAATGCTTAAGAGGGTGTAGTAATATATATATATATATATATAACTCTGAAATGTACATTATTTTTCAGTTTTTGGTAAACTAAGCTTTTCTTTTTTACTTTTGGCAGTTTACTGCTTACCTTTGTACCATTTCAGGTTATTCACTGCTTAAATTTAAATAAAAACTGGAAAAATGGCGGTGTTCTAAAACTTTTGACCGGTAGTGTATATATAAATCAAAACAGCTCAAATACCTGGTGGTCTTGAAGTCTTATTAAAGATAAATTTCACTTTAACCATTACACATGTTTAATGTTGGATTTTCTACTTATTGAGTCCACTTGTGATTATGTAACATTTATTCTATGAGCAGTAGCCCCCTAAGCATAAGCTTGGATGTTAAGAGTTTTTTTGGTATGTTGTGTAACATCTAAAATGCTTTGTAAAGCTTTATAAAACCTGTAAAGCGTGAATAATCAAGCAAAGAAGCATACAATGACATTATCTTAAAAATTGGAAACTAGAAATTCTCTTGGTGTGACTTCGCTGAAGAACACCTGGGTAATTAATTTGAATTTTGCTTTAGAAAGCATGCAAATTTTGCAGCTCTGAAACACACGGTTAAGTTCGATTTATCAGGTCCTACTAGAAACTCTCCTTGAAGCAGTGGTATTAACATAATAACCTGCTTTGATTGGGGCTCAGGTGCTGCTTCTATATAACTATTATACTGTGATTTGACTCCATTAGTAGGGACAGGGGAGATCCAAGCCAGCATCATACAATTGTCCTATATTCTCAGTAAGCCTGAAGAAAAATGCAATATTTCAGATAAACATATAATTTGTTTTGCCTTCAAAATGGGTTTTGATTTATGTCCAGGCAGGGTTTGGAATCAGTTACTGATCCCTTTAATTAATAAGCAGTTTCCTTTGTTTAATGGTATGGGAGGAAAGCATTAATACAGATAAAGTACTGGCACTAAGAATCCTGAAGTGAATCCTGAACGTTTATGTACTTGAAATAAAAGGTTTTGATTCACCGAATATTTGGCTTTTGGAAATAGTTTAATTTTAAATAAATTGTACTTCTATCAATTATTTGCTTGTTGATATGAAAGACTCCGATATGTTAAAAGCAGAATTTAATATTCCTATTTGTTTATTAGGATAATCTTATGCAGCAAAAAGGCTTTTAAATCGTCTTCAATATTTTGATGAGGTTTCTTTTCAGCAATACTGGTATAAATGCTGTGTTTTGGATACCTCTCTCTGAGCAGGATTTTAAATATATATTTTTTTAAATCAATTAAAAATATACTTTATTATGCAGGCTGAAATAGAGAAAGCTGCTGAATATAAACACAGGCTTGGGTTGGTCTCTTTGCTTTGTAGTGCAGAAAATCATTCAGTACTCTTCTCCCCTATAGTAAGCTCAGCCGTCTGTGATGTATTCATCATATGGTTGTTCTGTTCCCATGATGATGTTCATTTTCATCTTATCTTGAGTATATAGTGTTATAGTTTGTAAAATATTTCTGCCGTGGTATGCACTGAGCGAAGACCAAACATCTTGAATAGTAGGCTCAAACTATATATCCCCAAGCTCTCACTGAGACTTCACAATATATGCCAGCATAACTGACACTGCTGTCTATAGGGACTTTTTACATTATTTTTATATGAAGCAGGTTAATAGCAATGATATAGGGCAACCCAGTTATATTTAGCAGAAATAGTATATCATTTTTAAATGGTGTGATTTTAAGGCAGTGTATTAATATAAACACTTTTATTCTTTTTCCCCCAGCTCTGTTGGCTTTATTGTTTTGTAATACATACAATACTGTTCACTACAAAGTAAGTAGGATATAGAACAGAACACGTTTTTAAGTTTCATTGGGGAAATGTACGTAATGATTATCCAGAGACGTTGGTGATGATTTTAAGGTGTAAGTGTTTGTGCAGGATTTTTCAATACTGGAATTCCTTGTCATTTTGTCTTGTGACCAAAAAACTTGTGTTTTTTTCTTACTAGTTTTCACAATGCTGCACACGTGTAAGGAACCAAGTCCCAGCCGTGGTACCGATGTCCTGTCTGAGCTTGAAATAATACATTAGGATTATTTCAATGTAAATTTCCTTCAGCTTCTTTATTGCATTAGGTAAATATTGGCCCGATATGAAACAAGTTATTTTTTAAAAAATAAATACAAAATAAAACAATACAGCCCGTCCTTTATTTGCAGAATATGCTTTGATTCATGTCAAGGCTGTTGGTAAATGACGTGGAATGATGAATAGCTGAATAGCCCTACTTCCATAAATAAATTCACTTAAAATGGCAGTGAATATGTGAAAAAAAAACAGATTGAAAAAGGGATGAAAACAACGTTATGATGAAACATAAAGATCATGGTTGTCAGAGAGCATGAAGCATCAAATTATGACGATGGACGATGCCACTGGGAAAAACAGATACTTTTGAACATAGTCTCATCGTAAGTAATTGTTTTTCTTATGTAAAAAGCGATGTAAAAAGCAATGTGTTTTTTTTCACCGCCTCCCATAACCAGAGCTAAGGGGAATTTCCTCCGCCGTTGCTGCAGCCAACGGTCCACTGGTCCACCACGGAGTGAGCTACCAGGGCGTTCATCTCCTGCACCTCCGCCACATCACCACCAGGGAAGGGGTCCGGAGCTCTGCACAGTTCACCCATCCCTGTGTGTGGTCCCATGTCTGTCAAAGCCTGCTTCCAATTCCCTTCTGTCTGTGGTTTGGTTCAGAGTGCCACCTATAGTCTTTCTAAAGACGGGTAAAAGCTGCGCCTGAATGAAGGGAGTGCGACGTGTTCTGTTGTCCGAGAACCCCATCATGTAAAATGATAAAAATAGAATATACCACAGTCACACAGTCTATGACTACAGTTTGCTATTGATGTCAGTTTCATTAACAAAGATAATGTTTTTCTTGACAATCAGGATCATTTTTTCAGAATACATAATTGTTGCCCTCTAGTGAAACTCGGGCTTGCCAGCAATGTTAAACAAAATGGATTTTTCTGCAAATACTGATTAAAAATTATCAACAGTAACCGTGACCTCATATGAACACTTTTAACATTTTTATATATATATACACTCACCTAAAGGATTATTAGGAACACCTGTTCAATTTCTCATTAATGCAATTATCTAACCAACCAATCACATGGCAGTTGCTTCAATGCATTTAGGGGTGTGGTCCTGGTCAAGACAATCTCCTGAACTCCAAACTGAATGTCTGAATGGGAAAGAAAGGTGATTTAAGCAATTTTGAGCGTGGCATGATTGTTGGTGCCAGACGGGCCGGTCTGAGTATTTCACAATCTGCTCAGTTACTGGGATTTTCACGCACAACCATTTCTAGGGTTTACAAAGAATGGTGTGAAAAGGGAAAAACATCCAGTATGCGGCAGTCCTGTGGGCGAAAATGCCTTGTTGATGCTAGAGGTCAGAGGAGAATGGGCCGACTGATTCAAGCTGATAGAAGAGCAACTTTGACTGAAATAACCACTCGTTACAACCGAGGTATGCAGCAAAGCATTTGTGAAGCCACAACACGTACAACCTTGAGGCGGATGGGCTACAACAGCAGAGGACCCCACCGGGTACCACTCATCTCCACTACAAATAGGAAAAAGAGGCTACAATTTGCACAAGCTCACCAAAATTGGACAGTTGAAGACTGGAAAAATGTTGCCTGGTCTGATGAGTCTCGATTTCTGTTGAGACATTCAGATGGTAGAGTCAGAATTTGGCGTAAACAGAATGAGAACATGGATCCATCATGTCTTGTTACCACTGTGCAGGCTGGTGGTGGTGGTGTAATGGTGTGGGGGATGTTTTCTTGGCACACTTTAGGCCCCTTAGTGCCAATTGGGCATCGTTTAAATGCCACGGCCTACCTGAGCATTGTTTCTGACCATGTCCATCCCTTTATGACCACCATGTACCCATCCTCTGATGGCTACTTCCAGCAGGATAATGCACCATGTCACAAAGGTCGAATCATTTCAAATTGGTTTCTTGAACATGACAATGAGTTCACTGTACTAAACTGGCCCCTACAGTCACCAGATCTCAACCCAATAGAGCATCTTTGGGATGTGGTGGAACGGGAGCTTCGTGCCCTGGATGTGCATCCCACAAATCTCCATCAACTGCAAGATGCTATCCTATCAATATGGGCCAACATTTCTAAAGAATGCTTTCAGCACCTTGTTGAATCAATGCCACGTACAATTAAGGCAGTTCTGAAGGCGAAAGGGGGTCAAACACAGTATTAGTATGGTGTTCCTAATAATCCTTTAGGTGAGTGTATGTAACCTTGAAGAAGATTTGTTTTGACATTTTGAAACCAGGTAAATGAAGTAAAATGTAGGCCATTACAATCCATCAAGCCATCATTATTTGGCTTGTGTGCTGTAATGTTGCAGGTGAATTTTCAATTACAAACAACAACAAAAAGCTATATTTTCTTATCCCGTGCATTATTTTGTATTGATTGATTGACAGACTGATTTACAGTTTATACAAGCATTAAAAAAGTGCAGTAATACAATTCCATACAAAATTCAAATTAAGGATTAATACAAAGTACAATTTAAAAATTACAAAAGTGCAGATGTACAGTTTATATAAAATCCAAAGCATAAGCCTACATGCGAGTTCAAAGAGATAACAAGTGCGGACATGATTCAGTGAAGTCCCAGGTATGAGCTAATTATGTAGTTTTCCAACGGTTGTTTGAATATAGCAGGTAGCTGCTACGACTACCATAGACATTGAATAAAGGCTTTGTTTTAAAAATTGTAATAAGACAATTAATGAAAGGTAGGCCTATTTAGAAATGTGAAAACCATCTTCCTTATGGTTTGCAAATGACAAGGTTTAGATGCATTGAGAATTTTTTCAGAAGAGGCCAGACCAGATGTTGGTCTGATGTTTGTATTTTTATAGGTGCAAAGAATTGTTCCGCACCATTTCCTTATTATCCCATTGAAAGGAGTTCATCAAAGGATGCCAGTCAGGTCTTTTTTACAACCAACACCTTATTTTGCAAACTCATAATTCATATAACAGTGAGAAGGAAATTCCTAGAACTAGAGCTACTCTGACCTGGTGCCGTGTAAATTAATGTTCTATTTTGGGAATTCTCACCCTTCCAGGTTTTTAGGCAATTCTCTTTGCACTTGCCCTAAACTAACATACCACAAAATCATGGGTTTTGATCAGAGCCTGGTTTTCAGTTTGATAAGACTGCAGCTATTTGAACATTATTATTCTATGTGTTTTGCACTGCACACAATATTTCCTGTAAAAAAAGAAGAGAAAAAGAAAAGATTAGACTGTCAAGGAGAGTGACAGAAAGATTAGGATTAGTTTTTTCTTCTTTTTCTTTTTGAAGTCATCTGGTGAGGAACATAAACCTTCCTAGAAGTGAGTGTGTCAAAATGATGTTTTTTTTCCCCTAAATGAAGCAAGTATAAGACAAAGATAGAGTTATTCTCTACTTGTTTTATACTTAACCAGAGTCTTTTCTTTCAAATGTCTGACTGACAAACCCACTAATACACTGCGATTATGAATCACTGTGGCAGAGAGATTGTAAGCCAGGCCTTAAGAGGATATGGTGAATACTAAAACATCACATTTTTGTAAAACTATTTGAGTGTAGCTAACACCCTGTAGACATGTTTACCACCTGCTTCTGTTTCTGTCAAGCTTTTCTGCAAATGTTGCCTTTGAGAATTGCTACTATTTATGTGGCCTGTCTTCTAGAGTGGGTCACATGATGTCCCACAAAATACCCTGAAAATATGTTTGGTTTGCATTATAGTTTCTATCCCCCAAACACCATTCACCTATAAAGTTTGCAATCTGCAATTTAACAATGTGTAGTTACTTTATCAAGGAAGATAACTTCAAACCTGAAATATTGCAGGGACGGAATTTCATAAGGAATGGTTTTATGAATTGATTAATCAATAAACTTATCTTAGAACAAATTTTTTGCTGATTCTTTGAGCTGGAAGACCTGGAGTTCATAAGTCAATGCATCAAAAAAAAGCGAGAGAGAGATTTTGTCATATGTTGTGGATTTAAATTGTCATATGTGTGCCACCTTGTACAGGTTCCATTCCCTGTTATAATTTCTCAGTGTTTGGGATGAAAGGCACAGCTGTGTGTGTACGTGAAGGACATTAGGATTACGTCTGCAGAAACGGTTTGATTGACTTAAACTGTTGAGTAAAAAAAAAACCTGTCAGACACATCAATCAACTTGAAAAATTCAATGGTTTGACGTGCAATAAAATGACAGGTTAGGTTCTACATGTCAGATCGTTCTTAACCTGAATGCATTTCAGGGGCTTGAAGACTCTTTGTTCCAGTGCCTGAAGATTCTGAAGACGGTGATTTAAACTGTACCGTGTACGGCATCATAGTCGAATGACAGAGAAGGAAGCTTTCACTTGAGTGGTAGACAGCACAGTAGACATTTTGAATATTGAAATGGGGTTGAGGGCATGTTGCGTACCAATTTCTTATCCTAACTTGTGTTTTGCATTTTTTATCTCAGCAAATTAATTTTTTATTAACACAGCTGGTCTCAGTAGACTGCCTGCTTTGCTGTTATGTGTGGGATGGGTATGAATGAGATGAGGGAGAGTAATACTGTCGGGTGAAGGAAGGGAGGAATCTTTCTTCTTCTGAAAATCTGAGCCGAGTGCAACTTTTGGCCTCGATTTAAGAACTATAAATAGTGTTACTCTGGGGTTTATTTCAACTAGAAAGACTTTAGTTTTGGTAAAAGTCAATCAATACCAAAAGACAACGCTCTCTTACTGTTTCCATACCTTGCTAAGATCTGAAACTCCTGATGAACCATGAAAGACAGTTTGTGTCTGAAGGGGAAAGGGAAGCTCCAGAACTGAATTGCTTTGTGACGGTTTACACATGTGACAGCTTCATCTTGAGATTTAATAAATCATTAAAAACTCAGCTTGCAACTGACACCATGACAAAGGGCATGAACAAAACAGGGTGTGAGTGCATGAGACATGAGTGAAGATAAATATAGGCTATTCATATATTGCCAAGTATTTTTCCCATTAGACCTTTTATATGTATGCTTTTATCCAGAGAATGGTTATTTGCTAAGCACTAAGTGTTGCTGTAGGAATCCACAACTGAAGCTTAATCTCCAATTTACTGTACAATGTAGCTACACATTACAGTATAGCAGCCCATGCATCTTATAACTTGATATAATTGAATCAGTGCATACAGGAGTAATGGTTCTCGAATGACGGAAAGTGATTGCTTTCAGTCTCATTGCTTTCATCTTGAGGATATGGTCTGATGCTGGACAATTTAGCAAGGATGTCTACTGAATCTGATACTGTGAATTAGAGTCCAAATCTAACTATACCACAAGTTTGACATTTCCAGTTCCCGGGTAGGTTTTGATTTCATCTAGACCTAAGTCAACATACTTTCACAGCACATGCTAAGTTTTAACATTTTGAATGCAGCTGTGAATTCTTTGTTGAGCAGATTTCTTGGATTCACATGAATTTACAATAGCCATAAAAGAGCAATCTGTTTTTTACAGGTTTGGAAAAGCATTCTTCACTGTACAGAATGCCAATTACCATAAACAACACAGTTGACAGTTGACAGTGTTATTTACCCATTAATTCAAAAGAAGAGATTTGTTCGATCTATCACAGATACCAGATTTTATGATTTTCAGGCTACTGCTGGGAACTGCAAACAGATCAGACTTTCTTTCTTCAACATTGTCAGTGTTTTATTGTGACATATCACCTTCCTTCCATTTCAATTCTGTCACAAATTCTTAAAAGTGACATGATTAATTGCTTTAGATGACTCACAAACCATAAATTATAAGTGTCTAGCTTTTAATGCAAACGGTTGGTGGGGAATAGTTTATAAAAACTTATTTTCTTTACTTATTTTAATTGAATCTAAGTGAAAAGAAAACCTATTTTAACCAAAAATAATTTATATCACCATTGATTTTTCCACACTTTTATGCCTCAGTTTCACTTCAAGCAGTAGTTAGGAACCATTGCTGTGTGCTTTGAATCTTGTAGCCGGCTAGTTCTGCACTTAAGGCCAGTAATTTTGATTTATTTTTAATTGGATTCTTCCTTTCCTACAGGAACCTGGGGAAATCAGGACTTAGAGTATCGTGTTTAGGTCTTGGTAAGTATTTTTGCTTTTCATGTATTTTTTATCTTTTTTTCAGGAGATTGAAAATTAGTCTATAAAGTGTGAATGTAAATTGTCTTTCAGTAAGGATATTTATTATTTATGTTTCTGCTGTAGGGAAAGGTAGGAATCTAACATGGTAACACTTCAATGTCACCTCTTCCTCCAACCTGTGTGATGTAATAGTTGTGCAACATGTCATTCTAATTTTATACACTCTGGAAAAATGAATATCCACTTGATGCTTTTCTAAGAAGATCAATAACCACTTGATTATTTTCTAAGAAGTATCTTCTTCACACCTTTCTATGTATTTCATTAAAAATCCCACGGTGAAGCGGGTGTATTTAGTTGATTAGCAATAATACATTGCAGTAGTTCCAGCTGAATACTGTCTGCACTTTGTCACATTTGAATAGAACTCTGTAGGATGTCTAAGTAATAGGCTTCCTATTGTGTCTTACTTCTGAATTGAGTAATACAATACACAATACCATGCACATGACAGTTGTGGATGATCTAATTCTTGGGAAATCCTCTGGCATTGACCCCTGAGGCATGATCGGGAGTATGCTCAGAGAGAGAGAACTGAGTTGATATTTCGTTGAGCAGCTTTAACAGCAGTTGTGAGTTAGCTGTCTGAAGATGGAAGACATTCTGTAGAGGTGATGCTGAGAGAGATAGACATGGCAGTATAATCAAGGGACAGAGTAAAGAAAGCAAGTGATATGGGAGAAGTCTTGCTTTTCGATGACCTGCAGGTTTTATAGACCTCGCACTAATAAAAAAAAACATTGTATTCATTATGGACATAGTGCCCCTTACACCTTGTTGTTTTTTGGATTTACAATGTACATTTTCTTCTTAATTTCAATCAACTGCCAAGTGGACACATCTATGGTATTACAGGTCAAATTGTAGATGCCTCGGTAGCCGTGATCTTTGTATTGCAATGCTGTTGTCAATAAGTGGTTAATACAAACAAGACAGCTGCATTGTTTATAGGATCCCTTTCGTAGACCTCTAGGGCAAAGCAAATCAGCCAATTCAGCAGATGTATTTTAGAAAACAAATAGAACTGGGGCGCTGTGAAGCTTGCTATATAGAGAACTGCTCAAGAAAATAAATGACTGGAAGAACAGGTTTTATTATGAAGCCTTTTTTCTTTTGGATTTTTTTTTTTAAATCCCAGTTACAGATTAAGTTTACTTGCAACGTGCTGAAACCATCATATTTCACCAGGAGTTACAAAAACGAAACAAACAAACAAACAAACAAACAATGTGATGCAGTGTTACAGCTGTTCTACTTTTCTGCAGTGCACATGGTAACTGTCTTATTAAAATGTTTCAGTATACATTACAGTACATTACATCATTGAAGTCCCAGCATGATGAGAGCCGTGCAATTAATAAATATGAGGGTTCAGTTCATTCCTCCGGACTCGGACAGTTAGGCATGATCTCCAAAATTCTTTCAAATGCTTTAATCATACAGACCTGAAATTGATTGAACTTGGTAAACGTTCATAATTTGTTGGGAAAATTACGTCTAGTAAAAACTGTAGTAAAGCTCAGTAAAATCACATTAAAGAATGGAGAGTTATACTGCAATATAAACTGACCGACACCGTGCAAAGCAGAGTAAACGCATTGTAAACCACCAGGAAATTGGAAAATTCCTTTACAGATTTCCCAAGATTGGGTTTCATATGGGGTTTCCTGTATTCTACTGCATTTTCACAATTTTGCAAGTCAGTCAGTCATTTAGTGGGTGATTTTCTCCTGTTACCATGGTGTTGCCACTTTCCACCATAGATTTTCATTCTTCTACTAATTTAAATAACAGACCAATTCAAACGAGGCAATTTAGGGGAAATGTGGCTCTCAGTAGAATACAGGGAGATTTTTTATTACGCATTAAATCCGATACTTTTGATTTTAGCTGTACTAAAATATCAACATTATTAAAAGGTGTATTTTTGCCACAGTTTCATATAAGAAATAAATATATGGTTCACAGAGGATGTTGCCAGCACTACATGGCCTGATCTTTGGACTGCAACATTTCCTTTCAAGGACACAGTTCAGCACAGTTCAGATAATTAACAGTTTTAGACATGGCAAATTGTGCTGTGCTCTCTACAGGAAGTAATATTCTGGGTCTGTAATTTTCAGTGTCTTCACTGTATAGATATTCAACATTAAAAGATGCTAAAGAGCTTGGTGAGAACATTTGCAAAGTTTCTATTCTAAATATGAAAGTAAATTCAAACATCTCACCAGATTTCCCAGAGTCCCTTCACATTCATTCGAATTCTTTAATTCTTCATCCTAATTGATATTTAATTCAAATACTCTCCATCCAAGGAACCATATCATTTTGAAGATTATTAGATGTCCCACTGTAACATTTTAAGCCTTCACTTGTCATCCACTGCTCTAAGTTCCCAAATGGGATTGTGAGAAATGAAAATTGAAAGTTTAGGTATGTATTCCTCTTCCACTCAATTTAAATAGGCTATCAATGTGAATTTCTACTTTAAGAACGGTGTTAAAAAACACTGCTGACAAGACTGCTGAAGAGCAATAGTGAGACGGTAAAAGCCGAATTAGATATATAAGATTGCTGCAGGAAAGAAACAACCCTCTGTTGGGCTCCTTTTACATGTGCAACATCCTGAATATAAAAGGAAACACTTTGTTTAAATTGTGATTCCAGGTGAAATATGGCCTTTGATATGTGCAATTCCAGTACGAAGTACTAGATTATTCAAAATATTGGATGAAGGCAAGAGTCCATCAATGCTGTGCACCAAAAAGGGAGGCCACAGGGTGTGTTTTCCATTGATCAGTGCAGGCTTTTTATTCAGTCTTGGGCTGATCTAAATACCACTCCTCTTTTGTAAAAGACCCAGTGCACTGTGGAGACAAAAATACTAACAGTGGCCAGAGGAGATCAAAGAAATCAAGGTTGGAATCTTTTAGGTTTTTTTATCAAATGATTTCAAGCTGCGATGTGCTTTAATTTGCTTTATTATTTTTTTGTGGCTTTAATTTTCCCGAATCGAAACCATTTCTCATATCAGCGTGCTACGTTTATCTGGTACAATTATCATTAGTGTTCATGCTTATCCCAGGGATATGGCAAACAGTGATAGCTATTGTGGCAGTGGCTGTGATGAAGCGTAATAACGTTTCCTTCAGAAATAGAACCGATTGGCATCAGGCGTGAAACCTTATAACCCCTGCCACCACACACACACACAAAAAGAGTAATATTCGTATTTAATTAACTGCTTCTGTGCAAGATAGGAAGCTTGTTCAATGGAGTAAATCAATCAATAAATAGATAGATAGATCATATCAGGGAGAAGAAACAATGAAATCTTGTTCCTTCTCGGGGTCTGTCACTTCATTTGGTCTGGTGGTGGGAAATCTTTTTTTAGCAGCAGTTGCTAATCTCGGTAAAAAATAACTTTCACAGGAAAACAGCTAGCATACGCCATCCAGACAACATGACAGGGGAGGACAGGTCGGCAAGGCACATGATCTGTCACTGGGGGTGGATGTGAGAAATGTTTTAAATAAAGCAAGTCTAAAAGAAAATCGTTGCTCGGCAATAACTCGTAACTGCTGTCCGTGAGTGCCTTTTGCTTGTAACTTGTAGCTAAATGAAGGAGGCATTTAAGTTCACCTTTGTGATGGACAGCACCACAAACTGACACTTTTTACATGGGAATGTTTGGGTATAAAGGTAGGTGTTAGTTTTAGGCACTGGGTAGTTGGGATTAGGGCGAGAGCAATTTTGACTTCTACATTACCCAGTGCATGATTCTCCTTATGTACTAGAATTTCTGCTCTGCCAGGGAGATCCAAGTTGCTCCAGTGATTCATCACGGTCATATTTGAGTTACTTTGTAGACATAGAGTTTCAGTTCTTCACAATCAAAAAGGACTCATGATTACAATAATTCAAGGTAGAAGCCACTGAAAGCATTTTCAAAGCATGCGCCTGTGGGGGGAAAATAAATAAATAAATGCATCGCTAAATGTTCAGTGATTAAAAACATAATCCCTAAACCTTTCAAGCTGCAGGGCATGCTTGGCGTTTTGCTATAGAGGTGCTTGAAAACAGCGTGGGCTGTAGCGGGGGACACTGTATGCAGCTGCTGCTCGGGGTCACAGTGTTCGGCATGAAATTAATCATTCAGTCAGCTAAGCAATTCACATACTCCCATTTACACAGAGCTGTGCCCTACTAAAATAGTAACCCCCAACATCAATTAATTGTCCTGTATTTCTGGTCTTCATAATAATAATAATCTTAATAATAATAATGATACTGAATCATTATGAAACAGAGATTAGCAGAGAAACAGTTGAATTTTGGTATCATCCAGTTACTGAGAGAAATGCACAGTGAGTCAGTGGCACAACCAGGTCTTGAACCAGGAATCTCTAAATATCTTAGTCCATGCCAGGCCATGGTAGATTTTGTAATTGTATCATGTTCTCTTATGGCAGGGCTGTGGGGAAGTATTTCAAAGTCGCCCCAGTGGACCGACAGCATCACACAAGGTCTCTCTCTCCACACGGCGTTCTGTGGTGGAAGCAGAATGTTTCATGCAGCAAATTAAAGACTGCATTGCTTTTGGTTTATTCATTATTATTTTGTATTCAATTTTTTAGCACCTTCACGGAAGAAATGCCCACACCGCATGGGTCACAGCAAGGATTCCTGATAATTGTTCCCTGATTAATAAATAATTGAAATGTAAAGGGTTAACAGGCTGCATAAACAGAAGCTGACAGTTACCCAGGGCAGTGTGTTTGACTGTCATGATCAAAGAGTGATCGTATTCATGTGAATGAAGTTACCTAGAGGTGGAAAAGTACCTACCTGTTTTCTAATCCGTTAAAACCAGCAATTTCCAGTATTCATATCACCTGTTTGTTCCTGATTGATGCAGTAAGCCTGTGCTCAGCAAAGTCACCGTTAGAGCATCAACCAGTGGCAACTCGGGACAGCAGTTTGTGTCATGATTGAGGGAGGGAAAGATACATAAAGACATCTTGGGTAAAGGGGCACAGTCTGTCAGACCGATGCAGTTGTGGCTAATAAATTGCTGTCAGACATAAAAGTGTGGTAAAGCCTAATTAATTGTGTATTTGATGGTATAAATATTGAAACAAGCCCCTTTGGGCTGAGCTTTCATGGTTGAGAAGAGAAGCAGGAGACTGGAAATAACCTAAAATACACACTGGCACAGAGAAGTTTCTTTATTACAAAGGAGTTCAGGAGCATGCACACATGGGGCTCAGTGATTACTGTATGGAAAACTATGGGTTGCACCTCAAATTATAATTAATTACTACAGTCCTGTATTTCCACAGGCCTATCGTTAACACCCCTTAACATATCGCTTTACCTTATTCTGCATGACAGGTACACTATTTATCACAGGTCTTGAATCTAATAAATGCACCTTAGTCAATGCCTTTGTTATCAGCCAGAGTACTTCTGCTTTGTTAAACTGAAAAGTTGGTTCCCTTTCCAGATTAAAAAAACGGCAATTCATTCAATTCAGTTATTCAATGTGCTTCATAAGTGCATTACAACCCCACAACCATTTTTGAATTAAAAGGGGAATCTCAGAGGAGCACCAAGTAGAAAATAATTTGAAAATATTTGGATTTAGCTAATTTAATTTAAAAAAAAATGACATTACAATTTATTTAGATGTAATTGTATGACAGTAATGGTTTATTTTAAATTAGCTAATTGACTCTAATTAGTTTATCTGTGGAATTGATCAATACTTTAATTTTCAATGTCTGATCTCCTGTTAAGTGGGTCTACAGCAGACAACAGTCAGGGAGAGAAAAAAGCAGAGTCACAGTCACATCATCAAGGAAAGGAGAAGTATTTGATCACATAAACTACTTGTCAGCAGTATGTACTACACACTGCCTAGTTGTTTTTACATTTTTTATATCAGTTGCAATCAAAAAAAATAATGATGTTTGGATATGCCTTGACAGAATCACAACATTTGTTTTCTTACAGGTGTACAACACATACAAATTTAAAATAAAAACATTTAGGGAAGGTTCTCAATTAAGCAGTGTAGAGTGCAGGTTAGTATGTTTTTTTGGTGGAAAAGGTAAACTTGACCAGGGAAGAAGGAATCCTGAGAGAAACACCTCATGTGTGCAGTTGAGGTTAGCCTCGGGGCAGGTCCTGAATAATGTCAAACAGCAAGCTGGCTGATCGCTGAGTCAACAATATCATACCAGGCAGATGATCAACAGACCCAGGGGCTTCGGCACCAACAGCTGCAGGGCTGGAGCGAATGGCAGGGAAATCATCATCAATTGTTGACATAAGAAATGAGATGTCTGTCTTAAAGGACATCGCACACAAACAGATGGGCAAGCAGAATTTGGCCACATTTCAGTACGAATCGATGTTCAGGTACTGTGAGGATTTGATGTATTTTGCATTTTGTGGCTGGAAAAAATGGTACTTGTTCAATGATCCCTGAGGGGCTATTTTGTTATGCAGCTTGATTTTTTATGCTTTCCCCTTGATTTAAGCCTTTGAGAAGTCATGCTGAAAAGGAATGAACCACAGTCTCAGGTGGCATTCAGTCATGTTTGTCAAACCTGAGCACAGATTACATGATGCAGTGTCACAAGCCTTCATCTTAATGTGTTTCGAGGCAAGTTAACATCTGTTCTGTGGCAGAAATGTCTCCAATGTGATACATGTCTGAAGAGCACCACAGAGTCGGTTGCAATTATTTGTTTGTGCTTAATAAACTGTTATCCTGCAGCTGTGATTTGCAACCCCCAGTCTGCATAATGCAATGGCGTTGGGCTCTTCCTCTTGTACAGGAAATGTATAATACATATTTAGAATGATAATTTCCTGATCATCCGTCCCCCCTTCCTCTCTCCTCCACCAGCCTGCCCACTCTGTGGTGGCCTTCTGTGACCTGCTGTGTTCACCACTCAGAGAAGGTCCCCATCATCTCCATCACATGCTTGAAAGAGATGATTATGGATCGGGATGGAGTGTACAGTGTGTCCCGATGTCAGAAGGGCACATGCATAAATTGAATCCCATACACAGTACACCCCAGAGTGTGTGCTTGAAATTAGATGACGGGAGACTGGAAGGCACCGTTTTACTGTACAGTTAATAAATAAAGGCCTTGTTTCCTGTATGCAATTGCTCGAGATTTAAGAAAGGTATACTAGTGGTGCGTCTTGGAGTCATGGATCTGAATTTAGCTCCAGGCTGCACCATTGTGTAGGCAACGTTGGTTGTGTTTGACAAGTGAATTATCGCCAGTTCCTGGTCTACATCCTGCATCATAGAGTCCCAGGAGATTAGTGGATCTTGGCCTTTCAAGGGCAGAAGTCAGGCATAAAAAGTGCTTCATATTTGGTGATGAGAGGAGACAAACGGGTGTCCTTTCAGGGTCAGTGGGGAGGTTCTTGCTGTTGGTCAATTGCAGCTGGTGCTGGTGGACAGCATCGACTCTTTCACTTCAGATCTGGACAGAAAAACATTCAGGAGGGGTTGTGGGAGCTTCCACATTTCCTGACAGTAGACTGATAGCTAGCAGGCACACTGCATAAAGAGAGAAGCATTGGCAAGAGGCTAATGACAAGATTCACAGCTGTTAGTTATGTATAGGCTTTTCTGCCCAATATGGATGAAGAGTTCATTTTCTCAGAAGCTGCTCAATATGCTGTATTTCTTATCATGCCCTAAAATGTAAGACATAATTATACTAGGACTGATATATAGTCAGGGCAGTTGAAATGTGTGCTCATGTCTGCCCTTAAGTTATATTTTCTCAGTTTTTCTTGGATGTCTTTTCTGATAGTCTCCTCATTTCACTTCAGTTTTGCTCTTCTACCGACCTGATGTTTCACACTAACTGCTGACGTGGACTAACTGTCACGTTTTGTGCTGAAAACATAATTTGAGATATCCTTTTTGGCACCGAAGTTAAATATTTCCTCTTGAGTATATATCTAACCGAAAAAGGGAATGTCATCAATGTCATATTGTCCACTGTAGTTGTCCTCATGATGAATTACTACTGTAATTTCCTTATTGTGTTATGTGTTTTCAAAACGTTTGTTTTCTGTCAGATATCAAATTAATGAAAATCAACGTATTCATTTATATGTTGTATGACCCCTTTCCCCTTGTACTCTAAACAAACAATAAACTTCTCCTGGACTGTGTGAAATCTCCTGAAGTCAAAGTAGTGCTCAATAGCACTTGTTTCCTCTCACATTCAAGGGTTTAAAATTATTTTTATCTCCTGTTGTGGCTCCAGCTTCAGGACAAGAATATGTAAAGCTTTCAACCTGTCACATACTGATACAGAACACATCTATACACACTCAATCTGTATTTCAGCTTGTAAAGCAATGGCTTCTGTAAGATAATAGGTCAAATCCCTGGACTCTCCTTCATTATAGTCGAGAAGCGCTCGATCAATTGAATTCAATCGAAACGTCCTTCACCTCAGAGCTTTGCATTCCATGATTGCCTAGTTACTGCGTACTATTAATACGAAAATAGTTACAGGTAGGACCCTAATGTCACAGTGACTCATGCGCAGGATACATTATCTATTCTTTCCTCCTCCTACCTACTAAAAACTATTTATGTTTTTTTACATTCTGTTTCCTTAAGTGGTCTTAAGACTTTAACTGAGTTTTGACAAAGCATATATGCTAAGACTTCTCAAAGGGTATAGGAAGGATTACCTACAAACTGCTACTAAAGCTTAACATAATTTGGTTTGTCTGTTCATTTGACAGGTTTTGTTAAAATTAGGGATTTGTGCTGTCTTGTGAAAGGTTCCAGACAGAACACAAGATCTCCTGTCTGTTTTTCTCTGCTATTTGATTGGAATAAAATCTCTTGGAAATCAGAGTGTCATGAGTGTTAAACCTTTCTTTCCCTGAGCCCTTTTCATGGATGAAAAGAAGTGGAAAGCAGGAAGAGTGGAGATATGCATCCGTTCTCAAACAGCGACGGAAACGCACAAAGCTTTTATTGCTTTTAATCTGTTGCTCGTATATCTGCCTCAATGGCCATAAACATGTTCCTTCTTTCTTTTCTTTTTCCCCCTCAGGAACTTGGGTTACTTTTGGAGGTCAGATTTCAGACGAGGTAAGAGAGCCATTTGAAATTAGACAAACTTATTAAAGCTATCTCTCTTCTGTTGAGAAATGGAGTCTCGCTCGGACATAAACCACTGCCCTTACTTGCCCTGTAGACAGACTGCTCACTCTAAAGGCAATAAATTAGATGGGCAAGTTCGCCACATAGGAAAACCTGGGCTGCATGGCCATAAATTCTGCATAATTTATTTATTTGTAATTATATATTTTTAATGAAACATGAATTGGACATAATAAATCTAAACTACTCGTATGGTAATTAAACACAGATGCTTTTACAGGGAACAGACGATCAGTATTTTTAGTCAGTATTTGGGGTTTTGCATGTGATACATTTACTTTTTCTGCCTTGTCACGAGTGCAATATAGCACTTTTTGATTGATCATACTTTGAGTTGCTTTGTGTATGCTGTAGAAATGCAGCATCATTAATCTGTGGCAATGAACTTGGCTATATTCAATTAGAAAAAATACAAATTGAACTGCAATATCGACCACAGTGCAACTCGGAGACATTGGCAGTATTCTTACTTGAAAGTCTGTGCCAAAGTTGTTATACAAGGTCAATCATGTTGTGTTGTCCATCATAAACCTGTTTATTTACAAATAATTTAGAGGTGAAATTTCTCTTTGGTATAACCATCACAACATGTTCCAATTAATCATTTTTTCATCATTTTTAAATCATTACTTTATATCCTGTACTCCTGTAGCTTTGTAAGTAATTGCAGAATTAATGTAGAATGGACAAGGATCATTAGTTGTGTGCTTGGAAAGTTTGCGAACAGCAGTATGTGATTGTATAAAGATGCTGTCCTAGCTACAGGCCTTGTACATAACCGTATGCTATGACTATGTTCACAAGCTTGGTGGACTGTTTTGCTGAAGGCAAGGTTAACATATTCATTGTGTGGCATTAAGTGAATCCGCATCCACTCCAGTCTCTGACTCCATTCCTGCTTGACAACCGAGAGTCTCGCTGTCAAAGGTTAGAGAATAATCTTTTCTGCTTTCTTGGGCAGAAGCTTTTGAAGTTTATTATTTTTCCAATTGTAATAGAGGAACTTAATCATTGCTAAACAGACTTAAGGGACTATTATCCTTCCCATTTCAGGATTCTGAGCTTATCAAGAGTGTAGTCTGTTGATCTCATTCATTTATTTCTCTCTGAAATGTGTAATTTTATGTTACAAGTAATGTTTTCAAATGACTGTCACAGACAGATGTGCTGTCTATTTATGCTGTTGATGTCAAAGATGGGAAATCATTTCAGAAAGTATAGCAGCAGATTGTGAGGGATAACAGGTGACAGATACAACACTGTGCTGTGAGCTCTGTAATTTTTTTTTTTTTTCATTAATTCGTTTTTCCGGCAGGGAGAGAGTTTTTTTATTTTTGCCTGGTAAGCATTGAAAAACATGGGTCACTTTTTGCCAACCAGAGAATGTCACTGCCTTTGCAGTAGTTTGACGACTGCAGTTTATCTATTTTAAACTCTCTTCACTCTGTTTGAGATTTTTTTTCTTTTTTATAAACTATGTGACACATTTTATTGAGTCCTTATCAAAATCTGCTTTGAATGACTAAAACGGCTTCTCCTGAAGCTTTTCCCTCAGCAACTTTGGAGACCTGCCAAACACTCACTGTAATGAATTGTTAGAAGAATAGAAGAAACCAAACAGATTCCCGGGGAGGGGGGGTTGATTAAGTGATGTTTCAAGGTTGTCACATTTAAAGGAGAGCCTATTGCTAAAATCCATCCATCCACTATCAATCACCTCATCATCCAGTACAGGGTCACACTGAGCCAGAGCCGGACCAATCAGACACAGGGCACAAGGCACACACACACACACACACACACACACACACACACACACACACACACACACACTATACTCATGTGACTGCAGGGCAATATTGAGTAGCCAATCAACCTAAGCACTTTTTGGGATGTGGGAGGAAACAGGAGCATCCAGAGATGACCCACACAGATATGGGGAGAACATGCACACTCCACACAGGATGTAAACTGGGTCCCAGGAGCTGTAAGGCAGCAGTGTTAACCCCTGTGCAATCATGCCACCAAATGATACAATTTCCTTGTGATGCTGCAACAAAGCATGTAATACAAATTAGTCTCCAAATTCTGAACTTCGGTCATTGACCAGCCAGAGAAACAGTGAAGTCAGTGGCATCTCTCTTTCAGTTGTCCCCACAACAGATCAAGTCAAGAAAAGAGAATTAGTTCTTAAACTTGGTATGTTTACCTGAGGAGTCCAGAGCGATAGAATAAGACCTTCCTATTCAGCAATAATTTAGGCATTGTTTTTCACAGGTGGCTGAGCAGCTAATGACAATTGCATATGAGAATGGAGTCAATCTGTTCGATACTGCCGAGGTCTATGCTGCTGGCAAGTAGGTTGAATACATCATCTAAACAAATTCATTATATCTACCGGTGTGCATGTGTGTGTGTGTGTTATGATGTGGAATCCAGTAGGCATACATCTGAGTCACAAACTAACTGCACCCTCACCCCAATTCTAAACTGCAGAGGTGTTTTTTAATTTTCTTTCTGGTGCTTCAAAGACTAACACACCTAAGAAGACCACCCATGGCAAATTAAACGGAAAGCCCTATATCTTACAGTATTTTGATTGTGGAATTGTGTACTAGCCTTTGTCATTCACAAAGCTTACTGCATATTGTACAGTGTAAACTTACAACAGACACAAAACCTGCTTTTTCCTGATTTTTTTTTTTTAAATTAGTCTTATTGTGTATAATGATGGATTGCTTGTGCTTTTCAGAGCCGAGATCATACTGGGCAACATCATCAAGAAGAAGAACTGGAGGTATTGTTAGTTTTGATACAATCCATTACTATAAAATTGTCAGTAAAACACAGACAAAAAAAACTAAAACAACAACCAAATTATTGCGGTGTAAGTTTTGAATTTAAACTTGAATGCCATACAAACATAGTCCAATCAGGAGCTGGGTATTAGTGGATGTTTGACATATTCGTTGTCCTGAACTGCATATGGCTGTTGGGAGTTCAGGCAATGACAAATTACGCACTTCTGCAGTGTACTGGACGACAGACTAATAATCAAATTTAAGACGCATCTGCTCAGTCACGGAATTGAAGGCAGTTTTGTTGTTTTCCTCACGCCTGGAGCTCCTCAGCTGGTTAAACACTCTGATAAGTAGGCCTCTGATGGAAACCATAGCAACAGATGTTTTGTCTCTTCTGTCAGAATTACAGGTTGAAATTTAAAGCTGACAGGATCGGTCAGAGGCTCGTTCTGTCTGTCAGGTTTCCCATCTCTGTTGTGTTGAGTTTAATGTGACAATTAGTATTAATTTAAATAAAAGAGGATTCTGTCTTTGATACCGTTAACTGGTGCCCAGCAAAATCCAATTGACAATGGAGGTTTCTATTTGAATAATTTTAGAAAAAACTGATTCCACATGCAATCCGTCGCCTTGTAAATCCTTATTAGCTCAAAGTCCAATGTGACAGCCCCAGTAGGATATAATGAAGAAGTTTAAAGTGTGTGCTATTTGCATAAGCTGTTGGATTTCAGCACTAAAACAGACTCCATCAATCCTATACAGATAGCTAAAGATTGTTTCCTGAACTAGATCATGACTTAAAGCCTTTATTTCTTAACCTTTGGTCCAAGAAATCTCCTTGGCAATCTTATAGTTATCCCTGGCCTGATGATTATTGAGGTCAAGCTTAATCACATTTATTTATTCTATTTCTACTGTACAATCCATAAATGTTATTTCAGTGGGATCAAACGACCAGATAATTGTTTCCCCCCTAACTTTGGCTTAGTGGTTTCTGCCTGTGAAATAGTGTTAATTTGCAATTTAGAAATACAAGCCATGAATAACACACCTTCCTAATGCAATGTTTTGTAATTATCCAAATATAAGGATTAATTTTCTTTTGCTGTAAGGCAACCAGGCAGATGCTGTTTTTCGCAGAGCAAAGCTATGTGTGAAATGTTCCATAAAGCAAATCCTCTTCTCCTTATAGGACGCAGATTTGAGACAGAGCTGGTGCTGAGCAGATTTGGAACATCACACTAAATATAATATATTTTATATGGAACTAAAAAAAATCTGCGCAATTCAGCATCACACTGAATTTTGTTCCAGTTCTATCCTATGCAATGTATTGGTAGAATATACGTACTCCTGTGATGATCTGTGAACTGTGTTGTCATCTGTTTTTTGCTTCAAGTATTTGCAGTCCCTTTGGACACAGATTATCTACCCCTGTTGATCACTAGAAGGGGAAATGAGAGAGCTTTCCGATTCCTTCCGGTGCTCTTCAGATTCGGTTTTAATTGAATTCACTGTTAGCCCCAATTTTTAAAAAAACGTGACAAAAACCCATGGTGTTATTTTCACTATCAATTCACAGCTCCTATTTGACATGCTGAAGATATTTTTAATAAGGTTATGCTATTATCTATTCTATATAGTGTACGCTGTTAATTTAGCACAGTTATTTATATTTTTATATCGGACGGATATATTGTTTTAAATGATTGTGTATAATATAGAACTACATGATACACTGATGTGTTTGTGCACTACCTGTACCGTAGTGGGTGGCTTCAGGCTTTTTTACCATTGTACCTCTTAATAAGCATTGGGAAAGCACTTGAAACTTTGAATATTGTTAATTTTTCCCTTCCTTAAATGTGATTAAAGGAGAGCAGAAAGATATGGTAGATAGCATTACATTAAATCATGTCTGTAATCCCAATATCTGACTTCCCTTAATTAAATAAGCCATATCTTAATCAATACCAAATATGGGAGAAATGAGTCCAGTCTAATTCAGACAGAGTATATTCACTGATGCAAATGTGCTATTACTTCATTTTACATTATAATGTAATAATATGTTATAATAATATAGTGTTAGCAATGTATACATTTCTACTTATTATAAATTATATGAGGTATAATAGTTGAATCACATTTCCGAGTTTGGCTTAATGTTGGGGCTGGAGTGGAACTGATGTTGATTACTGTTGCTTTGTGCACTGTTTCCTGATTTGACTGCAGGTCCACTAGGTGTAGCCAGACAAGGCAGGTGGATTTGACAGGCCTTTATGCTGCTAATTCACACCGCTCAATTACACGCTCTCCGTGCTTTGGGGAATTCGGGTTTTGCACTGTATAGCTTTTGATTCCTGCGGAGTCCAATTTAATGTGAAATGTCTCTCTGTGGAAACCATCTGAAGTTTTAAATGTGTTAAAATAATAAATCCAGCAAATTGTTGTTTTGTTTTTATTCACACACAAACTATTGAAAGACAAATTAATAATACATAACATGCACACAGTTTTTACTGGTAGGAAATCAGTACATTTTCATTCATTTACAATTGAAATGACATGGAGATGTTGCCGACAAGCTAAACATTTGTGACAATGCTTGGTAGTATAGAAGGTCGAACCAGCCTATCAAAATATCCCCTGCATCTTGCAAGAAATGGTTATGATTTGGGTAATCATCTGCAGTTGC
Source organism: Amia ocellicauda (assembly GCF_036373705.1). Lineage (NCBI taxonomy): Eukaryota > Metazoa > Chordata > Actinopteri > Amiiformes > Amiidae > Amia > Amia ocellicauda. Next base: position 36,704,289 of record NC_089856.1, on the reverse strand, counting down.
CCGTTTTAGAGCAGCAGATTCATCGTAATAGATCAGCACAAGAGCAAGCCAGTCGAATTTTTGTGCACAATATTTCCTGGGCCAATATGCCTATGATGATGTATGATCATGCGTATCCTATGTACTGTGTCATTAATCATAACCACCCCTGGATTCTGGGACTGTGTGTTATAGGAACAAAACAGCTGGATCCTCATTTTGTTTTAATATATTTGTCCAGTTGTTTGATTGTGATTGAGAGTTACAAGCTTTCTTACTATTAGGCTCAAAGGCATATTTCTATGTAATTTAAGGTTAAATAATGTAGTCAGAAAGAATCTGCATGTATTTATCCTGAGATTATCTTAAACAACCAATGCGTTTGCTTTAATCTCACAATAGGTGTTATATGGAAATATTTGGTACTCTTCCCATCAGATATTTTATATGTTATTATCAGATAGTAAAAGGAAGTTGCAGAGGTACAATTAGCTTCTATTTTCTATTCATGTTGTCTCATTTAAATAGCAGTGCGGTTTTTTAATTGTTTTAAATTTAAAGCCTGTTTTTAAGTGGTGCAACTTGAAATCCAAGCTCTCTGTTTGATAATTGTGCCTAAAATTAACTGTTGCAAAAATATATAGATAAGAAATGCTGATAATGGTTGGACTCCTGGAGAAACACTGGTGCTAATTATACTGACTGTTTGCTTCTGGATTTGTCTAAACAGGAGATCCAGTCTTGTGATAACAACCAAGCTTTACTGGGGTGGAAAGTAAGTGCAAGCTTTTAATCATGTTGTTTCACTTGTTCATGAATCACTCAGTGCGGCTATTTCAGAATCACATTTTTAAACACTGTCGACAAATAAATCGCAATTCGCTGCATTAATGTCTGCATGTGTGTACAATATTTAATGTTATCATTCTTGACATCCCCGTAACTATTAATTAGATTGACAGGCCTGCAATCTTCACCCCATGCAAACAGAGTCCTAACCTTTGTGCAAGGCTGACATTTCATGGCTGTAACAGTAATCCGTTGGCTATTGTCAAATGTTAACGTTGTTTGTTCCGGTGTGAGGAAAGCAGCCCTGAACCAAAGGCTCAGTAAACCTGACCTATTCTGTCTCCCTTGCTTACACACCTTCCTATTAGCCACAGTCCCCTGTCAGACAGAGGACTTGTTGTTCAAAACCACATGAGCGAAGGTCTGTAGTGACAGAATCCTGTGCTGTGCTGAGTAAGGTATCGAACGGTTAAGAAATAAGTTTCACATGGCATTATGTAAAATCCTAAAAGGCAATGACACAGCTGTAAGATGTGATAAGCTAGCTAGGCATATTTCATCTCTCTGATGAGGCTGCATGGAACCATTTAACACTCCCTATGAATATGAATTCCTTTCATATATATGTGATTATGATTAAACCAGCTAACTGCTGTGGGGGCAATGACAAGCCCCAGCCAAATCACACAGACAGATCGACAGATTGAATGAATTGTCTTCACAATGTTATTTTGTTTTTAAACGCTGTACACTGATTTCATTCAGAGCGATTTAGAATACTATCTGTAGTCTGTAGCAATTGCCCGTCAGGAGTCTCAAACACCATTTTCTGTGGAGGTAATGATCTGTGTTTGTTTTCTTTTTCTTTTTTATTCAGAGCGGAAACTGAAAGAGGACTTTCCAGAAAACACATTATTGAAGGTATATCTTTATTGGTTGCTTTATTTGTTGGCATTTCTCCTTGACCCATTGTAGAATCTCAGTAGTAATTACAGCCTGGGAAATGTATCAGTCCCAGTAACTGAAATGCTGTTACCTGTAAAAAAAGTAATATAATTGTGTAACTGAAAAGCACTTACCCTATTATGAGGTGTTTGTAAGTTGCTTACATTTGCATTGTGTCATTTAAGCTCCCTCATATTGACCAGTGCTTGCATAAAATGTAGCATATGGATTGGAACGGTTTCAAATATAATTAGCACTAAAGTGGCCTGCGTGTTTTCATAAACCTGTTTAAGATAAAGCCAATGTAATTACATAAGCTTTGAACTCTATAAGAAGACAATTTTATCGTATTCAGTGTTTCAATTAGATAATGTGCACTGTCAGATTTAATTGTACCGATAAAGGTTTCAGGGTTCTGACCACATTGTTTTGACAGTGCTTTCCTTGAACTGAGATGTCATTGCATTACAATCATCAGCTTTGCTTTTAGGGCAAATTGTGGTATGATTTCCCAACATTAGATTCAGGGCCGCCCGCGTGTCATGTGTGCAATGCTGTGGTCTTGTCAGACTTATTTCTGCAGATGGCATTCTTGAAAGGGTACAACATGATCAAGGGAAATAAATACAGGTGTGAAGTCATGACTGGCATGTCCTCAAACTCCTCCTGACATGTGTCTTGAATGTTATTCTGCTGCAGCATGCAGTCATGGCCTGCTGAACAGTGGAGGTGCAAGGCCCGTGTTTTTCTGCACTCTCCGTCTGCGTTCCATTGCCCACATTGAGAAGACTAGATTATAGGAGTTTAAGTGCACACTGTCACACTGTTCTCTGGGTCTCAGAATGGGTGCAGAATGTGTAAAGTTCAGGGTTTATGTTACACGATATGATGGCACTTTAATAGGAAACGGACCACTATGGGATCTCTCTCTCTCGACGTCCTGCACATGCAAACAACATAAAAAATCCAGATCGCAAATTCAAATGAACTCAATATTCAATAATGTAAGACAGAACCTGTGCACTGCACAGACCAGCTATAGCTCTGCAGGGCTCCATCCTTGGTCCCTTAACCTGACCTGTCTTATTTATACTTTCAGATTCGGCATAGTTATGGTAATGTTTTTGTTTAAATCAGTTTCTTAATCTATATTTTTTTTAGCATCCAACTAACTAGCTTAAATCTATATTTTTACCCTGCAGACATTTGCTGGTTTACTAGCTATAACAGCAACACCTTCATAATTCTCACTTGCTCCCAGTTGTCTTAAAGCAATTGTAAATGTGTAAGGAACTTTCCCAGCAATGGTTTTCAGCTTTAAAACTTTTCAGCATAGCTTGAGGAGAGGATACTTCCAAGCACCCATTTCAATCTCCTTCTCTCTTGTCAATTTCTAATCCGTCTGCTGGTTACCTGTCAATTGTAGCATTGGGGCCCTGTTTTCTGTAATTGAGCCTTGTCCAGTGTGCTTTTAAAGATCAGAGTAAACTGACTTTAGTTGTTAAAAAGTAATTTAAACTCAACAGGAGGCAGAGCTGATTGCTTTTGTTATAGCCTACCTGCTACCGATCTAGGCATCGTAAAGAAACGGGTATTAGAGGAAAAAAATAAGAGCAAACCCATAGGTGTTGTGGAGCATGCCTTTATATACTGTAGTATTGATGTGTTATATATTCATTCTCATTTGCCATATTATTTGAAAATGTAACCCATGGAATGGTACAGTACTTTTTGAACTACATTAACATGTTTTAAAACTAAAATATTCAGAAGGAAGGAGATTTAGACAAGTATACAATATTAATGTAAAGAGTGACAAGTTTTGGAGAAAAATATATATAATATGTAAATATGCAGGACGCAAATGAAACTGATGAAGAAAATAAGACGTACATAAAAATAATGGATTTTAGTTTTTGAAGGGAGTGTTCTAGTTTAAAGTTGATTTAGCATATCTTTCATTCAGGGGAAACAAAAAGTGACTTTCTGTCAAGTAGAATTTAGTACGGTCTTAAATCAATGAGTGGGAAGACGGTTATGGCTAAGACACATGTACATCCTCGCCATTTCCTGTGGCCTTTTGTATGCTCTTGGTAATTAATAAAAAAAGGTCCAACCCTTATGAACATGGAATAGCATGTCTAATGATTCCCTAAAGGTGTGCTGTCAAGACAAATATGACAAATGAAACACACACACACACAATAACAGATGTTGCTAGACAATTGACTCAGTGAGGCCTCGTCTATTTGTTGTTTCTGTGGTTTAATTTCTGGCCACAAATGTTCTGCTTTGCTGTTTGAGTACTTCAGCTGATTTTAGTATTTTTATTCAGTTCACGTCACCCAAAAAAAAAAAAAAAATATATATATATATATATATATATATATATATATATATTGCTTTGTTAAAAAAACAACAACACAGATGGTCACAAATACTCTCCATTAAGAGAAAACTGTCAGAAAACGTTCTCTAACTCCCTAACATTATTACTGTGCATTTTGCTGAAGTGAGCTCTCCGCGCTGTCTGCTGGGGCTTGTCTTGTACTTCAACGCGTTCTGACAGTTGTGCTCTTCCTTTGGTGCTTGCAGGATTAAAGGGCTCCCTTCAGAGGCTGCAGCTGGAGTACGTGGATGTTGTCTTTGCAAATCGACCAGACAACAATACCCCAATGGAGGGTGAGTGGGGTTTTATGTTGTCGTGAATGCGCTTCCGACAGAAAGATGTCAACTTACGCTGTGCTACTGCCCGGGCAAACCATGCTGCTCGAGCCTGATTGTCCTTCGTAAGGGATTTAAAGTGTGAATGGTTTATGTTCCTGCCAGTGTTATAACTGTTCACTCAGTTATAAAAGATTTTCACAAGGCGTAAAGTATTTGCACTCGTCTGAGACAATCGGCAAAAGACAGAGCTCAAATTGCATTTCTGGTTCCAGCTCAATATAGATTTATTTTCTTTAATTACAAACACACATTGTGCTTTATTACAATAAAAAACAACTGTGTAAAAAGCCCAATTATTTGCTAAAACAGTGGTGAGATTGAATTACAATTCAGGGTTTTGTTCTAGTGAGCGCAATGTCGGCGGTTAGTAACGTTTGTTCAAGGCACTATATCTACAATCTATAAACATGACGTTGTGGGATCTCTTTGTCACTAAGGCTGTTTGCCATCTGTGCTGGAAAGAGAAAAGACAGATGTATTAACAGTTTTCCTCAAGAGAAGGACTCCAGGATTTTTAATTGCTCTGTACAGAACTTAGAAACAGGATGAAAGTTAAAGGACAATTGAGGGAAGTTTTGTACCTCATCCTTATTGTCACATTAGGTTTATTCTGAACTACGCACTACAGTAGGGACGAGAGCCAGTCGTGTCTGGAATTCATCCCGCGCAAAGCGGAGCCTTTGAGTGCCGACATATGGCTTTGCTTCAGATGGTTAGGCCTCTACACAATTCACTCCCAGGGCTGGCTCTATCAGAAACCTTCCATTTGTTTGCATTCGTTACATTTTTCAAGTAAATAAACTGCAAGTGAAAAGGGGACCGAGTGCCCGCTTCTTAAGAGATGTGCATTCCCAGAGGCTTATTGTTGCATAAGCCTATTATTGCCAAACATTTTTGAAATCAGTCATTCACTTCACACACAGCAATGTGAACTCATAACTCCAGTCTGAAAAGATATTCTGCCATGGGGGTAAAAATTGTAATGAGATCATACAAATTATATATATACATAAATAGAGAGAGATAGAGAGAGAGCGAGAAATTAAAATAATTTACATTTAGAATATATAGTATTTCTAAATCAGTCCCTGCTCAATGAACATGCTGTTTATTGTTACTTGTTTTAATTTATTTCCACAATAATATAAAAAAGTGCAGACACAAAGCTGCGCAATTTGCAAATATATATAATTGCTGAAAAAGTAGCTGACGTGATGAAAAGCTACTTGCACAAAAACCCACTCTGGCTTCTCCTAGTCTTAATAAGAAATTGCTCATTGGTTCATTAAAGTCCCTGAGGCTTTGTAGATTGTATGTTGCTGGACATTACTGTAACAAGCACATCCTGGCAATGAATTCTCACTGTATAAATAATCCAGTGATATGGGCTGCAGGAGCACCTTCCATTGCACTTGAAACGTGTCGCAGCTTTGGCGTTTGTTTTGTTTCTTCGTGTATCAGTTTCCCTCAGTTCTGCTCAGTTAGTTGCATTGTCTTGTGAACGAAACCTGATCTTTTACCCAAACCGTACAATGAACACAAGGGGGTTTGCTCCCCAATGTGCGCAGCTCTGATAGTCATGCTGCACTGCCATCTGTTTGGATACTTGAGGTTGCCTCTGAGGATTCGATTTGTTTGCTCGGGTGGTTTTGGGTAAACAGTGGGGAGTATCAGCTGACGTGTCTCATGACTCAATAATTCATACGTCAGACCATGGCATTGTCACCGTGGCTGCCTCCTTGTGGAGGATGTAGTACCACAGAGGTACTTTACATTTCAATTAATTCAGATTCACTCCCCGAACCTTTCACCCAACCCCTCTCACCTACACGCAGGGTTGTGCAGTATTGTGTAATGTGGTCTCCCACCCACACACTTCATCATTTAGCTTCATTCTTTCCTTGACTTTTCCCTGACTGTTTTGTCCCCACCCCATCGAGGCTATATTGTGCGAGCCTTGAAATAATCTCATCATGTTCTTCAGATTGTTTGGTAATTGCAGGTTTACATCTTAGATTTGTCTGAGGTGATGGCTGTTGTTTTCCAGCTGTGTTCAGATGCATGCCCTTATAAATATTTTCCTTTTCACATTGATATTGTTTCTCTCTTTGACTTTCACAGTTGCTTGGATTCTGTGGCTAGGGAAGCTTTGCACTACCCGGCACCACTGAGAATGTGATCCAGGGCAAAATGTCTTTCATCGTAGAAATTCTGCAACATACACCGACACATTGGTTTGTGTGATAGGGCTCAGAAGTATATTTTACAATAAGTTCTCCTGTCCTGTCCTACTCTCCACAAACATGGGATCAGGGCTATTTTCCCACTCCAGCTGTCATGGTCCTAGCAGAAGCCCTTAAAAGTTTAAGGGTCTAAACCTAAACACAGAGCAAAATATATAGCAAATAGACAAGGTTAGAAAAACAAGACAAACAGGGAAACCCAACGTTCATAATCAAAATATAGGCAACTGGTAAACAACCAGGACAGAGAACAGAACCCAAGAACCTGAGCCCACGAAGGGGTATCAATACTCAGGGCTGAGGGAAGCAGCCACCTGTGGCTTGGAGAGCTGAACCAGTGAGAGAGGAGGGTAGGAACACGAAATGCACATGGTGCTGTGTCAGAATGTCAGAGGCTAGAATGTGGGAGATGATGATCTCTGGTGGCGAACTAGGGAAGTGCGCGGTATCACAGTCTTATGGATAGTCTTTTGTAGCATTGTAACTAGCAATCTTCAGTGAGTTCACAATGAAGCCCACAAACCAGCCTGGAGCCAGACAATATAGTACATTCATCAACGATTTCAGAGTTACAGAATATAGTTAGACAAATACAATGGCCTGAGAGCTTTTATTCTGTTTTAATTTTTTAATTTTTTGGTTGGTTGGCTTGTATGCTTTGTCTTTTGTTGTTGCGCTGTGTGTGCCCTGGCAGCGTCGCCAGCCTGTCTTTTCCTCTATGGTCTTTCTGGGAGCTCCACCAGGCTCTTGTCTCCAATATGACTTCAGCGACTCAATGCTTCCATAATCAATGGTTTTCGACAGGTATGCCTTCTGTATCTTAATAGTCTCTGCAGAGAATGTGCTGCTGGAAATCAGTGATTTCCCCGTTTGTCCCTTTATGTAATCCACATTCTCTTGCAGAAGGACAGAACTAGATAGATGTTCATTGGTCACCTTGGGTGAGAAAATCTGAAGCAATGAAGCAGTGCTACCTGGGGGCCAGGGACATGTGTTTGTTTCAATACTCTGTTTCGTAAGCTCTTGAGTATACAGACTGTACCCAGCGCATCAGTGGGCGGATTATTTTGTCAAATATGTTTTTCATATAGATAGATAGACAGGCAGGCTGTCAGACAGAGAGACTAGGCTAGGACTTTGTTTTGTTTGCTGACTTCACAGTCTTAACGGTGACACTGTATCATCACCACATATGTCGGAACCAAACATAGGTGTAGATCGCGTTCAAAGGGATGCGTCAAAGTTGCACGTTGCATAGTATGTCCGCTTTTATCTGTTTTCTTTGGAATGGAAATGCCCCAAAATGTATACTTCTCATGAGAGACAAATACAGTTCTTGCAGAAGAATCTGACGCACCAGATTGATTGATAAACAGTGATAAGATCTGTAGCGAATTAAAATTCACATAGTATTTCTACACTGCAGCTTTTATAGCTCTCAGAAAGTCCTTTTCCAATTTATTCTGGAACATGATGTCTTATTTCTCAATGGAGCATTGAATTAGCTTCACATGGAGCAGTGATACCCTGCATCTTATGGAAAAAATTGATAGTGTATCAGCTGCGGCATCAAAAAAGCTTCAGAAAAAGAGTGCTCAGGGTAACTGTTCACTACGGTGTGCAATAACACACATTTAAATGATTAGTTTCGAGCTGTTGTCAAATACAATTTTGATAGCCGTATGTCCATTATTATTTGATTCAAAATACTGCCCTTCACCAGTTTCCAAATGGAAAAACTGCAAATCCATCTAAATGTGACATTTCTGTGTGCTCAAAGCTATTTCCAAAGTGAAAGTATTATAAATAAATAAAAAACTACAGCAATTTGCATTCAGTGGAGTACTGTATTTTCTTACACATGTTCAAAATAGTTGTATTTCTGAATCTGTTACATGTATCTCAAAATTCAAAACCTGTGAGCTTTCTGTAATGTAGAAATACTGAATCTGTGTCATTCTCTGCCCTCTGTAAATAATGGAAAGCTGTCAGCACCTGAGGAAATATGATTGACCCCCTAGCATTCATCTCCCATGGGCTTGAATCAATTGCTTTTGACCTACTGTTGAAATCCTCCTGTTAAAGACTGGAGAAGGAGGCCAGCTACCTAATGAGAGCCTCATACTGTGTGCAGCTCTCCAGTCAGTCCTGCCCTTAGTGAATATATGCATCTTTTCACTCAACTTTCCCTGTTCTTACATCCCACTTAAATCACCCACACAAGCTCTTTATTTCTGGCACTGTTTGGCCTTGAACGTAGCAAATGTGTTTTTAATGGAGGACATGTTTTATTTTTTTCAAAAGCACATTCTTTCGAGAATTGTCCTGGGTTTCTTGTTTACTTTTCTCTTTGGGATTTGGTTTATCTGTGCTAATGTTGCAGACAAATGCACTTATATGTATGTAGTTGGATATTCAATTCAACACTGAAGATGCATTTTAAACAGTTTTGTATATTTTAATGATGCCCTTGGCAACTCTGCTAACACTTAAATGAAATTGCTAGAGGAAGACCAACAAACAAACAACTGAATACATAATAAGCCATAAATCTTCATTACCTCCTAACTATTTAATAACACATGCATGTATAGAAAATAATTTAATTTTAGTTTAAGTTGATATTCATCCTAAAGTTTATCTTTAAAATAAATGTGGGTTGAAATGTGTAGCAACTATAATAAGTATATATTTAATTCAAGCTTGGTTATCCTAAACAAATGTATGTCTGTAAATTGATATAATCCTGATACAATTAATATATTTCAAACAGGTGCTTAGCTGTACCATGAAGAAAAGGTCTTGACACCGGATTTGTGTATATTTCAGTCATATTTAATATTTTGGAACATCTCCAATTTAATAATCTATATTAATGCAGACAGGCAATCAAGAGAAAATGAAGGAATCTGAGAAATGTGCTTGTTTTCAATTCAGCCTAGATTTACTGAGCACTTTCAGACGAATGGTAATGAGGAGCCGTCTGCTACACACAAAGAGTTGGTGATGATAATGGATAGATTTTCATGCTCCATGAGGAGGCAAGCTGTGCGCTGTGTGTAGCATTTCACTGCCTAGATTAAGTAGCACAAGACATGAGCAAAATCGCCATCTTGTGGTGCAGTTATGTATATTATTTTACATTAATTTCCACCTTCTTAATATACATATTCAAACTTTAATTCAATTTTTGCAATGAATGTGTAATGAACTAAAGCATTAACCCTTTACTGTTTTATTAGCAGTATAATACCTATTTTTCCTTTAGTTTTCTTTATCAAATCTTTCTAAATTAAAAGTGTATAGTTATGTAGTTTCAAAGAATGTTTGCTATTCTGGAAGTTGTTTTGTATTTGTCCAATCTATATCTTAATATTTGTTTAACCCATATATATACAGGAAGCTTTTTTTCATATGAACGTTTTGAAAGAGTATTTTTTTGTCTTCGTCTCGCAGAGATTGTCAGAGCAATGACATACGTGATAAACCAGGGCATGTCAATGTACTGGGGAACCTCGAGATGGACTGCAATGGAAATTATGGTAGGCTGCCGCCTGCCTCGTCCAACTAATGCACAGATAACTTTTGATCTCCTCTTCGAGCTCCTAAAACTCTTCAAGAGTCGGAAAGCACAAATTCAAACCCAGTTATGATTCGCACTCACAAGAACATGTCTGGGAGGGCCTTGGGCTTAATGCTATTACTTTTAGATACACCGCACACTCAAAATGATGGTTGTGTGTTATGTTATTTACACCGTACAGTGTTCTGATCTTTACTCATTATATATGCTTTTGTTTTGGATTGGCAGCTGGGAAGAGGATCGCTGACCTGCACAAATACAAATTAATAACTGGAGCATCTTTCAAATGTTTATTTTATTGTAAATTGATAGCAGCTCGTCAAATCTGTTTGTGCTAATTCTGGATGATTTAATTAAAATTACAGAGATGAAAGCACAATCATTTGAATTACATAAATAATTCATAACACATACAATTTGGTAAAGGAGATTAATTCTAATTGGCTATAATTTGTCACTATGTAATTGCACTATGTAAGTTTCCCTTCCTTACAGGAAGCCTATTCCGTGGCGAGGCAGTTTAATATGATCCCGCCAGTGTGTGAACAGGCCGAGTATCATCTGTTCCAGAGGGAGAAGGTGGAAGTGCAGCTTCCAGAGCTGTACCATAAAATAGGCAAGTCTGAGCCCGTCTTCTCCCCTTTCATGTGCTTAGAAGTAATGAGTTTTAGCTCGTTCATCATGTCTCTTAACATTTTCACATTTCTGGGAGATTACATTGATTTGTTTTATTTTACTTTATGTTTTTAGAAACTTTCAAGTAAAAATAGATTTCTAATACAAATAAAAGAAAATAAAATTATTATTCTTTTAAGGCTACAAGGTCTTAGGAGATAGATGGCCTAACTCAAATGGGCATGCAAGTATTGTGGGAAATTTCCACATTTCTCATAGATATATACTCGTTCTGTATTATCCTCGAAGAACACGTACTGTTCACGTCCACTGTACTGTACTTCCTGACGGGTGCTGACCAGGCTGTGTTCACTGTGTGGGTGCAGGTGTGGGGGCGATGACTTGGTCTCCCCTAGCCTGTGGCATAATCACTGGGAAGTACGAGAACGGAGTGCCAGAGACCTCCAGGGCATCCATTAAGGTACAGTGTTACTGCGAAACTTCCCCACTCAAACTTCAATTATTTCACAAGAGGACTGGCAGATTCAAATGTCCAAAAAAAAGCATTTTGAGGCTGTTGTGCATGTGTGGTCACCTTTTAAATCCAATGTTCTAATTCGCCTGTTTCTTCTAGTCCTACCAGTGGTTGAAAGATAAAATACTGAGCGACGATGGGAGACGGCAACAAGCTAAGCTAAAGGAGCTTTCCCACATAGCAGAGAAGCTAGGCTGCACCTTACCTCAGCTGGCAGTGGGTAAGAGAATCCTGCCGATGGGACAGAGTACACAGAGATCCACACAGCCGTCTGGGATCAGACCACTCACTTCATAACTACAGATGGTGCTGTTTTTGTGAAATTCATCCTATTACATGGTCACAGATGGTGTTAATTACTTTTTAAGTTTTTCGCTTCATTTCTTACGTTCTGAATATTAATTTACTGTATTTATTGGAAAAAAATATACAAATTCAAGTCCAAAAAACAAAGTATGTGAAAGGTAATCCAAGCGTTGTCCTTCACAGCTTGGTGTCTGCGTAACGAAGGTGTGAGCTCCGTTCTTCTCGGCACATCTAATCCTGAGCAGCTTACAGAAAACCTGGGGGCTATACAGGCAAGCGCAACCTCTAAGCAAAGTGGACCCGAGCGTCCGTTTTTCACTTCAAATGTTGAGGATGTTGCATAGCTTTTCTTATTGTCGGCCACCTTTTCTTTTTCTTTTCCAGGTACTTCCAAAGATGACATCTCACATAGTCACGGATATCGATCACATACTGGGGAACAAGCCCTACACCAAGAAGGATTACAGGTCATAAACGCTGGTTGTTTACTGGTCGACAACTGCAGATATCTAGACTAACTTTTCAATCAGCCCTCTCACTTCCAGGAATAAGTGGTGCGTGCAGCTCCCCTGCTATCTGCTGCTCAGTTTGGTGCAAACAAACAAAACGCAAACTGAGCTTGTGTAAGTGCATGTTGTTGCTGAGATAAATGTGTGCCTAAATTCTTTTTAAAAAGCACATCTAAAAAAGCAAAACAAGGATACTGCTGTATTTCTGTGATTACCTTGAACTGCTCTGCTTCCTTCATGCTCATGTGTTTAAGTAATACTTGCTTGATCTACAGGAAAGAACAGAATTATTAGATCTAACAAGAATCGAGACAAACCTTCAGGAAGAAAGAAAGAAAGAAAGAAAGAAAGAAAGAAAGGTTACAAAGATTTGGAGTTTAAGGTCAGCTGAATGGGAATTATATCATAGACCCTCTCCTTTTATTTAGAAGTCTACAAATTACACTAAGTTTAGAGCCATGCATCTGGATTTATATAGAGCCTTCTTACTGTGCATAGAGGTGATGAAGGAAGAACAAATGAACTTGGCTCCGTTTGCATTGACTTAAGGAACTGCCTCTACCTTTGCCTGCAAACTGCAGTACCGATTGCTAATGTAATGATGAGAATGTATTACCAACTACATTATAAAGATGTCGAAGACCATGGTTTATTATATTGCTTGTTTTGGGGGTTTTAGATTCAAGCATGTTACAGGACATAGCGTATAGCAAATAAAATTAGGTTCTTTTTGGGGCGGGGGTATGGTAGGTCTGGGGAAAAATAAAAATGAAACCTAGTGAAGTTAAGATATACAGTAAAAATGTATATAGTTTGTCCTATACAGCAGCACACAAACCATACATTACTGACTTTTTTTGTGCTTCATCATACGCTGGTCATGATGACTGCAGGAGCTTGACCTTCACTAAGCAACAGTACAAGATAAAGAGCACAAACAGAATCCCGTCCCAAAAATGTGACTCCATTTCCAAGTCTGTCCAAGTTCAGCGTTCTTAATTCCACCGATACATTTGTATTTTTTAGACATTTTTGGTTTAGAGAGTTTCAAAAACACAGGAGTTATCAGCCATATATATTTTGGTACTTTTACACCCACTGTATAGAGTGCCTTGAATACGCCTTTCCCCTGGTGTTGATGTTCTCCGATACCAGTGTGACATTGTGTGGCAGTGTCGCCCAAACCAGCTTGCTTCAACAGAAATGTAAATTTACTCTGAATAAAATGAATCCTCTATGTTTTCTACAATTTGTAAAATTGTATGATGGGAAGAAAATAAATGATAACTTTTCAGGGTGTTTTAACTTCAAATCTTTCTTTTTATCCCCCTTTAACCACAACATGCTTTTTGTTGCCATTATAAAACTATTGTATATATTTTAGCTTGATTAAATAAATGCATAATGCTTATTAATGTTTTTTGTTATTTATTCCCCACTTGTGTATAATTGACTGCTGGAAAACAAGCACTACTCCTTAACGGCAGGAACCTCCTTTAAAAAGTGTTCAATCATAACCAGTTTTGTAAGAAACATAAGAAAGTTTACAAACGAGAGGAGGCCATTCGACCCATCGTGCTTGTTTGCTGTCCATTAATAACTAAGTGATCAAAGGATCCTATCCAGTCTATTTTTAAATGTTCCCAAATTTTCAGCATCTACCACATCGCTGGGGAGTTTGTTCCAGATTGTGACGAAGGGACACTGCTGATCTGGAAAAGCTCCTCTGGTTTGATGTGGTCGATGCCCTTCATGATTTTGAAGACTTGGATCAAGTCCCCACGTAGTCTCCTCTGTTCCAGGGTGAAAAGGTTCAGTCCCTCAGTCTCTCAGTAGGACATTCCCTTCAGACCTGGAATAAGTCTGGTTGCTCTCCTCTGAACTGCCTCTAAAGCAGCAATATCCTTCTTGAAGTGTGGAGCCCAGAACTGCACACAGTATCCAGATGAGGTCTAACTAGCACATTGTACAGTCTTAACATTATTGCCCTTGTTCTCAATTCTACACTTTTGACAATATACCATAACATTCTGTTTTCCTTTTTTATTGCTTCCCCACATTGCTTGGATGGAGAAAGTGAGGAGTCCACATAGACTCCTAGGTCTTTCTCATGCGTTACTTCACCTAGATCTGTACCTCCCATAGTGTAATTATAGTGGACATTTCTGTTACCTGCATGTCTTACCTTGCACTTGTCCACATTGAATTTCATCTGCCAGGTGTCGGCCCACAACTGAATATAAGTCCCTCTGAATAGCCTGTGCTGTCAAGATTGTATCTGCTGAGCCACCTATTTTAGTATCATCTGCAAATTTGACAAGTTTGCTAACTATCCCAGAGTCCAGATCATTAATATAGATTAGAAAAAGCAAAGGCCCTAGTACTGATCCCTGTGGAACTCCACTAACAACCTCACTCCAGTTAGAAGTGACTCCTCTAATCGACACCCTCTGCTTCCTATACATTAACCAGTTCATAATCCATCTACTTACATTAACCTGAATGCCTACAGCTTCCAATTTGAGGATCAGTCTTTGGTGTGGAACCTTATCAAAAGCTTTTTGAAAATCTAAGTATATCATATCATATGCTTTCACATGATCTACAGCTGCAGTTGCATGTTCAAAAAATTCTAATAAATTAGTAAGACATGATCTGCCTCATCTAAACCCATGTTGACCATCTCCAAGAATATGGTTTTCATTAAGATGCTACACTATTTTCTGTCTAATCATTTTTTCCAACATTTTACAAGTTATGCAGGTGAGACTGATTGGTCTGTAATTTCCTGGCTCAGTTTTGTCCCCTTTCTTGTGGATTGGTATGACATTTGCTGTCTTCCAGTCAGTCGGCACATCCCCTGTTCTAAGTGTCATTTAGAATATTTGAGTTAGCGGCCTATAAATAATTTCCCTCATTTATTTAAGTACTGTTGGAAATATCCCATCTGGCCCAGGTGATTTGTTTGTTTTTAATTCTGCTAGTCCCTTTAGTACCTCCTCCTCATTTATCCTGATCTCTCTTAGGGTTTGACTGGACTGATTGTCAACCTGTGGCATGTAGTATGTTTTTTCTTTTGTAAAAACCTCTGTGAAATACTCATTTAGAACATTTGCCACATCTTGTTCATTTTCCAATAGACCTCCATTTTTGCCCTTAATCTGTTTCACTTCCTCCTTTATTGACCGCTTGCTGTTGTAATATTGAAAAAAGCTCTTTGCATTGGTTTTAGCTCCAAGAGCTATGTTTCTTTCTATTTCCCTCTTTGCTTTTCTGATCCCTTTCTTAAGATCTCTTTGCAGCTCAACATATTCTATGTATTTTGTTTCATCTCCATCCCTTTTGTATGCGCTATACAACATTTTCTTTCTCTTGATATTTTTTTGCATACCTCTATTAAACCATTTTGGCCAGTGTTTTTTGGTCCTCAATTTGCTAAGTTTTGGTACAAATTGCTCCTGAGCCTCAAGTAGTATATTCTTAAAATGTAACCATCCATTTTCAACTGACTCTGTATCCAATGTGCTCCAGTCTACCTCTTCTAAGTGCAGTCTCATACCTTCAAGGTTTGCTTTTCTAAAATTGTAGACCTTTGTTTTAGACTTGGACCTTGTTTTTTGAAAGAATGCCTCAAAGCTAACCATATTGTGATCACAATTTGCCATTGCTTCTCTAATTGAAATCCCCCATTATAACAGCCACATCCTTGCTACATGCAGTCCTGATTACACTGTACAATGCAGCATCTTTCTGAATATCTGAGTTTGGTGGCCTGTAACACACTCCTACCGCTAATCCTCCAGATCTCTTGTTCAAAAATTTCACCCACAAAGATTCTGTTCTGTTACTGGGATCTAATACCAGTTCTTCTGCCTCAATGTCATTTTTCACATTTTTCATTTTGCCTCTCTCTCCTAAACTGTGTATATCCTTCCAACTTGTATTCATCCCCATCATTTTCTGTAAGCCATGTTTCTGTCACTCCTACAACATCATAGTCACATGCTAGCACTGTGGCTTCCAAGTCTAACATCTTGTTCATTATACTCCTGGCATTGAGGTACAAACATTTCTGGACTTTCCTACTAGCAGTTTCCCTTGGTTTTCTTTCTTTAGAGGAACATTTCCCATTGTCAGAGCTCCCTGCCCCCCTGGTTCCTAGTTTAAATGATTCTCAATTTCACTGCATTTACGCTCTCCCAATGCATTAGCCCCCCTTCTGTTTATATGTAGACCGTCCGGTTTGTACAGGTCCCATCTATCCCAGAAGAAAGACCAATGCTCCATAAACCTAAACCCCTCTTCCCTACACCAAGATTTCAACCACGTGTTAAACTTTCTAATCTCTGCCTGTCTTCTTGGCCTGGCATGTGGTACCGGAAGTATTTCAGAGAAAACTACCGTGGAGGTTCTGCTCTTTAGTTTTGTTCCTAACTCTTTAAATTTGTCTTGCAGAACCTCTGTCCTACCTTTTCCTATGTCATTGGTTCCAATGTGGACCATGACCAGTGGATTCCCCCCAGCTTTGGCCAGTAGCCCGTCTACTAGTTTAGGGAGATCTGCAACCTGAGCACCAGGCAGGCAAGATACCATGTGGGTCTCCTTGTCACTAGAGCACACTGTGTGATCTACACCTCTAAGTCTAAGTCTCCTACCATAACTACCTCCCTCTTCTGGGGGAGAGTGTCACCATGGTGCTCTGGTGCTCAACTGAGCCCCCATCACCCTCTGAGCTGTCAATGTCCAACTCGGTGTCCAGCAGTTGGAACCTGTTGGGTAATTCTAGCTCTTGGGGTGTCTCTAGGGGTTGTGCACACCCTTTTCTGCGGTTACGACCTACTGTAACCCAGCAGTTCTCTACACTGTCCTTCTCTAAGGTCTCAACTATCCTAGGTTTTGGCGTGCACACCATCTCTCTCATGGGCTGATTGACCACATTTTCTATATCCCTAATACAGCGCAGATCAACAAGCTGAGCCTCAAGATCACTAACCTTGATCTCTAGGATTTCAACCTGTTGACAATGTTCACAAATTAAGTCTTCTTGGATGAGTTCATCCAGGAAGGCAATCATTCTGCAAACCTGACACTGTAGTGGCCACATGCTTCTAAATGTTTTTTTTTTTTTTTTTTTTTTTTCCTTGGTTCCTGTTGCTTAGTCAACTGCTAAATTTTTGTGACCGAGACACAGCACAGCTCTAAGTAGCTTTTGTCTACCTGCCCCCAATTCCCACCTAACTGGGACAGAATTCCTGCTATTCATAGACAAAATCTCCCTTCTACAACACATTTACTTTCACCAACTGAACTGAATTGACTCCAATTTAGGCAAACTACAGACAATGCTAGTTTCAATTAAGGCAAACTTAAAACAAAATGAGCAATGCTAAGACTGGTCTGAAACTAGTCAAACAGCAAGATGGCTGCCTCTCACCTTTACTTTCCTGTGTCTCTCTGTGGCAACTTGTGAATACTTCGGTTTGTACATGTCACGAAAAATAAAACCATGCAGCCGCGTTGGCTCTGAATATTGTTACGCATGCAAAATAAAATTCAAATCAGATACCTGACTTGGCAAACTTTATTTGTAAAAAGTAGAGACCATTTTCCAGCCTCCATTTTTGTCATGTGTGAAGTCAGTATTTTACACTTTGCTCAAAGACCCCTGCACCAATATACTCCTGTAAAAAAGCAGATCCCTCCCACCCCCCGATTGGTCATCATTCTCCTGCAGCAATATTCAGAGGCAGCTTATTTGGATCCAGTGGACAGCAGGGCAATGAGGCCAGAGGAAGCACTGATTGACAAGATGTAATTTCTGCAAAGATTACGTCAAGGAAGAAACACTTGAAGAACAAGACTGCATAAGACAGAATATTCTGTTCTATAGGTTTGTTACTCACAACCATAACCAAGCTGCTAAGAAACACCTTGTAATAGGGCTGTCCCTACCGCTTTATCTTGCAACTAAAATTCTTCAGTGCGTTGGCCAAATGACTTTCAATGGTCAGCATTTGTCAGCAGTGCACAAAATTGCAAGCAGTGCGTTTAGGTATGCAAGCAGAGACAACACCGATATCCACTGTGGGAACAGGAAAGAAAGGATACACTGTTGGGTTGAAGTTCTTCAGCAGGAAGAAGGAGGCGATGATGACGAGGACCAGGAATAAGGTGTTGTTGTAGAAGATGGAGAAGGTGGTGGCTTCATAATCTGCAACTTCGTTCTTTTTCCAGAGGATTCTGTTTGAAGGGGTTCTGGTTAGAGGAGCTCTACGCATTTATACAGCAGGAGACTAAAATGATTCTCAATTACATGTAACCACCCAGAGGAGGAGGAGGAGGAGGAGCAGGAGGGAGGGTGAAACAAACTGCTTTATTCCAGCTAAACTTCACCAATATACAGCTAACCACTTTAGATTACTTTTCATGATCACTACCCATCTGTCATTAAGGTTAAAGCAACATGTTTGAATCCTTATGCAACCCATGTGACCCCTGTGGGCAAAAAGCAGGTCACTGACTGGCCTGGCCATACACACCGTTCATCCTTCTCCTTGCGAGACATTTTCCTGCTGTCTGCCTCAGAGAGTTTGCGCGTCACTTCCTTAGAAACTGCATCTTCACGTTTCTGGGCTACTCTGAGGACAAGAGATCGACAGGCGATTTATAGACGTGTAATTATAAATCTGTAGTCGTTATTCATTACTGTGACCAACAACAACAACAACCGTAGCTATCAGACTACCTTATCTTCCCCGACAAATAACTACATCTGCATGCAACTGCTAGACTGCAAAAGAAAGCACTGAGGACAGGTTATTAGAGACGGGGACAGAGAGAACCTACTTGTGTTTCAGGACAAATTTGACATTTTTGTAGGCAAAGGCAACAAGGTATGTGCTGACGAGAGTCATGACACAGTAGAGAACTGCAGACTGAACCAGGTCCATATGCCATATCCTCCAGTAGAGCCCTGGGGGGAAAGTTTTCAATTAATATGTGAATAAACACTTTTGCATTACACCCAAAAACCTGCATATGAAATTACTTTCACTGCTATATTTCTCACTTGCCAAAGGTGTCTGGGGGGGTTATTTTGTATACAGGCCTATAGTACTAGAAACTACATACAATTATTTGTTTTAATGAATGCAAGATGTTCCTCACATTATTGGATGCAATTCATACTGGATCGTGTAAGTTTGTGCATCAGAGCAAGACGGACGGAAGGGGAATAAAATTGGGAAGTATTTTTAGCATAGATATCCACATTTTCGCCCTGAAGTACACAGTGTTGCATTGAGCAAGCCAGCAACAGTCTCTTATTAGTTCTGAGCTGTGTGACGTGTCGCCGATCACTGCTACAATGTAACACCGGCATACAGTTCCAGCTTCTTGTTCAATATACTTTCTGCCATGCTGGCAAATGCAGACATGAAGGTTAAAGTGGCGATTTGAAAAACAGCCAATTTAAATAACAAATCACAAAAATTGAGTAGAATTGTTAGTAGTAGTATTGGTGCAAAAATGGCCTGTTGTTGGAGATCATTTTAAAGAGGCGACTCTAGCGCTGCCACTACGAGCCACATCGGCGAGTGACGGTCGTGTTCGTGCCGCGCAGATGTCCGCAGATCTGCGCTGCTCCACCAATGGGATCGGTGGAAATCTGCAGATCTGCGGAAACCTGCGCTACACCAAGGCGACCGGCTATACACTACACAGCGCATCAGTACTGCACTGTACTACACCTAATTGTGCCCATCCCACCGTCTCAAACACAGAGATGAAATAAGTCTGAATTTACACTCACTTAGAAATGAACTGAAACACAAGCACCCTCCAAGCCCATTACGGAGGCCTACAGCTAATCAATGCAAGCAGACCCATTGAACACTTACAAATAGGAATGGCGGAGACAATGAGAGCATTGCCGTAAAAAAGCGCCGAGGACTTGGCGGAGAGATTTCGGCTAAAATCCTGGAGCAGCAGGTCTTCCTCGGACTGCTGTTTGCTCGTTCCCTTCGGAGCCATGCTTGCTGTCCGTCCCGGTCGGTTCAGTCGTCTGACACGTAGCAGCGGCGGATCCTCTGACTCCAGCGCTTACGCCTCGTCAGCACAAGAGCGGAAGTGAGCCGCCGGACACGCAGAGGAGTGCGCAACTGCGGGAAAAACAGAACTCATCTACTTGCGTTGTAATATCGATGGTAACAGAGGGGCATCGAACTGAACATCCTGCCCAGTGTGTTATTTTACTGAGCGAAATAAAATTGCACAGAACATGAACTAAGCATGTGCGCGTATGATTACACTAAGTTTGCACTGTAATGTGTATCGCAAGGTGTAGGTGTATGTTGCATTACCTATAGCTATAGGTTAAGTTAAAATACAGCCTCATTCAGAAAACAAAACAAAAAAACACTGGACAATCATAATTATGCAAACATCTGTTTTCGAGTGGGGGTGCAGCTGTTTATCTCGGGTGTGTTCATTTAGTACAGAAACTGGGGTGCATTGGCCTGCATTGGCCACCAGAGGGGGCGCTTTATTACTGGACGAACTTTTTTCACGCTGAGAAAGACGACACATGAAGTACTAACTCTGCCACAATGATGCCCTCAATGAGGCGCACATGGAAGTGGAGTGATGCACCAGGCAGAGGAAGAGGAGGAGCCTAGATGGGAAATGTAATGAATTCCTTCTGAGGTCCATACGAAATAAGTAATCACAAGACAATATTGAAAAGTCACAATGTCTTTTTATAATTTTTATAATACTGGTGGCAGTATTGCATTGTAATATTTTCTATACAGGAAACTGCATGACTTATTTCTTATGTAGTTCATTTTCCTTCAAAAGAAAAAACATGGCCGTATAAACGAGTATTTACTTGTGTGGGCGTGCTCTCTCATTTATATCTAGCTAGCAAGCTAGTGACAAACAGGACACTTACATCAGAAGTGAGCATAAATCTCATAAGCAATGCTCATGTGCGTCTAAAAAATGCAAGGCTAATTTACAATCAAGATGAGAAATAATCATAACACACTGAAGACAAACATTTTAAATTTGACAAGCACACATGCATCATTTCAAAACAGTGCAAAACAGTTAAGTATGTGAATGTAACTGTGATGTAAAAAACAATGAAGATTAGTCTGTAATATATGATTTGAGACACAGCTTGAGTGTCCATGCACTATGCATTGCCCTATTATAAAAAATATGAACAATAAGGATGTATTTTATAATCACGGTGCCCCAGGGGTTGGTCTTGGGACCCGGGTTCGAATTCAGTCTTGGCTCCTCACACCTCCCATTGACAGGTTGCTTAGGTTGATTGGCTGCTCTGTTGGGTGTGTCGGTGGTGTGCCCGGATAACATTCACAATAATAAACACAGGAGCGTCTGGAATCGGCCCACTCACCCCAGCTCGAGGATGGGCGGCTTGTCGCATGAGGCCGGCGCTGAGCTCGGCCGGGTGCCCCCTCTTCAACAGCACCAGTCCTCTCCCATCCCGACTAAATCTCATACTAATCGAGCTTCCTTCTCTTCAATCTCACCTCTCTGTGACTCTGAACGTTCCTCTCTCCTCCTAGGTCACAAACACACACACTCCTACACCCTGCTCATCCCCATGCTGACACGAACCTGGCCGGCCTCCCTGCAGCTGCTGCCCGCCCACTCCAGCTCAGCCAGAACTCTGCAGCTCGGCTGGTGTTCTCTTTGCCCCGATTCTCACACGCTACTCCACTGCTCCGCTCCCTCCACTGGCTCCCAATCCTGGCTTGACATTGACCCTCACCTGTCTCGACCAGACTGCACCGAGCTACCTTCAGACCCTGACCTCTCCGTACACCCCCTCCAGATCTCTCTGGTCTTCCTGCGCCAGAAGACTAACATTACCTCCTCTCCACTCCCCTCCCTCCAGAGTCCACTCCTTTTCATCCCTGGCCCCTAAGTTGTTGGACGACCTTCCCACTGAAATCAGGACAGCAGAGTCCCTGACCACCTTCCGGCGATTTCTCAAGACATATCTTTTCAGACTGAACTTGTAATTTAGTTGTTTATTCCCATGTGGCTCAGCTCCCCTGTATATTTTCACTTTATGTAACATTTCATCAAACTACATGCTTTTACATTGCTAGTACTCGTGTTGTTTATTTGATTTCCCTCATGCACCCTTCCCCTTAGCTCTTAACTATGTCTTCACATCTTGTCAGCTCACAATCTAGGATGTAGGACTTGTATTTTGTATACAGGAGCATAGGGCGGATCCTATTGAAACCGTGCTGTTTCCACCCTGGTCCTACAGTTCCTCTTCCTGCTTTTTGTTCCAGCTGAGCTCAGTCTCAATGGCTTCTGTAAAATCGGAGCTTTTTAATAGTTTTTCTAGCAGTGTGTGTGTGTGTGTGTGTGTGTGTGTGTGTGTGTGTTGCTTGCCATAAAAAACAGTAGCACCTGACCAGTAAAAAAATTACCTGGTGAGCATAATGAGGCGGTATGTTTTTTTTCTCCATGATCAGGTGCTGATAGATGAAATGAAATCACCTATGGAAGAATCAAATCTATATAGAAATATTCAACCCCTAAACTTAATCAAAAATAACTAACAAAATATCATCAAGAAAGATTTGCTAGTTGCCGAGTCCTGGTACTGTGAGGAGTTGAGAAATGTCTTTCGTCCACGTTTAGGGAAAAAAAAACATCAGGCAGAAACAATTATTTATATTTTTATTATATTGTTTTTGGCAGGAAATTTTGACATGACACTACATACTGAGATGCATACACTACACACTGAGATACATACACTATATACTGAGATGTATACACTATATACTGAGATACATACACTATATACTGAGATGTATACACTATATACTGAGATACATACACTATATACTGAGATGTATACACTATATACTGAGATACATACACTATATACTGAGATGTATACACTACACACTGAGATACATACACTATATACTGAGATGTATACACTACACACTGAGATACATACACTATATACTGAGATACATACACTATATACTGAGATGTATACACTACACACTGAGATACATACACTATATACTGAGATGTATACACTACACACTGAGATACATACACTATATACTGAGATGTATACACTATATACTGAGATACATACACTATATACTGAGATGTATACACTACACACTGAGATACATACACTATATACTGAGATACATACACTATATACTGAGATGTATACACTATATACTGAGATACATACACTACATACTGAGATGCATACACTACACACTGAGATACATACACTATATACTGAGATGTATACACTACACACTGAGATACATACACTATATACTGAGATGTATACACTACACACTGAGATACATACACTATATACTGAGATGTATACACTATATACTGAGATGTATACACTACACACTGAGATACATACACTATATACTGAGATGTATACACTACACACTGAGATGCATACACTATATACTGAGATACATACACTATATACTGAGATGTATACACTATATACTGAGATACATACACTACATACTGAGATGCATACACTACACACTGAGATACATACACTATATACTGAGATACATACACTACATACTGAGATACATACACTACACACTGAGATACATACACTATATACTGAGATGTATACACTACACACTGAGATACATACACTATATACTGAGATGTATACACTACACACTGAGATACATACACTATATACTGAGATGTATACACTACACAC
The DNA here is from genome assembly GCF_036373705.1 of Amia ocellicauda. Lineage (NCBI taxonomy): Eukaryota > Metazoa > Chordata > Actinopteri > Amiiformes > Amiidae > Amia > Amia ocellicauda. The sequence continues at coordinate 36,680,273 of NC_089856.1, read as the reverse complement.
TGAAATATGCTATACTCAGACATATTATTTCTCACCCATATCTTTGAAAGCTGTTTGCTATGCATCTGCCATGTTGAAGATTAGAGGCAGGAGAACGGGTGTGTTTATTTCAATATGAAGTGTCTTGAATGTATTTGTATTTGTATACTAAGTTCTGCTGTATCTTTAGTTCAATCCAACGATGAGGATATTATTTAATAGAAGTGAGAATGTGCCTGGGAGCTATATGGCGGTACGAATTTACTAATGACTTCATCCTCCACCAGCTTACATACAGGAACCTGGAGGATCATTTACGAGTTATCAGTGCAATACTGCATGTGTGCTCTGAACATGATGCTTCTGGCATACAAGAGCTGCTTACAATTGTGGAAAATATGTACAGTTCAATGTTGTAATTGTATAGTAACTTTGACAACTCAAAGAGTTTCCTGCCATAGTTCTTCTGTCCTATTAATACATCGATCTGCAAGACGTGGAAGACCACGATTTCAAATATCAGCAGAACAAATAAACTATTGTGTCTCTTTAGGACTGAGTTGGCAAAACATTGCCAGATGATGTGTAATTAACAGAAGAACACTGTATCGTCATTGACTAAGACCTGGTATTGAACAACATGCATTTTCCATGGTTTCGGATTATCAGTTAGATAGTGTTGTCTGCGAGATATTGTCTAAACGCCTAGCTGGGGAAACTTATATAACAGGCAGTCTGAGATCTCGTGGCCTCCGTGTCCCATGTTGGCGCATTCGTCAGTCTCTTCAACTCCTCGATCCAGTTGGCAGGGCTTTCCGAACGGGGTTGCCAAATGCAACTCCGAAATTCACCCCAGTGGTGAGCCAATTTTCCCCCATTTCCAAACATTTCCACCCATTTTCACAATAACCTTATTAGAGAGGAATTGCATATACAGTATTATTACTATTATTTTTATTATTATTATTATTATTAATATTATTTCTTGGCAGACGCTCTTATCCAGGGCGACTTACAAAATATAAGTGCAATACAAAGTGCAGTACAGTTCAAGGCATAAAACATTACAAATTTGAAGTTACATAATACAGTGCAATTCAAAGCATAATACATTTTACAAATTCCAATTTACACAAGTGTATACAATATATGAGGTCTTACATCCTGGATTGTAAAATCTGATGAGTGCAGACAAGATGTTAGATCACAGTCAAGGGCCAAGGGGAAAGGAGCAAAGGGGAAATCAAAATGGACAAAATTACAAGTCCTGTCTGAAAAGATGCGTCTTGAGTAAGCGCTGGAAGGAGGTCAGGGACTCTGATGCTTTGACTTCAGTGGGAAGGTCGTTCCACCACTTAGGGGCCAGGGATGAAAAGGAGCCGGCGCTGGAGGAAGGGGAGTGGAGAGGAGGCAGAGTTAGTCTTCTGGCACCAGAAGACCGCAGAAGTCTGGAGGGGATGTATGGAGAGACGAGGGACTGAAGGTAGCTTGGTGCAGTGTGGTCGAGACAGCGGTAGGTGAGGGTCAGTGTCTTGAACTGAATGCGTGCCGCTGTTGGGAGCCACTTGAGGGAGCGGAGCAGTGGAGTAGAGCGTCCGAATCAGGGCAGAGAGAATATCAGATGAGCCGCAGAGTTCTGGATGAGCTGGAGTGGGCGGGTAGTGGATGCAGGCAGTCCGGCCAGGAGGGAGTTGCAGTAGTCCAGGCGGGAGAGGACCAGTGACTGGACGAGCTGCTGAGTGGAGTAGTTGGTGAGGAAGGGACGGATTCGGCATATGTTGCTCAGGAAGAATCTGCAGGTGTGTGTCATGTGCCGAGTGTAGAGCACAGGATCGAGGCGAGGGTCACTCCTAGGTTCTTAGTGGAAGAAGAAGGAGAGAGTGTCATAGATTCCAAGGGGATTGAGATGGAGAGATCAGCATAAGTTGAGGAAAAGGGAGGAAAAGAGGAGATCCGATTTGCAGAGGTTGAGCTTGAGGTGATGCGAGTGCATCCAGGCGGAGATAGCAGACAAGCAGGAAGAGATGTGAGAGGGGATGAGAGGGTCAGAAGTGGGAAAAGACAGGAAGATCTGGGCATCATCTGCATAGAAGTGGTAGGAGAAACCATGAGATGTGATGAGGGGGCCCAGGGAGCGAGTGTAGAGAGAGAACAGGAGGGGGTTCAGGATGGAGCCTTGGGGTACGACTGTAAGGAGAGGTTGGGGGGTGGATGAGGAACCTCGCCAGGTCACTTGATAGGTCTGGCCGTTGAGGTGGGAGGAGAACCAGGTGAGAGCAGTCCCAGAGATTCCAAGGTCAACGAGGCAGGAGAGGAGGATGGAGTGAAATTGGGCTTCAAGGCATTCAAAACAGAAAACAGGAGACGCTTCTTCACACAGAGAGTCGTCACAATCTGGAACAAACTCCCCAGCGATGTGGTAGATGCTGAAAATTTGGGAACGAGCACGATGGGTCGAATGGCCTCCTCTCGTTTGTAAACTTTCTTATGTTCTTACTTCTGTCCCAGGAAATGCAACAGTAACAGGCTGCTGACCAGGTTAATAGTCATTTAATAGTCTTTTTGTGTCATCTTGAGAAGGTGTGCATTTAAGTACGAATTTAAATTGACATGCAGTATGAAAGGAGGTTGGTAAGTCATGATGTTTAAAGCCAAAGGTCTATTGCACATGTATTGTATTTTCAAGTGTGTGCATTTATCCTGCTAAATTTATTTTGAAAGTAGAAGATTGATTCAGCAGGTCTTTTTTTTAATGCAGCCACTTGCTGGTAAAAATGTAAACCAGTAAAATGCATGAAGAAAAACAAAACTTGAATATAATTAGTTCAGTTGTTTAAACACATAAATCCAACAGCTCTCATATTTAAATTGCACCTAGATCTAGTGGATTGACTGGAAAGATGCTAGGGATAAAAATAATAGTGAAATAGTAATTATTATTTGGGTGAGTTTTAAGTGAAAAGAGGAATTCACGTTGACTCCACCTTGCAGACTGATATTGTGCTATTGTGCAGGCCTACACACTTCTTTTCCACTAGAGTGAATTCAGTTTTTTTTTTTTAGTAATTATTGTTTTATTAATTAAATGTCTATTCACCCTATAATTGTATATTTTTTAATTTATGGTGATTACTATTAAATAAACATACATACAGTTAATAGTTTATTTGTGGATGTTGGCAAATACTATTTGTTCTGGTTAAATAACTGACGTATTCAGTGTTATAAAGTGAACTTAGGAATTGATTTATTTTGCGGTTTAGTGTAAACAACAACAACAGAACCGAACCTGGCGTCTAGCTGACGAAATACACACAAATTCATTGTCTAGCAACTTGCTCAACTCACAACTGAAGAGAGTGCAGCCCGGTGGCGCTTAACTGCAGAACTCAATATTATTGACGAGTGGGGCAGTCCATCATCACTGTTCGAGGGCAGGCTTGGGACCACTATAGGAAAATTAAAATGAGGAAAAGAACCCCCCGTTTTTTACTTTAGCCCCGTTTGATATCCTTTTTCCCCCATGGCTTTGGTTTCCCCCCAATCTGGCAACCCTGCGAGCGGCGCGTCACCACACCCTTATATATCCCCTTATCTGGTGACTCCCTCCCGTCCAATCACCGCTCTCAGGCTGTACCACCCGGAGACTGGGGGAGCCAGTAACCCACAAACATCCCTCCCTAACCCAACACAATAACACCCCACAAGTGATGCGCAGTTCGATTCTTTTTAGTAACTCGATTCATTTGATTCAGTTCAGTTTGGTGAATCAATTCATTTTGTTCATTTCATTCAATGATTCAGTGACTCGAACCAATGCAGACCGAATCAGGATTGGTTAGACTTGAACCGGAAAGAACAAGTCGTTCACAAACTGCACACAAAAGCTATGAAAAGTCTATATTTGACTGGGTTCAATTCAATTTAATTTAATATTTAAAGTCCTATAGATAACAACAGTTTGAAGCATTAACATTATTTAGCCAACACGATTAATCTAATTAAATGTTATATATTGTTTTAATAATATCGTTAAATATCTTACACATAGGTGTATCTCAATTATTAATATAAATAATAATAATTATTGGTCATTTTGTTTATTTAACTCAAGATGACTTGCAAGTATTGATAATAATTTGTGCAAAATGTTTAATCTGTATAAAACATTACAAAAACAGACCTCATAGTGATTCATTGTATTTTTTTATTTGTTTGGTAGACGTACTTAATAAATACAAACTGTAATGTACACACACACACACACATTATGTACAGTATATAATATTGCCAGACTCGAGAGTCAGTGAAACACTGTCGATAGGCTGGTAACCAACTCCTGAGCGCCGCGCTGCTCGTTCATAGGGTGAATCAAAAGAACCGAATCAATGCAGACACTGATGTGATTCCCATCGTTCACCAAAATGATTCTTTCAAAACACTGCCCCTGGGCCCTGCGGCTGCACAGCACCCCTGGCATACAGAGAAACGGAGGGAACACAGAGGCCAAAACAAAAGAGGCAGCTAATCCCTGATGTTAAACTGCCAACAACTTGAGAAGCGGACAGACGAACTGGCTGGCAGCCCCCCTGAGACTGCATCACGTGACACCCATCAACCAAGAAACACAGCCTAAGACCCCGTTCACACTTGAGATTTAGGCCGGCCCTGGGAGCCAGGTCAAAACTAGTCCCGCTTCGACCCGGCCTAATGCCAGCCTAAATGTAAATGTGAACGCGCCGGCTCATATACACTATATACTGAGGTGCATACAGTATATACTGAGATCATATAAACTATATACTGAGATGCATACACTATATACTGAGATCATATAAACTATATACTGAGATCGTATACACTATATACTGAGATCGTATACACTATATACTGAGATCGTATAAACTGTATACTGAGATGCATACACTATATACTGAGATCATATAAACTATATACTGAGATCATATAAACTATATACTGAGATCGTATACACTACATACTGAGATGCATATACTATATACTGAGATCGTATAAACTATATACTGAGATCGTATAAACTATATACTGAGATGCATACACTATATACTGAGATCATATACACTGTATACTGAGATGCATACACTTGCCTCAAACCTAAGGCCTGATGTGTGACTTAGACCCCGTTCACACTTATTAGGCCGGCCCTGGGCCGCCTCAAATTTAGTCCGGCTTTTTTCAGACACCCAGTTCACACTTGCGGTTTTAGGAGCCTAAGTGCGTCACATATGCGGGCGAAAAGGCGGCCTAAACGAAATGCATGCCGGGAATAAACAAATCTGCTAAAACAAACCAGTGACGCAGGACATTAAATCTGCTTACAGGTGTATGCGCTGTATTTATAATCACAACTTATTAATATTGATTGGCTATTGTTCGGTTCTATATTGTATTTGAAAGTAATCTTAACCCTTTGCAGCCGAAGCTTTCTAAAATAATTAAAAATGTGCTGGTTCAGTGGGGAATCTAATTAATATATTTCCCTTTTCAAATGTCTGTCTGTGGTTCTGCACGTCTGAAAGTGCTGTTACAATTCACCCGAAAGCGAAGCACCTTTATTAGCACATCTGCATTAAATCACAATAAATCTTATGCATTAGTAAGCAATCGTGTGCATCGAAAGCAGCCTCTGTGACGCGTCTATAGTTTTATCCTCAGACAGCAGCGCTGTGCACTTCCTGCGGTTTGTTTTTTAACTTCATCTTCATCCACATTGTAAACAGCGCTTTCATTTCTGCATCGTCCCAGTTTTTACCTCTAACGCTGGCATTTGTGATTGTACTGCTCAGCTCAATATAACTGCATTTCGGATTGCATAGTAAATAACTGGTCTCGTTTTAAAATGCACTGATTTGAATGGAAACCTGCTTCGGTTAAATTTATATCGTTTTAATGCAAAATGCAGATAATTAATAAAGTTATGGTCCCGTTTCACAATTTCACAATGCAATTTCCACGTGTAAAATGCATACTGTTAAATTTCAGACTTCAATCATACTTAGTACAAGAACAACAAATAGCAAGTTTACCAGCTACACACACTTTTAATCGACCGAGTAGTTTGAACTGTTTACATTATAAGTCATTACTTAGCCTAGACTTTTATAATATATATATAGATGTGAACTAGCGAAATGTATCAGTACATTTAAGGCTATAGATCGATATGACATTCAAACAATTCAGAGACAATACTGTGTATCCTGTATTGTGTACCTGTTTCGGTGACCGTGTTAATTCTCTGTTTATTCCGGGTCTCTCAGACACGCGTCTCTGGGGGCGGGGCTTGAGTTGCTGACGCTTTCCACCCGGCCCAGGGCCCGGCGCGTTCACAGTTACATTTAGGCCGGCATTAGGCCGGGTCGAAAGATTTAGGCCGGGTCGCAAAGCGGGACTAGTTTTGACCCGGCCCGGGCCGGCCTAAATCTCAAGTGTGAACGGGGTCAGAGAGACGCGGAATAAACACAGATGGCAAAACAGCTACAGCGCTGCAGGACACAGTATTGTCTCTGTATTGTTTGAATGTCATATCGATCTATAGCCTTAAATGTACTGATACATTTCGCTAGTTCACATCTATATATATATTATAAAAGTCTAGGTTAAGTAATGACTTATAATGTAAACAGTTCAAACTACTCGGTCGATTAAAAGTGTGTGTAGCTGGTAAACTTGCTATTTGTTGTTCTTGTACTAAGTATGATTGAAGTCTGAAATTTAACAGTATGCATTTTACACGTGGAAATTGCATTGTGAAATTGTGAAACGGGACCATAACTTTATTAATTATCTGCATTTTGCATTAAAACGATATAAATTTAACCGAAGCAGGTTTCCATTCAAATCAGTGCATTTTAATACGAGACCAGTTATTTACTATGCAATCCGAAATGCAGTTATATTGAGCTGAGCAGTACAATCACAAATGCCAGCGTTAGAGGTAAAAACTGGGACGATGCAGAAATGAAAGCGCTGTTTACAATGTGGATGAAGATGAAGTTAAAAAACAAACCGCAGGAAGTGCACAGCGCTGCTGTCTGAGGATAAAACTATAGACGCGTCACAGAGGCTGCTTTCGATGCACACGATTGCTTACTAATGCATACGATTTATTGTGATTTAATGCAGATGTGCTAATAAAGGTGCTTCGCTTTCGGGTGAATTGTAACAGCACTTTCAGACGTGCAGAACCACAGACAGACATTTGAAAAGGGAAATATATTAATTAGATTCCCCACTGAACCAGCACATTTTTAATTATTTTAGAAAGCTTCGGCTGCAAAGGGTTAAGATTACTTTCAAATACAATATAGAACCGAACAATAGCCAATCAATATTAATAAGTTGTGATTATAAATACAGCGCATACACCTGTAAGCAGATTTAATGTCCTGCGTCACTGGTTTGTTAGAGCAGATTTGTTTATTCCCGGCATGCATTTCGTTTAGGCCGCCTTTTCGCCCGCATATGTGACGCACTTAGGCTCCTAAAACCGCAAGTGTGAACTGGGTGTCTGAAAAAAGCCGGACTAAATTTGAGGCGGCCCAGGGCCGGCCTAATAAGTGTGAACGGGGTCTAAGTCACACATCAGGCCTTAGGTTTGAGGCGAGTGTATGCATCTCAGTATACAGTGTATATGATCTCAGTATATAGTGTATGCATCTCAGTATACAGTGTATATGATCTCAGTATATAGTGTATGCATCTCAGTATACAGTGTATATGATCTCAGTATACAGTGTATATGATCTCAGTATATAGTGTATGCATCTCAGTATATAGTGTATACGATCTCAGTATATAGTGTATGCATCTCAGTATATAGTTTATACGATCTCAGTATGTAGTGTATGCATCTCAGTATGTAGTGTATACACCTCAGTATAGTGTATGTACCTCAGGGTTGAATTATGTCCCTAACGGCCAAACCCCACCCCAGGCCCAGGCTCTCAAACTGCTCGAGGCCGTAGGGGCTCCCCATGTTGCCCAGGCACCTCAGGCTGTCCCCCACCCCCGCCAGCTCAACTGCTGCTGGCAGAGCAGGGTGACCAGCCGGACGCTGAGGTTGTCCTTGTCCAGGGGGCTCAGCACCTGCAGGGTCAAGAACACGGGCGTTAACGCGCGGGTCACACTGCACACTGCTGCTGCCGTCAGCTCACAACGGCATGATTGTGTGTCTCCCACCCCTCTGTGTGCGCCTGGGTTTACATTTCAATACATCAATACAAAAGGGATGCAATCTGACTACAGACCACCAGGGAGTTTGGAGCATCAGAAAAGACAAATGAACAGAATAATCTGAACTAATCTCAACTCTGTGTCAGATTCAATATTGATCCTCACTGTCAGCTATTGGCAATGGTGATGTGCAATCCTATCTTGGCAATGATATCTAAAGGTCCAGTATCGCACAACCTAATGAACGATTTTCACAGAAAAAAGTAAACAAAAATCATTCCAATGTGTGTATTTGTTTTAGAAATAACACTTAAGCATCCAAATTAAAATAAAAAGTGTCTTTTGCAATACCTGTGGATGGCCTCTGTGACAGTTCTCTCTTTGGGCATTCCTCTCAAGCCTCAGCAGATACTCCATAAGCTTTAGATTAAAACAGAATGACACTTCAGTTACCTTTCTCGGCAAACACGGTTAGGCACCTACATACAATCGCTTACAGAGAACAAGTTACTTCCTGCACAAGCACTCAGTCTGTTAATGTCTTAGTCACATGCGTACGTCTCTGCAGAATAACTCAACAGCACAGTCTACAGGAGAGCACAGTCTCACTACAACACAACAGAGTGAGAAAGTACACGGCAGATAGTTACCTCAGAAGACTGCAACCCCAAGAGCTCCCAGTCCCACTTGCCATCATGGAAACTGCAAGATAAACAGTACAGCAGGCATGGTTTCTTTCTTCTCTTAACATTTGACAGATTAAATATTTCAGGATTGTGTCGCACTTGCTGACAAGCTAACAAATCAGCTCAGACTCAGGAACATGACTCCAGCTCAAAGAATTAATCTTTAAGAGAGAGTGAAAAAGAGAGAGAGGAGGGGGGTAAAATTCAGGGTAAGAGAGGGAGAGAGAGAGAGAGGCGGAAAGACAGAGCCATGCTGAAGGACACAGGGACAGGGGAGACGTACAATGTTTCCAAGTCCTGGGACACGGAGAAAAGGAACTCTTGCCGCTTCTGCTGCACCAAGCAGGCGGCGCGCACGATCTTGTGCCGTGGCGTGCGCTGGGTCACCAGGGTCACCAGGTCCTCTGTCACCGTCTCCAGGTCAGTCTGTGGACACAGGCACAAGAGGTCGGGGGAGAGATCAGGGAGGGGTCAGATTACATACTGATTATTTCCCATGAATCCAAAAACAAACCGAAGCCCCAGGGAAACAGCCACCTTACCTGCATACGTTTGAATGTTTTCTCCTTTCTGCTATTGACTTCCAGAAAGACCCCGTATGCAGAAGAGCAGGCCAGGATGCGCCTGGTCTTCAAGAGCTCGTGCATGGCGTCGTCAAAGAAGGTGGTGTCGGGGGCGCCACCCTCTCCTGTAGAGGCAGAACACAGAACACGGGCCGGGGGGGCGAGTCTCAGCATACAGATTAAGCATGTCCGCATCCAGTGTGAATTCACAAACTCTCTCACTAGGCACAGGTCAGTGGGGGTACGGGAGTCTCACTCACGTTCGCTCAGTGCCCGGCTCAGCTGCTCTATCCTCTGTTTTCCGGTGATCAGAAGTTCCTGCTCCAGCTGCGGGGGGGGAAGGGGACAGGAGAGAACAGAGTCACTGCTCTCCTGTTGCATTGTGTGTGTGTGGGGGGGACACCAGTGGCCACTCTGGAGCCACGTCTCTCTCACCTGGTAGCGGTCTTCATGGGTCCTGTAGCTTTTGAGGTACTCCTGAAAGTGATCATGCTCCTCAAGAGCCTTGCGCTTCTTCTGAGCCTGATTGGGGAGGGGTGACAACAACACAAAACAGAAGATAAAGCACACACTGGGTCACACTGATGCAGAATACAAAATAATAATGGTCATAATAACCACAACAACACCATAATAAAAATAAAGATAATAACAATAACAGTAATAACGCTAACAACTATAAAACAACAACAGTAAGAGTCAGGACCAAACCTCCTTCGCAATCCTCTCCTCCGCCAGCTGGATGGCATCGAAGCGCGTGCAGGTGTAGGATCCCCCTGTGTTGTAGCTGTGTAACCTCCAATCGTCCAGGCATATCCAGCAAAAGTTGAACTTGCACTGAAAACCCAACACAGACACACACAACTCTGCAGGGTCAATATTCACAGACACACATTCACTTGTGCCTACATTATTAGAGAGACTGACAGACAGAAACACAGACACAGAGAGAAAGAGGCCGACGCAGAGAGAGAGACACAGACAGACAGAGAGAGAGAGAGAGAGAGACACACAGAGACAGACAGACAGACAGACAGAGGTTCTTCCCAGGCTGCCCAACATTGTCCTTCCTGCTTTCATGACGATGATTTTGCTTTCAGTGGAAATTATATTTTTAATACCAGGAAAGAGACAAATGAGCTCCAACAGTGGCGATCAATGAATTCAATTCACAAAGCAATGATCTTAAATGTTCAGGTGGGGGGTGGTGTGCAGGACATTACCCTGAAGCACTTCATATGATTGCATCCTTCGTTTTTCTGGATCGGCGTCTCACAGTTGGGGCAGGGCTTGGAGTTGTTGAGCAGCCACAGGCTGTTGACTACGTCCTCGCGGGCCTCGCTCACTCCACCCCCTGGGAAGACGACAGGAGAGACAGAAGACATGGAGTCAGCGGCGCGGTGAAGCCGGGGGCACACACTGACAGGCAGGAGGGGGGCTGCCAAGGAGCCGGGGAATAAACTGAGCCAAATGGGAATAGGACCGTCTATTCATTAACACAATATACATACAAATTAGCTAAAAAGGACTCAAAACAGTCAGGGTCTTTAGATCAGGGCTGGGCGGCTCTAGTCCTTGAGGGGGTAACAGGCTCCTGTAGGTTCTATCAGGTACTGTAGATTTAATAGGCAACCTGTAAGCAAACAGCAGGACACACAATGAGGATAGCAAAGCACAGGGGTCACTCACCTTCTTGCCGATCCATCTCTGACAGTTTGCCCTGCCACGCTTGCCACGTCTGACAGTCACAGGGTTCGTGTGACTTGCCGAGACATTGCCTGTAGACAAAAACAGGTGTTCAGATATGCCTCGGGCCCCCTTTCACACTCGGCCACCTCGGCTCAATCAGAACCGTGGCCGCTAAGCAAGAGAGGGGATCCCTGGGTTATCAGACTCAAGCCCGGCTGAGGTAAAGAACAGCAGAGAAGCCTTCCCAAACCTGCCCGATCTCATGAACTGCAGAGAAGCACACAACGACCTTCTGCTGACACTGTCAGGAACTCTGAAATCAGTGGCTTGTGTCTCAGGACTTGATATTGAGCAGTAATTGTATTGCTGGTGGTATGTATTTCTTTGAGACCCTAGACACAAAGCATTGTTTGCTTTTTTAGATGCTTACATTTTCCCATTAAAAAAAAAAAGTATGGTTGTTCTCTCTCTCTCTCTCACCAGCAGAACACGTGTCCGTCTCCACAGTCCACAGCCGGTGCCTTGAGCTGGGGAAAGATGAGTGGATCGGTGCCGGTCCCTCCGGGGCCCTGTCCGGCCAGTATGACAGCTCTCTCACACCCCGGGTTGGGGCACCACTTGATAGCAGGGTTGCTGTCAACAAACGCCTGGAATACAGAGGAAACAACACTGAACTGTAGTCAGGGAGACAGAGGGAGACGGGGAGAGGGAGGGAGAGAAGGTGAGGGCAAGGGGGAGAGGATGGGAGACCGAAGCAGACAGAGGGAGGACGAGGGAGGGAGGATTGATGGCCTTCCTGGAATCAGTGTTACACTTACATAGGAACAGATGTCTGTAGGAAACAGGTGAATAAACAACAGCATTCTTCTTAACAAGCAGCTAAACACACCTATACCCATGTGTACACAGACACACACAGACACAGACAGCGAACACAACTCCTCCTTGCATGACAATATCGCAGAGGAGCTATACATCAAAAGCCTCCTCAGATTTAAACACAGAATTGCTTTTTCTCAGGCTAATGATCTCTGACATCCCAACTGATTAAAAGGATAATAAGCGAAAGAGGGGAACTACAACTGCAATCGGATCATCTCAAAACTTCTGGGGAGGAGAAAAAAAAAAACAATAAAACAAAACTACAATGAGTTTCAGTTCACTTGGATGAGCTGAAATGATCTGTTACAGAGCAGATACTGAGATATGACGCCAGTACAGCCGTGACTACCGCCGAAATGTGTGTCATACACACACACTGACACACACATGCACACAAACACACACACGTTTGTGTTTTTACCTTGATGTCAAACAGGAGGTAGCGCTTGTACATCTCCTTAGAGACAATGCTCTCTATGATCTCTGCAGGAACCAGCTGGGAACAGCCACAGGCCGGGCAGAAGATATTGGGAGCTGCTCCTTCCTGGATCTTCAGGTTGAGAAACCTGAGGGAGGACACAACGCACAGAGTCAGGGGCCACGGCAGCGCAGGACACAACGCACAGAGTCAGGGGCCACGACAATGTGCTGGCCTCTCCCGCCAGTCACATCAGTGGTTTGGCCAAAGGCTGCCGCAGAACCAAATACAGTAAAGTATCCAAGCGCCAAGGGGGCTTCTCTTCACAGGAATTCAATTCACTTACCAAAGCACGCGGGTCCTTACAGTACAAACAGGGCTATAAGCAAACCAGGGAACTGGTTTCAACCTGAACATGATGATGGGGTGGGGGACGACAACCTGTGAGCTTAATACTGCTCTGCCACCTTAAATGCCACAGAAATGTCATTTGAAGCAAAATGGTCAAGTCATTTCAAGGGTGACAAAATAAAACCAACTCACCCTTCCCAGCATTCTCTGCAGAACTCGTGTCCACAAGGCATGTCCACGGGGTACTCAGACGCTGGGATAGTGCACAAACACAAGGCGCACTGGAAGAAGACACAGAAACAAGAAAACACAAGCCCATTACATTAATTCAGTCACTGATTCATTCATTAACGAATGTTAATTAGTCTGTGTGTGTTCTTCAATATGGGCTGCTTCTTGCCGGAGCCCAATTGCTAACCTTCGTAACGATTATCTGTGTAATAATAATAATGAAATGGAAAGATGTTGGATTCATTCACGTATCACCAATGTACAGAGGTAAAGAAAAGTTGACTGTTTCTAGACAGAGCGGAGACAGGAGCTGTGAACGCAGCGATTGTCAGGGAAACCCAGCGCGACCTTTCCGAATAAATATCAAAGACTATGTCTATGTAAATGTAGTGCCTGAATGCATTAGCATAATTGCTCTGCCTCAGAAGATTTCTTGATTAGGAACCCTAATAAGGGTGTCTGATACCACATCAAATCAATCAACCAACTGATTCCAGTGGCTGTAACTTGTAGATTTGTCAGGCACTGCCCCGTACCCCAGAGTACAGGGAGGAATGTAGCTGAGAGCAGTGTAAGCACACACACACACGCACACGCACACACACACGCACACACACATGCACACTAAGAGTGAGGCAGACACAGGAGTGACATGGGGGGGTCGTTACCAGAAGCCTGTCCTCATCCTCATCATTGTTTGCGTCCATGTACTCGTCCTTCTCACTGTCCTCGTCCTCTTGACTGTCCTCATCCTCCACACAGTCCTCCTCCCCGTCCTCCTTCTCGCCCTCCTCACTGTCCTCATCCTTCTCCCCGTCCTCGTCCTCGTCCGGGGTGCAGGGGGAGGGCAAGTTGTCCCTCGAATTGTACTTGCTGGGTGGAGGAGTGGGCATCTTCACCCCTGAGCGTTTGCAGCAGTCCTCTGCATTGGACAGCAATGCCATCTGCAGTTTCTCCTTGTCCCAGTCTGACACCCATGGGAAGAAGAAGAGCAACACAAGTGAAAACTGTTAGTCACTCTCACCCTAACAGATGAACTCATAAAAACAGACTCACAGACACTTTGTATTATTGCCCACTGTAAACTGCTGCTGATTTCTAAAGGAATCTTGTTTTGGGATCCACATACAGGGGTTCTCAATCCTGCCCTGCCGTTTCTTGGTTCAACTGTGCACTCAATTACTTCATTACTAATTGGGTGACCCCTAATTTAACTAATAATTTGCCTAATCTGAGATCTTAAATGTTAAACAGTTGTAGAGTTCATGTTAAGTATGACACTGTAGATTAAAATCTGGGACATAGTTTATTGAAATACACTGATTTTATTCACTGTAGCTTTGTATGTTGAAAACAAAGTTTACACAGTGTTGAGAATGTTTACTTTAATGTAGAATTATGTTTTGATAAATGCAATATTATTTTATTTTAAAATAATATTATTTTTGAACTTTAAAATATTGCTTTTGAGCATTATTGCATTATGTTTAGAAAAGTGTTTTGTTCTTGCATTAGAATGTAAATTTAATCTGTATTCATGTTTTCATGTAGGTGTATTAATTAAGGTTGTGGCCCGTGAACACATTTGTGAACACTCGAATGGCCCTTGATAGGAAAAAGGTTCCCCACCCCTGCTGTAGATGGAACTTGAAATCTCCAACTTTTATTGAGATACACAATTTAAAAAGTCAATTGAAACAAAAGAGTAAAATTGAGGGTTGAAGTAATTGAGAGTTCGGTTGGAACACAAACCAGCATAGCATGTGGTACTCCAGGACAGGTTTGAGAACCACTGAACTAGTCAATCAGAGTGTTTCTGGCTTCTTTGTATGTTTTTAATAGAAAAATTACACATAAGAAGCCAGACAATCACATTCAATTCCTCTCCATCTTATCTAGTGCATAAATGTCATCCCTTGCATCTAATGATCAGGACCAGAAACCTCTTCAGTCATCAGCGATGTTTCAGGACACGGAAACGCCAGTGGTGCGAGTTTCCCATGGTGTACATTTGTTTTTAATCAATAATTTGTATATGTTTTCCCCTTCCTCTTACTGAATGGGCCTCCATTAGGAGTGAAATGGACTTAATTAATCCCCCCCCCTCCCCGGTCGCCCTATGTAACTCCCCATCTGCTAACAAACAAACCATCTCAATATATGAACTCCCGTGAACAAATGCGAGAGATTTGCAGCAACTGCATTTCCAAGCTTTATCAATGGAGGGGGTGCTATCCAGGGCTTCAGAGATGCCTGCTGAACACAATGGCTGTGTGAGGGGACAGTGGGCACTGAGGTGCCTTAGAAAGTGCTCAATTTCACAGGCCACTGGCCGCAGGCATAATGACAGAAGACGAACAAGGCTGGCTGGTGGCTGAGTCACGACTATGTCTGTGTGTGTGTGTGTCTGTTTCTCTCTGTCCCCCTGCCCGTCTCTTTGGCTCTGTTCAGGGCCAGTCAGTGTGGAGTGCTGCGCGGGCACCGGTACCGTGAGTGCGGAGCAGGGCCCCGGCAGTGAAGAGGGGAACCTGCAGCATGTCTGCCGTCTCCTCAGTCAGATTGTTCTTCAGTTCATGCAGGTCCTGCATTGTCAGACCCTCATATGGCTGCATAGACACAAAGAAACAGAGACAAACATAGAGAGACACACACACAATGACACACAGAAATAAGAAAAACTAAGAATCCACAAGGCTGTTCAGACAACACACTATTATGTGACAAACGTAACTTTTGGTTTGAAGTGGAAGAGTAAGAATATTATGTACAATAAAACAAATCAAAAACATTACAAAAGCAATCAATCAATTTAGCAATCGCTAATCTCAAAATCAGATAGGAGAAAAAACATCAGCTGACTTTGGGATCAGTTTTTCATCACAATTTCATTCCTCCCTTATAATTTTATGGAATGCAAACCACCCCCCCCTTCTCCCTCTGTGCTTTACAGCTATAATTAGAGGTTATACACTGAGCAGCCCTCAGAATACACTGCCATGTTTTAAAACCAAACGGGAAAGTCTCCCGCAGCAGAGTGCTCTCTTATACACAGTGCATCGATGTGCTACGTTTCCCACAGAACATAATAAAATCCCTGCTTGTGTACACAGGCCACACCAGGGCATCTGAGCAGTCACACGACAACCCTGTCCCACCCGTAAATCCGTACAGTCATTTGTCCGTTTTCTCTTGGTTACATCATAGCATGGTACTTTTTTTCTTTCCCCTCGCTTTCCACAGCGGTGTGTCATGGCTGACCAGTCTGCACCCCTCCATGCCTCTTCTCCAGCTCTGTCAGGACTCTGGACTCCAGTGTAGAGGGTTGAGGGGTCTATCCCAGGTGAGGGACAGTGCTGTTGTACCCTTAAGCAAGGCACTTTACCCAGAATGCTCCAGTAAAAACCCAGCTGTATAAATGGGTCATTGGATGTACAAATTATGTGATATATTGTAACAACTGCAACTGCCCTGGATAAGGGCATCTGGTAGGCAATATGATAATGATGTCACTTGGCTGTCTGGCCAATCGACTTCTTCTTTCTCTTTGTTCTCAGCTGATTCTCCATCGTGTAGTGGCTCTGTGAACCTTTCCTCCCCCACCCCTAATACAAGAAACAAGCCCAACAGGGTGTTCAACAAGCCCCCCTCTGCCCCCTCGCTCCCAGGGGCCAGTACCTTTCTCTTGTCCAGGGCCTCCATATCCTTGGGATCCTTGGAGAAGACCATCTGAGCCTCCAGGCTGAGGGCCAGTTCTGTGTGGTGCTGCTTCTCAGCGCAGTCGCATGGGGTCTCCCTGTCCTTGTTCTCAGAGAACAGGTTGGCGTTGCAGTTCACCAAGATCTGCAGGAGACCAACATGGGGGTCGTTACAAGGAGAATAATAATGATGATGATGATGATGAACTTATTTAGCAAGTGGCTGTATCCCAGGCAACATACATGGTTTAATACGTTTATTTTAACTCCCCCCCACACCCTGCCACCAAGGGTTTCACTATAAAACTCAAACTACAAACCAGGGAGAATAAAATCAATTCAGATCAGAGAAGATCAGAACATCACCTATTCTCATAGGGTTCAAAGAGCATCTATGAATCTGTGTCAATATGTGTGGAGCTACGACGAGACTGTAAGAGCGTACAGAGCCCAGCCAGGTGTACAGCATTGTTGAGCAACTGGGAGGATGCATTTTTATACGAACTGTAAGAGTGTAGAACGAGAAAGCAGGGTATACTATTCACTTTCCCAGCTCAAACCCAGTGTCCCAGTGAGCACTGGCCAGATGTGGGCCGGGCTGTTTGAGTCCAAAGGCCTCACCTGCACACAGGTGCTCAACCCTGCAGAGGCAGCGTAGTGTAGGGCCGTGTTCCCCTTGTCGTCGGTGGCGTTGACATCGGCCCGCTCGTACGCGCCACCATCCAGCCTCTCGCCCCTCCACTTCAGGATCATCTGCAGGCAGTTGGCCCGGCGCTGATCGTCCTGCTCAGGCGGCATGGTCTGGGGCCCGGAGCACAGCAGGTGGAGGGCGGTCTGGTTGTGCGCATTGCGCTTGTTGGGGTTCCCACCTTTGTTGTAGAGGAACGACCTGTTCGTTCAGGAAAAGAAGAAAAATAGAAACTCACACACGGAACCCAACCCTTCGGACTTTGAAGAGTCAATGCCACTCGCCTCGCAAATGTTGTCAGCAGTTTATAGAATAAAACAAAAATGTTCATTTTACCCAAACACATACTTATAAATAGTAAAACCAGAGAAACTGTTATATCAGAATTAATACCTTTTTGAATTGTTTTATCGATGGCTGATATAGTCTTTTTTTTTCTTCCTTCAATTCCTTCACAGACAGAGAGAAACACACAGACACACAGAGGAAACACAGGAGGGAGACAACGAGACATTCAGAGGCAGACGGGGAGGGCGGGGTGGGGCTGACCTCAGCAGGTGTGTCATGGCGTGCTGGGAGGTGTAGTGCAGGGCGGTGTTGCATCCATATTTCTTCCCGTAGGAGGCGTTGGGGTCCAGGGATTTTCTGAACTTTGGGTTGTCCTGGTAGATCTGCATGGCCAGGGCCTCATCTCCCTTGATGAGGGCTTTGAGAAACTTTTTAGCTGTTGTTCTGAACGTTGTGGACAAGAAATGCTTTAACCCTGATCGGTCGGCCGCGCTCATCGCTTGCAATATGCTTCTGGGTCTGGAAGAGAGAGGGAGGGAGAGAGGGTTTATTCTCTATTTATATTCAGCTTTGCTGCATCTGTGAACACTTTGGCAATGCTGGTGTAAACAGGCCACGCCAATAAAGTTCATTTTGAATTTGAGATGAACACAAAAGGGGGTTAGGGTCTGTGGAAGTGACCTGAAAGATGGCACAAGGTAACATATCCCAGTTGGCATCAGCGTTGCAGTGCCTGTTTCCTCACTCCTGCCAGAGGAGCTGTAATGACACTCTGTATCTCCACTCCAGTCAGGATACCTGGCTGTCTTCAACACTAATCCACAGGAATCTCTCCAAGTGCCCAAGAAATTAACCCCCCAACCCCAAATTACCGCTAAGGAGCAGGACATGGCAGCCTGACACCTCCTGGCAACCCTCAAATCTGGAGAAAATCAGGGGCAGTATTAATACACAGGGAAATCTGCATATATTTGGACAGGCTCCTCTGTTCCTCACTCCTACCCCCATTAAAAAGAATAATGCCAGCCCCGACCTGACCCCGTCGTAAACAACAATGGGAGAGAGTGAGTGCATCTCTGTCAAGCCTTGGGCCTGTACATCCTTAGGGATGCCACAAGCTGTTTTTGGTGGACATATATCAGCAATATCGCCGCAACCCTCACCTAATAGAAATTATAATTTATGTTGTATTTTTTTCATAAATACATGTAATGTTCAATTGCTTTGACAACATGAATTTGAAATTGAGAGAGAGGGAGGGAGGGAGAAGGAGAGAGGTAGAGGGAGACAGGAGAGAAAAGGAAACAGGGAATGAAGGACCGTTTTGCTTTGAGGAGGGGTCATGGACAATCTCTGCTGATACAGATTATTTTTTTGTTATTTGATGTTCAGCCATCTCTGTTTGGTTTTATATACATGCTTTACATGCTATATATAAATGCTTGAATTATAACCCAGTGACAGGAAGGTATCCCTTCACTGCAGGAGTGCAGCTCAGCAACCCTGTCCTGGAGGACCCCCTACCCTGCTGTTTTTTGTTCCAACCAAGCTCTTAATTACTTAATTGAAACCTTAATTTAATATATTTTGTGCACATCACAAAAACAATCTTGCTCTCATCCTGTCCCCCACAAAAAGCACATATCCCGTCTGTCTGTCTGTCTATCTATCTATCTGTCTCTGCACTCCTCCATGTGCTGAAACTGTAAAAACAAATACAATACCTGGTAAGTTTGAATAATTGGGAAGGTAGATCTGTACTATTCAAACATTGTCAGACGACGTCTACTCTCTCCTAGCTGTGAACAGCAACTGAATGCTTGACATTCCGGGGAAATCACTGGGGAAATTGAATGTGACATCACAATGGCGAGTTGCCGTGACCTCCGATGACGTAATGATTAGCGTTGCATTAATCACGTATTGGACCTAATCGAGCTACATGCGGGCCAGAACATCGTGTCCACTTTGGTTGGCTTTTTCACAGTTGATACCATGCCTATAACGTTCATATTAAGCACACAAACAATACAATTGAGCTATAGAACATTTATATATATATATATATAATTACACACACATATATTTGTATTAAAAGACCTCAGCCCAGAGAAAAGAGAAACCCGGTCCCTAACTTATTTGATTAAATCTTACGTGTAACGCTGTTGGAGAAAATATATGCTGAGACATAGCCACAGCTTTAATAAAATACGAAATCGGATTTGTATTGGGCAAAGAAGTAGGCTATGGAAATATAAAGAAAGGGATGCAGATACTAAAAAACATACAAAAATGACCACTTTGTAAAGCGACGGACATTAACTAAATATTCATAAAACACATTACGCAACTTCAAAACACCTATTTGTTAAAATAATAATAATAAAGGTAATTTCCAGAGATCAGCTGTTGTTTCATCTAATTTCCTTTCTTTTTGGAGCAAAAAATAACACACGTATTGATTAACACTGACAATAAGTTAATAACCCACATATTTTCCATTATTATTTCTCTGCCAGAGAATTAAACTGCGCTCCACTATTTTACAGTCGCAGCCATATGTATCTCACTGATTGTTAACTAAACCTATTGTTAAGAAAATAAAGAAATACGCCAACAACACTCTGGCATCCATAACTTACAGTGATCTTCCATATCCACATACGATTTACCAACTAAAACACGTCTTCTAAATAAATGATTGACACACCTATAACATCGTGTGCTGCATCATCTTGTATTGCGCATGTCCTTCCTATAGCCTGATGTCAATGGGTCAGGTAGTCTCACGTCTGACTCAGATCATTATTACCTGACAGCTCTCGGCGCCGGCCGATGCGTCACCATCAGGGGCCCGTTTTTGAGCCCTGTCGATTTTGCTGATGGCGTTCAGATGCCCGTGTGTGAGCCGAGAGGGCAGGTTGCTCTTGTGAAGCTTCATTGTGGATAATGGCCGCTCACAGAGACGTAGTCCCGATCTGGCAAAGGACAACAAAGTTCACGTTGGCCAGCAATGGCGAAGCAATGAAAGCCGCGGCTCCCGGCCTGGCGGGTCGTGTTTGTCCTGATCGGGAAGCTCCTCGTCTGATGCAACAGATCCCGCTCCATGTGCGCAGTGTTGCCAGGTCCTCTCCATAAATTCCCCCCAGTTTGGTCGTACAAATCCCCCAAATCACGTCTCCCCCCCAAATATGATTGCTGGTCAACTGAGGTCCGGGGGGTGGGGGTGGATGAAGTGAGAAATCGATTGTACCAAACCCCTAAATTCCCCCAAGTTCACCATAATACCCCCCACCACTTCCCCCATACAAATGTTGCCCCCAAATGTCCCCCTGGGCTCTTAAAACCCCCCCAAATTTAGGGGAAAATCCCCCGATGTGGCAACAGTGCACGTGCGCCTGTTCCGCTGCTCTCGGCCAATCGGAGGCTCGCTCCGCTCCGCCTGCGCAGTCGCAGTGAGAAGGACGGGCAGCTCATGGCGTTTTAATCCTATCGCTTCATTTCAGACGTCGTTCGTACATCAATCAAAATCACGCTGTCCAGCGCTTGCGGTTTGTCCACAGTAGTCATGCCATAAGTTTGCGAGCCCAAGGACAAGACGAGAAATACTGTGAAATACTTGTACATACTTTACTAATCATGTCAACAAAAGGCCGATCCGGAATTGAAAGGTAGGCCTACGAGTTATCTTGTTTGAAACGAGTACATGAACTCTCCGACTACAGACTGGGCGTATATGTTTAGATGTATTATTTGATGTGAGTTACTAATAACAAACTTAATTATGGATTAAATATAGGTAAGCAACATGTCTTACACGGTCTGTGCGTTTTTCTTATTAATATTATAGGCCTATTTGGTGTATGTATGTGTATATATATATATATATATATATATATATATATATATATGCTTCAAATTCAAGGAATGAAAAAGCAGCAGGTGAACTCCAACCGATTAATCACTATTTTACTGTCAACATCAACAACTGCCAAATGCTCACACCTCTGTCATGACAGGATGCAACCATTCAGTGTACATCTTGCCGAAAGAAAAAGTCCCTCAGTACTGGTGAAGTGCATCTGTCATTCATTGAACTTAGTTGGGAGCAAAGCATCTGAAGTATTGCCAAGGCATTTGGATTTTCTTGTGCGTGAGATATACAATTGGGTCTTACACAGTGCCAAGCCAAGAAACGTTTACAAGGAATTGTATAACACTCTTGGATGTGTTGACCTCAGGAAGATGATTCAACCAGCAGCAACCAGTTGGCTAAGTAGAGGAGAAAGCAATTCTAGGGTGTTGGATCAGTGGGATGCTCTCCAGTTATCTCCACAGATGCTGCAGAAGTTCAACAGATACAAATACAACATCAGGAACCGGCCTCTCTGGATGCTCTACTCATGGAAGCCTAAGTTTGCATAGCCCTGGTAAGATATCCATACGCCTAATAATACTAATAAAGCAATCTACATGATGTTGGGGGATAATTGCTGAAAGCAGCTGAAAATTGTGGATTTTTTTTTCCGCCAGTAGGGGAATTTTGAAAGAAGTGTCTGGCAACCCTGATGAGAGCAGCTTTCACTCTGTGTCATTCATTAGCGTTGGACCCTTAAAAAATAAAGGTGGTGCCCAAAGAGTGAGACCAAAAAGAGAAGGATGTGCTTTGGCTGTGCAATATATTGTCTAGATATCTTTTGAAATAGGCTAGTACAGTAACAATAGTCTAATTAGGCAATGGGGGAGAACATGCAACAGGTGTAACACATGTGTCTAGGTGTTAAACTGACAGTAGATGTAATTTGCATTGTCTGTCAGTAATGCATTCTCCCGCAATGTGTAACGCTGCGCACTACCATACTCCTACACAGACAACTCCTTCCCAAATGCAGCCCACAAAATAAAAACATTGCCTTCTTAAACTATATTTTTTTACAATTCTTTTATAATTTATATTATGTTGATCAGACCTGGATTTGAACCTTTATTTTAAGCATTTTCCGAAATAAACTATAATTACAAAGAAATTGAACGCAGCTGTCTGAGGATAGCGTTGGGCCATCTAACATCAACCAAAACCCAGGATTATGAGACACTGGTGATATAATTGGCATTTAATTAGTGATGTTCTTTGTCTAATATATCAATCAATTAAATCAATCAATTTTGATTTGTATAGCGCCCTTCGCAGGGTAGCCACGAAGCGCTTTACAGACTGATAAACATACAACAAACGTACAGCAAAATAAAAAACATAAATACAAGAAAATCAAATATAGACCTGTAAACATTTTAAATGATCTAGAATAAAGTGAGTGAACATTTAAGTAAATAAACCATTTAGGCATGGAGGAGAGAAAAACAAAAAACTCCTATGGATGGCATGTAGGAGAAAATGAATCTCTGGGGGTCCACGGCTTAGGGCCTAGGCCTAATGGTTGCCTCCCCTCCAGGCAGTATAGTTATTACAGCAGCAAGAGATCAGAAAGTTCTTTATCAGTGCTGCTGGTTGTGGTCTTCCCTCTGGAGGAGGCCTCTCGCTGGCCATCGGGGGTGGAGGGTTTGGACCATCAGCAGGCTTTGGGTTGCGATGGCTCGTCAAACCTTGGGTGTGGATTCCCCGTTGACCTTCCATGGTGAGGTGCTTCTGGGATGGGTTTTGCCTCATCAGACTTCCATGGTGGGGGACGAGGTGCCTCATTGGACCCTCAGAGGAGGCTGTTGCTGGAAGACAAAAGGGCAGTCGTGCTCAGATACTGGTCATGCAGTGCAGGACATTTCCAAAGACAGTTGTGCAATTGCATGTCCATGGCACACCGGCGGCACTATGGGCTAGAAAAACAGAGACTAAACAGATGAGTCTTCAGCCGTGATTTAAAGGCTAAGACAGAGGGGACATCTCTTACATTGACTGGAAGATCGTTCCACAGCTTCGGGGCCCTTTAACTGTATGCTCGACCACCTGCGCTTTTCTTGTGTATTTTAGGGAGCGCTAAGTAACCAGCTTCCTGTGATCTCAATGGCCAAACTGGAGTGTATTCGATAAGGAGATCTTTTAGGTAGGGAGGTGCTGGTCCCTTTAGTGCTTTAAATGTTAATAAGAGCACTTTAAAGTCTATCCTGTAGTGCATGGGCAGCCAGTGAAGAGAAGCCAATACTGTAGTGATGTGTTCATGTTTTTTTGTTTTTGTTAGGATTCTTGCAGCAGCGTTTTGGACGAACTGAAGTGCAGAAATAGCTCTGTTTGTGCTGCCGGACAGAATGGCATTACAGTAATCCAATCTAGATGTAACAAATGCGTGTATCAATTTCTCAGTGTCCTGTAACGAGAGGAATTATCTTAGTCTAGCAATGTTTCTAAGATGGAGGAAGGAAGATCTCGACACATTCTGAATGTGTGATTCAAAAGATAGATTATGATCACAGATAACACCTAGGTTTCATGCCATCTCCTTAGGGGAGAAATTAAAGTTATCATTACTTAGTTTTGTTAGTGAATGATGAACAGTTCGATTTTTGTCTCCTAAAATTATGACTTCTGTTTTTTGTCATCCATGTTTTAATCTCAGACAGACAGCAGATTAGTTTTTCTAGGTCTATGGTGTTGTTAGGATTTACTGACAGATATAATTGTGTGTCGTCTGCGTAACTGTGAAAGTTAATATTGTGTCGTCGAATGATATCACCTAAAGGGAGCATGTACAATGAAAAAAGTATAGGTCCGAGGACTGAGCCCTGTGGGACTCCGTACTTAACTTCAGTTAAATTTGAGTGGTTCTCGTTAATCTGTACATATTGGAGTCTGTTTGACAGATATGATTTAAACCATGAAACCACATTGCAAGATTTCTAAGCAGTGTATCAAGATTTTGTGGTCGATTGTGTCAAAAGCCGCACTTAAGTCTAATAAAATAATAACACTGGCGTGCCCTACATCGGAGGACTGAAACACGTCATTCAACATTTTTAACAGGGCCGTTTCTGTACTATGGCCGTAACAGAAGTCTGATTGAAATTCTTCATAAAGATGATTATCGGTTAAAAAAGCTAGCAGTTGGTTTGCAACTACTTTCTCTAGAACCTTAGAAAGGAAGGGAAGGTTTGAGATAGGTCGATAGTGTTTAAGTTGATTAGGGTCGGCACTGGGTTTCTTAAGAAATGGTTTAATTACAGCTATTTTAAATGAATCAGGAACAGATCCTGAGGATAAAGAGACATTAATAATATTGTGTATTCTGTGAATAATGAATGGAGATTGTTTTAGCAGTTTAATGGGTATAGGGTCTAGTGCGTAGGTTGTTGTTTTCATTTTAGTAATTAATTAATTAACGATGTGTGGGTCCAGACACATGCTGAGTGAAGCCTACAGACTCCAATAGGGACAAGAAACGAACAGTGAGGGGGTCGTCTTTAATGTCAATATGTATGTTAAAGTCCCCCAAAATAATGAGTTTATCATAATGTATGGCTAAGTCAGATAAGAGATTGCTACATTCGGTCATAAAAAAGGAATAGGGTTCCTGGTGGCCTATAATTAGCTATAAGCTGAAGAGGTGGATTAAGCCTAAATTCTACCTGGTGAATTTCAAAAGATGTGAAGCTGTCTAATGGCTTAGTAGACAGGCGCAGGTATGTGCGGTAGATGGTGGCCAGCCCCCCCCCCGCGGCCTGTTGTACGAGCCTGCTGGCAGTAAGAGTAGTCATTAGGGGAGGCTTCTACTAATGGAATAGTGTCGTCTGGTCTTAGCCGAGTATCAGTCAAGGTGAGCACATCTATGTGTGTGTCAGTTATGGTGTCATTTATTAAGGCTGCTTTGCTAGGTAGTGAGTGGATGTTTAAGACAGCAAGCTTATACATGGGAGAAGTAATGTGAGCAGGTAATTTCTGTCTTTTTTTTTTAACTTTTATTAGATTGTTGAAACGAGAGCCCCGAGAGGAAGGAATATGTGTTTATTCAATCACAACTAGGATGTTCCTGGTTGTTTGTGATTTGGGTTTGGGGGGCTGGTGTGGCTAAAATGCCACGGCTGAATTTTGATCCCAGTCCTCCCCTTGTTGCAGTTTAGGGGATTAAACAATTACTTCAGCAGAAAATGGCTTAAATGGCCAGTAATACTTGCCAAGAGAGAAAGATATTTTCCCCTGTGTTCCAACGGCACCGCAGTGCTGCATTTGTGGTCCAGCATCTCTCTACGAAATCTGGCACAGAAGTGCTTCCAGAATAAAATGTGATGCATTTATATATACACGTGTTGGAGTACATGTTTTGTTTTTAATTGATTATACTTTTTTCAGTCAAAGACCTTATTAACACAAAACCAATTTTTCTATGCCATTCTGTTTTTTGGCTTTTCTGCTTTTCTCCTTTTTTCTTGCTGCTGTCCTTGTCTGTTCTAAAATCCAATAGCCTACACAAGCAGCGAGGAAAATACGATTATTCAGCCCCAGTCAGATGGGCAAATTGTGCCTTACAAAATATCATCAGATTATGTCGCTGCAAAGTTGATTCTGCTCAGCAGCCCTTGTAACGGTTGAAGGTCATGGTGAAGAATTGCTATAGGGATCTTGAAGATATTGCTTTTGCTGCTTTGTTCTGCTAAAACAATATAACTGCTGACCTGTGCCAGTGATTAATCTTTTCTTATTCCTTCAGAAAGGAGAGTGCAGGAGAAGTGCAGAGCAGTGTCATGTCTAAACGCATAGTGGGTGAAGTGGGCTGACCAAACAACACAGCCTCCAGGGCTTTTTCTGTTACACAGATTGAATGTCTAGTGTGACAAGTCTGTTTTAGGGGCCGCTGGCTCCAAGTTGTTGTCTGCCCTTCACGTGCATCTTTCGTGATTTTGTTTAGTTCTTACACCTCAAGGTTCGAGAACCTGCACGTTGCAGCTGGATCTTAGACACTGGTGTGACAGGAACACTGACATTGGTCTTGTCACCGTCAGCTCCATGTCACAAATATTACATTTCACAAAGGAAATAATCCTTTTGCTAATAAAATCTAGGCCAATGTGTTTACTTGTTCTCAATTATTATTACTACTACTAGTATGATTATTTGGGGGTTTTCTTTCATCATGTGGTGATGAATTTTAGGACCATGCTCTGAAAATTCCCTCTTGTGATCTCTACGAAGGAAATAAAGATCTGACAGCTGCTCATCACTGGGGATTTGATCAAATGGAAAATCCTGTCTTCAGAACTCTGACCTGTCCTGTATTATTAATCGTGAAAGAGCCCACACTTCGATTTGAAGAAATATTCGTTTTCAGTAGCCTATATTCTCACTTTCTGAGCATACATCGGCTGGAGGTCTAGATTGTATGTTTCTCTCTAAAATGTAAAGAAATAACCATTTTCTGTTTATATCATTAGTGTGGGATTTATTTTTTTCGAAAACAGTTTCATTTACTTTTGCATAACCATAAAAACACATTTTTTCCAGATGAAATATTTTTTTCATAGTTCAGGAACAATGCATTAAGAAAATAGTATATTGTTTGCAAAAGTTGTATTATAACAAACTATTGTGTGTGATGTCTGTACTATGAATACAATTTGTGTTGGAGGAAAACTATGTATTTGCCCCTATTTCCATATGCCTACCACTTTGAGTGGCACTCGGCACAACATAAACCAAATCGACTGCATGGAAACCGATCTCTGAAAGAAGGAATCAGGAGAGTGATCCCTTTAATTGTCCTTTCAGTGGCAAAGCTTAAAAACAAAACCAGATTGGACAAGTGGAAATGTCCAATCATCTACATTGTTACTTGAAATAAAGTATTTTTACAATTAATTTATAATAGATTGTACTTCTGCAATATTTTTAAAACCATTCTATGTACTAGACATAAAGTAGAGTACTGCAAATTAAAAACAAAGACATTTAAAAAAAGGCTTTTAAAAGAGGACAAGAACCACCCAGCACGTATTTGGACGAGGTAGACTGGATAGTAACATTTTTAATATGGAATTTATACACATAATCTTCATATACTGTATGAGTACATTGAGTATGTAGAAATACAGTTCAACATAAAGAACTGAGAAGAGAAAATAGGGAAACTCCAAAACTAATTCCTGTCATGAATTATTATTATAGTCAGTCTTCAGGTTAAGCTATTCTGCATTGCGTTGCCAACAACAATCCAGTTATATTTATTTTGTTTTATTATATTTGCAATTACGGATGACAATTAGACCATTTTAGAACATGTTCAAAGTAATGGCGATGTAATTATATCATAAACTATCTCGCATGTCATGTTTATGATTTAAAAATGTACTTATCATTGGGTTCTGTGGTCCTCTTATTGTGGAGTCCTAGGTTAGAACTCTGTGACAGCAATAAAAACAAACTCAAAACTGTGTAGAACATCTGGAAAATGAAATGCAATTTAATTTCAATAACCATGGCCACAGCCAATCATGTATGGAACTTGAAATTGTTTTGAGACTTTTATTTGTACAATGCACATGTGGAGAGTTTGGTAGCTGAATTGAATTAGCAGTGGAATGAAAACCAGTATAAAGTTACCCAGCTATCTGCCCATCTATCTGCCCAGCTGTCGGTCTGTCTAATCTTGAGGTATTACCAAGCCGTAAGGTATCCTTGTGACCTGACAGATAATCGCCAGTCCAAGGTCACTCACTCGCTAAATGTATGATAACTCCCCTGCCCCCAGCAGTTTTCTTTCATAGCATATGACCTCATGAATATTCTGCTCCTGTTTTCTCGGGGGGTAAAGCTGATATGTAAATGCAGGATGTGGAATGACCTTACGTAAAGGTGAACTCACTCAAAGAGGTTGAAAAATCAATTCAGGAATGGCAGATTTGTGTGCTTGCACAGTCGGGCTTTTGTTCCCAGACTTCAACCCAGATCTCTTAAAACCGCTCTGGCAGTTAAAAGAAAAAACACTGTAGTGTTGCATTGTCAAGCAAGAGATTTGAGGCTTGGTGTAAATGTCAATAAAGCATTTGTGTGATGTAGTCAGTGCTAGATAAAGGCATGTTTTTGATAAGGTTCAGTTTTATATTGATCTCTGAGTAAGCATAAGGAAACATATCAGCAAATATTTGTTGTTGATCCTTTACAATCCCTATTGGTATCGGCGTGTTAAGAGAGATTATATTATACATTCACATGTATCCTAAATGAATCCACTAAATACTGTCCTGATGTAGAAAATGATCGCGCTTTTTTAAAAGATGCTGAGTTACAAGAATTGGAAATACAAACTCAGGACACTGCTTTCTCTCCACTTTATTTTAATGTGCTCAGTGTTAAGAGATAAGGAGGCTATAAAAGATGTATGGGTTCCCTTGCACGGAGCCCTTGAGCTGCAGCGATACTGAACAAAATCCATTTGGCATAATTGAAGTTGTGGGGTCCAGGCTGTGTAACAAGTGACTAAGTTATTAATCTCTGTGATGAGTGCTAAACCTTATTTTTGTTATTTGCAGAGCTGGGAGATGTATATTTAACACTTTGGACACCAGTAGTAAACTAGCTGGAATCCCTGGGGGGAACATGTCTAGCATTTCAAATGAATCAGTCTCTCTTAAAACAGTTACAAGTTTTCTTGAAAACTTATTTTTGAAGAATCCCAAAACGCCACTGGTCACATGATTTGCCCACAGCATAGCCAAGTAAGAGAAGGTGAAATATTCTCAGATATTTTGTGTAATGCAATAAACGTGTCCAAAGACAATATTACATATTAAAACCGATGAGGCCAAAACTAGATACATTTTCACATTTTCACAAGACATCATTTGTATAATTTTCTGGACTGTAACACAGCAATTGTCACTGATAATATACATTTTATGGCAGTCACTCCCATCTTCAGAAGACATTTGATTTGTCTGACCAGGATTATGAGATGAAGGTGAAGAAGTGATGCGAGTTCCTGGCAATTATTCCTGCTGGGTTTTTAGTCATTAGTAGCAAAGGCCGTCTCGTCACTGAAGTCCTCAGGAATCACACGCACGTTTTATTCACGTCGCAGCCCGTGCATGTACTGCACCACCTTGCTGTGAATACAAATCCACCTGGGCGTCTTGTTTTGCTCCTGTCCATACTTCTTTTACCGGAGAAGTGGATTTGAATACGAGCTGCCAAATGCAAACCAGTAGGAAACTGTTCCCATCGCTATTGTGAAGCGAGTCTTCTGGTAACTGGCAGCACAGCTTCCTGGTACTGACAGGCCTAATGAAGAAGAGAGAGAGAGAGAGAGAGAAAGCAAGCCAAGCTCCTCCTCTTTTCTGGGGCTCTTGCACTGAGAGGGGAGGCATAAAGTACTTGCAACAGCTGGGAGAGCCGCCGCTACCACAAGAGTTGGCGGTGCAGGATGCTGTAGATGGGAGCTTTGTCACGCAGCAAGCCGCGGCTCAGTACAAGTTAACGCGCATTGGTGCAGGACATACAATACTCATGATCAGACGGGATTTCAGCTTCAGACAAAACCTCGGACAGAAAGTCGCGATTCCTCTCAAGGTGCGGTCCAGCTTTGTTACTGTGTTTATACGTGTGTGTATTATAGATCTACGTGTAGCTATCGGTGGAGATAGAGGTACTTTGATTGCATTGTCTTAAAGTCTTAGTAATATTCTTGCTACGAATGTGAGCAGATGTTAAAGAACATGCTGTAAGTGTTGCTCCTGTACGTCATAATTTAGGTATAGTAAAATATGCGCTGCTGTCCAATACCTTTGTAGGCAACCAGATTGAAACTCGGTGCAAGTTGTTAGGCTACTTTGTTTCCCAGCCCGAAGCTTAATGGACGGGATCTGATCGAGAGCAGTTACCTGCACCTACGGGGTGGATTAGATATTGGATGTGAACAGTAAAGAGCATATTAGCGCACACACACACACACACACACACACACACACACACACACACACACACACACACACACACACACACACACACACACACACACACACACACACATCAGTGGTTTTATATCGTTTCTCTGCTGTGTCCAGCTGTACGGGGTTTGTTACACTATGACACTGTGAGTAGGCTACTGAGCTTGGTTTTCAAACAAAACAGAAAGATGATTTCAGTTTCTGTACCTTCACCCACAATGACTCGATGAAATGGGTCAATTAAAAAAAGCCTTTCGTTATAATTGGGCTGCCACGATCTCGCCCCTGTCCTTCATGGGAAATCTAAGATCCGCAAAACAGTTCAGGGTATGCGCTATTGACTAGTATCGTTGCACAAGACGGAGCATAAGAAGCTGAGAATTGAAGTTACCCTAACACACAACGTTGCTTGAGCCTTTAACACCTTTTCTGCAGCGTTCATTTGTAACCTGGGCACGACTACGCTATTTTAAGCTACTGATTTTCCCTGTGATCATTTCCTTTTTGTTTTCCGACTCCATTCACAGGTTTTGAAGGTGCTCCCTACCCAACCAGAAACGCATGCTAAAATCCCAGACGCATCCTCCTTGGGAATCGCGATGCGCCACTGAGAGTTCAGTGACCAGATAGTCAAATTAGTCTCCAAATTCTGAACTTCGGTCATTGACCAGCCAGAGAAACAGTGAAGTCAGTGGCATCTCTCTTTCAGTTGTCCCCACAACAGATCAAGTCAAGAAAAGAGGATTCATTCTTATACTTGGCATGTTTACCTGAGGAGTCTAGAGCGATAGAATAAGACCTTCCTATTCAGCAATAATTTAGGCATTGTTTTTCACAGGTGGCTGAGCAGCTATTGACAATTGCATATGAGAATGGAGTCAATGTATTCGATACTGCCGAGGTCTATGCTGCTGGCAAGTAGGTTGAATACATCATCTAAACAAATTCATTATATCTACCGGTGTGCATGTGTGTGTGTGTTATGATGTGGAATCCAGTAGGCATACATCTGAGTCACAAACTAACTGCACCCTCACCCCAATTCTATACTGCATAGGTGTTTTTTAATTTTCTTTCTGGTGCTTCAAAGACTAACACACCTAAGAAGACCACCCATGGCAAATTAAACGGAAAGCCCTATATCTTACAGTATTTTGATTGTGGAATTGTGTACTAGCCTTTGTTATTCACAAAGCTTACTGCATATTGTACAGTGTAAACTTACTACAGACACAAAACCTGCTTTTTCCTGATTTTTTTTTTTTTAATTAGTCTTATTGTGTATAATGATGGATTGCTTGTGCTTTTCAGAGCCGAGATCATACTGGGCAACATCATCAAGAAGAAGAACTGGAGGTATTGTTAGTCTTGATACAATCCATTACTATAAAATTGTCAGTAAAACACAGACAAAAAAAACTAAAACAACAACCAAATTAGTGCGGTGTAAGTTTTGAATTTAAACTTGAATGCCATACAGACATAGTCCAATCAGGAGCTGGGTATTGGTGGATGTTTGACATATTCGTTGTCCTGAACTGCATATGGCTGTTGGGAGTTCAGGCAATGACAAATTACGCACTTCTTCAGTGTACTGGACGACAGACTAATAATCAAATTTAAGACGCATCTGCTCAGTCACGGAATTGAAGGCAGTTTTGTTGTTTTCCTCACGCCTGGAGCTCCTCAGCTGGTTAAACACTCTGATAAGTAGGCCTCTGATGGAAACCATAGCAACAGATGTTTTGTCTCTTCTGTCAGAATTACAGGTTGAAATTTAAAGCTGACAGGATCGGTCAGAGACTCGTTCTGTCTGTCAGGTTTCCCATCTCTGTTGTGTTGAGTTTAATGTGACAATTAGTATTAATTTAAATAAAAGAGGATTCTGTCTTTGATACCGTTAACTGGTGCCCAGCAGAATCCAATTGATAATGGAGGTTTCTATTTGAATAATTTTAGAAAAAACTGATTCCACATGCAATCTGTCACCTTGTAAATCCTTTTTAGCTCAAAGTCCAATGTGACAGCCCCAGTAGGATATAATGAAGAAGTTAAAAGTGTGTGCTATTTGCATAAGCTGTTGGATTTCCGCACTAAAACAGACTCCATCAATCCTATACAGATAGCTAAAGATTGTTTCCTGAACTAGATCATGACTTAAAGCCTTTATTTCTTAACCTTTGGTCCAAGAAATCTCCTTGGAAATCTTATAGTTATCCCTCCCCTGAGGATTAGTGAGGTCTAGCTTAATCACATTTACAAGCCATGAATAACACACCTTCCTAATGCAATGTTTTGTAATTATCCAAATATAAGGATTAATTTTCTTTTGCTGTAAGGCAACCAGGCAGATGCTGTTTTTCACAGAGCAAAGCTTTGTGTGAAAAGTTCCATAAAGCAAATCCTCTTCTCCTTATAGGACACAGATTTGAGACAGAGCTGGTGCTGAGCAGATTTGGAACATCACACTAGATGTAATATATTTTATATGGAACTAAAAAAAATCTGTGCAATTCAGCATCACACTGAATTTTGTTCCAGTTCTATCCTATACAATGTATTGGTAGAATATACGTACTCCTGTGATGATCTGTGAACTGTGTTGTTGTCTGTTTTTTGCTTCAAGTATTCGCAGTCCGTTTGGACACAGATTATCTACCCGTTGATCACAAGAAGGGGAAATGAGAGAGCTTTCCGATTCCTTCCGGTGCTCTTCAGATTCGGTTTTAATTGAATTGACTGTTAGTCCCAATTTTAAAAACCGTGACAAAACCCATGGTGTTATTTTCACTATCAATTCACAGCTCCTATTTGACATGTTGAAGATATTTTTAATAAGGTTATGCTATTATCTATTCTATATAGTGTATGCTGTTAATTCAGCACAGTTATTTATATTTTTATATCGGACGGATATATTGTTTTAAATGATTGTGTATAATATAGAACTACATGATACACTGATGTGTTTGTGTACTACTTGTACCGTAGTGGGTGGCTTCAGACTTTTTTACCATTGTACCTCTTAATAAGCATTGGGAAAGCACTTGAAACTTTGAATATTGTTAAGATTTCGCTTCCTTAAATGTGATTAAAGGAGAGCAGAAAGATATGGTAGATGGCATTACATAAAATCATGCCTGTAAACCCAATATCTGACTTCCCGTAATTAAATAAGCCATATCTTAATCAATACAAAATACGGGAGAAATGAGTCCAGTCTAATTCAGACAGAGTATATTCACTGATGCAAATGTGCTATTACTTCACTTATTATTACAGTGTTATTATTCCATTTTACATTATAATGTAATAATGTTATAATAATATAGTGTTAGCAATATATAAATTTCTACTTACTTTGTGCCACAATAGTTGAATCACATTTCTGAGTTTGGCTTAATGTTGGGGCTGGAGTGGAACTGATGTTGATTACTGTTGCTTTGTGCACTGTTTCCTGATTTGACTGCAGGTCCACTAGGTGTAGCCAGACAAGGCAGGTGGATTTGACAGGCCTTTATGCTGCTAATTCACACCGCTCAATTACACGCTCTCCGTGCTTTGGGGAATTCGGGTTTTGCACTGTATAGCTTTTGATTCCTGCGGAGTCCAATTTAATGTGAAATGTCTCTCTGGGGAAACCATCTGAAGTTTTCTTTTAAATGTGTTAAAATAATAAATCCAGCAAATCATTGTTTTTTTTATTCACACACAAACTATGGAAATACAAATTAATAATACATAACATGCACACAGTTTTTACTGGTAGGAAATCAGTACATTTTCATTCATTTACAATTGAAATGACATGGAGATGTTGCCGACAAGCTAAACATTTGTGACAATGCTTGGTAGTATAGAAGGTCGAACCAGCCTATCAAAATATCCCCTGCATCTTGCAAGAAATGGTTATGATTTGGGTAATCATCTGCAGTTGCCCGTTTTAGAGCAGCAGATTCATCGTAATAGATCAGCACAAGAGCAAGCCAGTCGAATTTTTGTGCACCCTATTTCCTGGGCCAATATGCCTATGATGATGTATGATCATGCGTATCCTATGTACTGTGTCATTAATCATAACCACCCCTGGATTCTGGGACTGTGTGTTATAGGAACAAAACAGCTGGATACAATTTTTTTTTAAATATATTTGTCCAGTTGTTTGATTGAGAGTTACAAGCTTTCTTACTATTTGTCTCAAAGACATATTTCTATGTAATTTAAGGTTAAATAATGTAGTCAGAAAGAATCTGCATGTATTTATCCTGAGATTATCTTAAAGAACCAATGTGTTTGCTTTAATCTCACAATAGGTGTTATATGGAAATATTTGGTACTCTTCCTATCAGATATTTTATATGTTATTATCCGAAAGTAAATGGAAGTTGCAGCGGTACAAATTAGCTTCTATTTTCTATTCATGTTGTCTCATTTACATAGCAGGGTGTTTTTTTTTATTGTTTTAAATTTAAAGCCTGTTTGCAACAAGTGGTGCAACTTCAAGCTCTCTGTTTGATAATTGTGCCTAAAATTAACTCTGTTGCAAAAATATATAGATAAGAAATGCTGATAATGGTTGGACTCCTGGAGAAACACTGGTGCTAATTATACTGACTGTTTGCTTCTGGATTTGTCTAAACAGGAGATCCAGTCTTGTGATAACAACCAAGCTTTACTGGGGTGGAAAGTAAGTGCAAGCTTTTAATCATGTTGTTTCACTTGTTCATGAATCACTCAGTGCGGCTATTTCAGAATCACATTTTTAAACACTGTCGACAAGTAAATCGCAATTCGCTGCATTAATGTCTGCATGTGTGTACAATATTTAAGGTTATCATTCTTGACATCCCCGTAACTATTAATTAAATTGACAGGCCTGCAATCTTCACCCCATGCAAACAGAGTCCTAACCTTTGTGCAAGGCTGACATTTCATGGCTGTAACAGTAATCTATTGGCTATTGTCAAATGTTAACGTTGTTTGTTCCGGTGTGAGGAAAGCAGCCCTGAACCAAAGGCTCAGTAAACCTGACCTGACCTATTCTGTCTCCCTTGCTTACACACCTTCCTATTAGCCACAGTCCCCTGTCAGACAGAGGACTTGTTGTTCAAAACCACATGAGCGAAGGTCTGTAGTGACAGAATCCTGTGCTGTGCTGAGTAAGGTATCGAACGGTTAAGAAATAAGTTTCACATGGCATTATGTACAGAAAGTAATATAATTGTGTAACTGAAAAGCACTTACCCTATTATGAGGTGTTTGTAAGTTGCTTACATTTGCATTGTGTCATTTAAGCTCCCTCATATTGACCAGTGCTTGCATAAAATGTAGCATATGGATTGGAACGGTTTCAAATATAATTAGCACTAAAGTGGCCTGCGTGTTTTCCATAAACCTGTTTAAGATAAAGCCAATGTAATTACATAAGCTTTGAACTCTATAAGAAGACAATTTTATCTTATTCAGTGTTTCAATTAGATAATGTGCGCTGTCAGATTTCATTGTACCGATTAAGGTTTCAGGGTTCTGACCACATTGTTTTGACAGTGCTTTCCTTGAACTGAGACGTCATTGCATTACAATCATCAGCTTTGCTTTTAGGGCAAATTGTGGTATGATTTCCCAACATTAGATTCAGGGCCGCCGCGTGTCATGTGTGCAATGCTGTGGTCTTGTCAGACTTATTTCTGCAGATGGCATTCTTGAAAGGGTACAACATGATCAAGGGAAATAAATACAGGTGTGAAGTCATGACTGGCATGTCCTCAAACTCCTCCTGACATGTGTCTTGAATGTTATTCTGCTGCAGCATGCAGTCATGGCCTGCTGAACAGTGGAGGTGCAAGGCCCGTGTTTTTCTGCACTCTCCGTCTGCGTTCCATTGCCCACATTGAGAAGACTAGATTATAGGAGTTTAAGTGCACACTGTCACACTGTTCTCTGGGTCTCAGAATGGGTGCAGAATGTGTAAAGTTCAGGGTTTGTTTCACGATATGATGGCACTTTAATAGGAAACGGACCACTTTGGGATCTCCCTCTCTCTCGACGTCCTGCACATGCAAACAACATAAAAAATCCAGATCGCAAATTCAAATGAACTCAATATTCAATACTGTAAGACAGATCCTGTGCACTGCACAGACCAGCTATAGCTCTGCAGGGCTCCATCCTTGGTCCCTTAACCTGACCTGTCTTATTTATACTTTCAGATTCGGCATAGTTATGGTAATGTTTTTGTTTAAATCAGTTTCTTAATCTATATTTTTTTTAGCATCCAACTAACTAGCTTAAATCTATATTTTTACCCTGCAGACATTTGCTGGTTTACTAGCTATAACAGCAACACCTTCATAATTCTCACTTGCTCCCAGTTGTCTTAAAGCAATTGTAAATGTGTAAGGAACTTTCCCAGCAATGGTTTTCAGCTTCAAAACTTTTCAGCATAGCTTGAGGAGAGGATACTTCCAAGCACCCACTTCAATCTCCTTCTCTCTTGTCAATTTCTAATCCGTCTGCTGGTTACCTGTCAATTGTAGCATTGGGGCCCTGTTTTCTGTAATTGAGCTTTGTCCAGTGTGCTTTTAAAGATCAGAGTAAACTGACTTTAGTTGTTAAAAAGTAATTTAAACTCAACAGGAGGCAGAGCTGATTGCTTTTGTTATAGCCTACCTGCTACCGATCTAGGCATCGTAAAGAAACGGGTATTAGAGGAAAAAAATAAGAGCAAACCCATAGGTGTTGTGGAGCATGCCTTTATATACTGTAGTATTGATGTGTTATATATTCATTCTCATTTGCCATATTATTTGAAAATGTAACCCACATGGAATGGTACAGTACTTTTTGAACTACATTAACATGTTTTAAAACTAAAATATTCAGAAGGAAGGAGATTTAGACAAGTATACAATATTAATGTAAAGAGTGACAAGTTTTGGAGAAAAATATATATAATATGTAAATATGCAGGACGCAAATGAAACTGATGAAGAAAATAAGACATTAAATCAATGAGTGGGAAGACGGTTATGGCTAAGACACATGTACATCCTCTCCATTTCCTGTGGCCTTGTAGAAAAAAAACTCAATTACTTTTGTATGCTCTTGGTAATTGATAAAAAAAGGTCCAACCATTATGAACATGGAATAGCATGTCTAATGATTCCCTAAAGGTGTGCTGTCAAGACGAATATGACAAATGAAACACACACACACACACAATAACAGATGTTGCTAGACAATTGACTCAGTGAGGCCTCGTCTATTTGTTGTTTCTGTGGTTTAATTTCTGGCCACAAATGTTCTGCTTTGCTGTTTGAGTACTTCAGCTGATTTTAGTATTTTTATTCAGTTCACGTCACCCAAACAAACAAAAAAAAAAAAATATATATATATATATATATATATATATGCTGAAAGCATTCTTTAGAAATGTTGGCCCATATTGATAGGATAGCATCTTGCAGTTGATGGAGATTTGTGGGATGCACATCCAGGGCACGAAGCTCCCGTTCCACCACATCCCAAAGATACTCTATTGGGTTGAGATCTTGTGACTGTGGGGGCCACTGTTTAGTACAGTGAACTCATTGTCATGTTCAAGAAACCAATTTGAAATGATTCGACCTTTGTGACATGGTGCATTATCCTGCTGGAAGTAGCCATCAGAGGATGGGTACATGGTGGTCATAAAGGGATGGACATGGTCAGAAACAATACTCAGGTAGGCCGTGGCATTTAAACGATGCCCAATTGGCACTAAGGGGCCTAAAGTGTGCCAAGAAAACATCCCCCACACCATTACACCACCACCACCAGCCTGCACAGTGGTAACAAGGCATGATGGATCCATGTTCTCATTCTGTTTACGCCAAATTCTGACTCTACCATCTGAATGTCTCAACAGAAATCGAGACTCATCAGACCAAGCAACATTTTTCCAGTCTTCAACTGTCCAATTTTGGTGAGCTTGTGCAAATTGTAGCCTCTTTTTCCTATTTGTAGTGGAGATGAGTGGTACCCGGTGGGGTCTTCTGCTGTTGTAGCCCATCCGCCTCAAGGTTGTACGTGTTGTGGCTTCACAAATGCTTTGCTGCATACCTCGGTTGTAACGAGTGGTTATTTCAGTCAAAGTTGCTCTTCTATCAGCTTGAATCAGTCGGCCCATTCTCCTCTGACCTCTAGCATCAACAAGGCATTTTCGCCCACAGGACTGCCGCATACTGGATGTTTTTCCCTTTTCACACCATTCTTTGTAAACCCTAGAAATGGTTGTGCGTGAAAATCCCAGTAACTGAGTAGATTGTGAAATACTCAGACCGGCCCGTCTGGCACCAACAACCATGCCACGCTCAAAATTGCTTAAATCACCTTTCTTTCCCATTCAGACATTCAGTTTGGAGTTCAGGAGATTGTCTTGACCAGGACCACACCCCTAAATGCATTGAAGCAACTGCCATGTGATTGGTTGGTTAGATAATTGCATTAATGAGAAATTGAACAGGTGTTCCTAATAATCCTTTAGGTGAGTGTGTGTATGTATGTATGTATGTATGTGTATATATATATATATATATATATATTGCTTCTTTGAAAAAAATAACAACACAGATGGTCACAAATACTCTCCATTAAGAGAAAACTGTCAGAAAACGTTCTCTAACTCCCTAACATTTTTACTGTGCATTTTCCTGAAGTGAGCTCTCCGCGCTGTCTGCTGGGGCTTGTCTTGTACTTCAACGCGTTCTGACAGTTGTGCTCTTCCTTTGGTGCTTGCAGGATTAAAGGGCTCCCTTCAGAGGCTGCAGCTGGAGTACGTGGATGTTGTCTTTGCAAATCGACCAGACAACAATACCCCAATGGAGGGTGAGTGGGGTTTTATGTTGTCGTGAACGCGCTTCCGACAGAAAAATGTCAACTTACGCTGTGCTACTGCCCGGGCAAACCATGCTGCTCGAGCCTGATTGTCCTTCGTAAGGGATTTAAAGTGTGAATGGTTTTTGTTCCTGCCAGTGTTATAACTGTTCACTCAGTTATAATAGATTTTCACAAGGCATAAAGTATTTGCACTCGTCTGAGCTCAAATTGCATTTCTGGTTCCAGCTCAATATAGATTTCTTTTCTTTAATTACAAACACACATTGTGCTTTATTACAATAAAAAACAACTGTGTAAAAAGCCCAATTATTTGCTAAAACAGTGGTGAGATTGAATTACAATTCAGGGTTTTGTTCTAGTGAGCGCAATGTCGGCGGTTAGTAACGTTTGTTCAAGGCACTATATCTACAATCTATAAACATGACGTTGTGGGATCTCTTTGTCACTAAGGCTGTTTGGCATCTGTGCTGGAAAGAGAAAAGACAGATGTATTAACAGTTTTCCTCAAGAGAAGGACTCCAGGATTTTTAATTGCTCTGTACAGAACTTAGAAACAGGATGAAAGTTAAAGGACAATTGAGGGAAGTTTTGTACCTCATCCTTATTGTCACATTAGGTTTATTCTGAACTACACACTACAGTAGGGACGAGAGCCAGTCGTGTCTGGA
Organism: Amia ocellicauda; assembly: GCF_036373705.1. NCBI lineage: Eukaryota > Metazoa > Chordata > Actinopteri > Amiiformes > Amiidae > Amia > Amia ocellicauda. The sequence continues at coordinate 36,640,162 of NC_089856.1, read as the reverse complement.
ATTCATCCCGCGCAAAGCGGAGCCTTTGAGTGCCGACATATGGCTTTGCTTCAGATGGTTAGGCCTCTACACAATTCACTCCCAGGGCTGGCTCTATCAGAAACCTTCCATTTGTTTGCATTCGTTACATTTTTCAAGTAAATAAACTGCAAGTGAAAAAGGGGACCGAGTGCCGGCTTCTTAAGAGATGTGCATTCCCAGAGGCTTATTGTTGCATAAGCCTATTATTGCCAAACATTTTTGAAATCAGTCATTCACTTCACACACAGCAATGTGAACTCATAACTCCAGTCTGAAAAGATATTCTGCCATGGGGGTAAAAATGCCCTGCTTGTAATGAAATCATAAAAATTATATATATACATAAATAGAGAGAGATAGAGAAATTAAAATAATTTACATTTAGAATATATAGTATTTCTAAATCAGTCCCTGCTCAATGAACATGCTGTTTATTGTTACTTGTTTTAATTGATTTCCACAATAATATAAAAAAGTGCAGACACAGAGCTGCGCAATTTGCAAATATATATAATTGCTGAAAAAGTAGCTGACGTGATGAAAAGCTACTTGCACAAAAACCCACTCTGGCTTCTCCTAGTCTTAATAAGAAATTGCTCATTGGTTCATTAAAGTCCCTGAGGCTTTGTAGATTGTATGTTGCTGGACATTACTGTAACAAGCACATCCTGGCAATGAATTCTCACTGTATTGCACTTGAAACGTGTCGCAGCTTTGGCGTTTGTTTTGTTTCTTCGTGTATCAGTTTCCCTCAGTTCTGCTCAGTTAGTTGCATTGTCTTGTGAACGAAACCTGATCTTTTACCCAAACCGGACAAAGAACACAAGGGGGTTTGCTCCCCAACGTGCGCAGCTCTGATAGTTATGCTGCATCATCATGCCGAGTCATCATCTTTGGGAGAACAAGAAATGCCTATCCCAGGGATATCAGACAGAGTGGAAGAGACTCGTTTCCAAAATACGGCCACATCAGGGCACTCCCATAGCATGTGCAACAAGGTGCCAATGGCACCCCGGGGACAAAGCACACACAAAGGGGTAGGGGCAAGTTTCATTAGATATAGCTTCCGAGGGGTTAAATAAGTCCTATGAATATAATTAAAGTGAATGAGCTGGTGATTAGGGTTCCTAGACGCACGCTGTAGATTATTCCAAACAGTCCGGATCACCAGAGGTTTGTAGGAAGCTTTAAAAAAAATAGAGTATAGTCTGGAAACCATACCCCTAGTTTTACCCCTCTTATCAAGCACATCACGTAGTGTGTGCAATGGCAGCTCCGTCCCCCATGGCACCCCATAAGCACGCATTGCAGTGCGTAAATGCAAATAAAAAAAGAAAGAGGTACCTGGAAAATTATATTGCAATTTTAAATCCTGGAATGTACGGAGGAGGTATTTATCTTTAAAACGTCAGCAAGCACATGAATTCCTCTATCTCTCCACTGAGGAAATTAAAAAGGGTGGCCATCAGAGTAATTGTGAAAAATGGGAGAATGAGAGTGCCATTTGGGTCCAAGTTTAGTGTGTTTCTCAGCTAATCTCCATACTGTGATTAGGTAAGAGATTATAGGGCCAAAGTGTAATTTACAATGCCTAAGGGGAACCTCTGAGTGAATCAGATCCTGGAGTCTATGTGGGAATACTATACCTTCCTCAGTTGGTCGCCACGATACAAGAGCGCTGGGATCCAACCAACTAGCAATTGGTCGCAAAACAAAAGACCAGAAATAATATCTGAAGTTGGGCAAAGATAAGCCTCCTACGGACTTTTCACGTTTCCCCTTCCAGACAAATCTAGAAATTAAAGTATGTAGTTTATGCCAGTATTTAACTGGATGGGAGAGCGAGCTTGCAAGGAGTTAGGAAGATGCGCCCATTTATTTAAATCAGTCTCTATTTGTTTAAGGATATTAGTGAAGTTATTCATAGTGATAGAGTGTAGGGAGGGAAAAAATGTCAACACACCGAGATATTTAAACTGCTTAACCATTGGTCTATTTAAAGGCAAAACAGATTCCTTCATCCGACCATTCAAGGGCATTAAAGCAGATTTTGACCATTTTATTTTATAGCCTGATAGTGAGCTAAAGTCATTACAAAATTGTCAGTAAGTGGGGGATTGACTGAGGGCCATTCTCAGCATACAGAGAGATATGATGCCGAGTGTTGTTAACACTAATGGGAGTAAAAGATGTAGACTGACGAACATCTTGCGCAAGTGGCTCAAGTGACAAAGCAAATAAGAGTGGAGAAAGTGGACACCCCTGTCGGGTACGTCTTGAGATAGCTAGCTGGGAGGAGCACCTATTACCAGTGAGAACCATTGCGGAAGAGTTAGCGTATAAAACTAACCATATTAATAAAGTCTGAACCCAGCCCCATATGTTCCAAGGCCGTCCAGAGGTATCCCCATTCCAGATGATCAAAAGCTTTTTCTGCATCCAGGGAGAGGACAGCACATGGGAAGTCAATATCTTTGACTGTGTGAATTACATGGAGAAGGCGACGGATATTAATGAAGCCTGTTTGGTCATGTCTAGTCTAGTCATATAAGTTTCAATACGACGCGATAGGACCTTGGCAAACCGTTTTACATCAGAGTTTATTAGAGACAGGGGGCGATAGCTTGCACAGTTAGTGGGATCATTGCCTTTTTTTAACAATAGGGATATAATAGCTGAGTTAGCATCACGGAGAAAAGAGCCCCTATCAATACAGTGAGGGGAAAAAAGTATTTGATCCCCTGCTGATTTTGTACGTGCCCACTGTCAAAGAAATGATCAGTCTATAATTTTAATGGTAGGTGTATTTTAACAGTGAGAGACAGAATAACAACCAAATAATCCTGAAAAACGCATTTCAAACAAGTTATAAATTGATTTGCATGTTAATGAGGGAAATAAGTATTTGACCCCGTCGACTTAGTATTTGGTGGCAAAACCCTTGTTGGCAATCACAGAGATCAGATGTTTCTTGTAGTTGGCCACCAGGTTTGCACACATCTCAGGAGGGATTTTGTCCCACTCCTCTTTGCAGATCCTCTCCAAGTCATTAAGGTTTCGAGGCTGACGTTTGGCAACTTGAACCTTCAGCTCCCTCCACAGATTTTCTATGGGATTAAGGTCTGGAGACTGGCTAGGCCACTCCAGGACTTTAATGTGCTTCTTCTTGAGCCACTCCTTTGTTGCCTTGGCTGTGTGTTTTGGGTCATTGTCATGCTGGAATACCCATCCACGACCCATTTTCAATGCCCTGGCTGAGGGAAGGAGGTTCTCACCCAAGATTTGACGGTACATGGCTCCGTCCATCGTCCCTTTGATGCGGTGCAGTTGTCCTGTCCCCTTAGCAGAAAAACACCCATAAAGCATAATGTTTCCACCTCCACGTTTGACGGTGGGGATGGTGTTCTTGGGGTCATTCCTCCTCCTCCAAACACGGCGAGTTGAGTTGATGCCAAAGAGCTCGATTTTGGTCTCATCTGACCACAACACTTTCCCCTAGTTCTCCTCTGAAGCATTCAGATGTTCATTGGCAAACTTCAGACGGGCCTGTACATGTGCTTTCTTGAGCAGGGGGACCTTGCGGGCGCTGCGGGATTTCAGTCCTTCATGGCGTAGTGTGTTACCAATTGTTTTCTTGGTGACTATGGTCCCAGCTGCCTTGGTCCTGTGTAGTTCTGGGCTGATTCCTCACCGTTCTCATGATCATTGAAACTCCACGAGGTGAGATCTTGCATGGAGCCCCAGACCGAGGTAGACTGACAGTTATTTTGTGTTTCTTCTGTTGTCACCTTCTCGCCAAGCTGCTTGGCGATGGTCTTGTAGCCCATTCCAGCCTTGTGTAGGTCAACAATTTTGTCCCTGACATCCTTGGACAGCTCTTTGGTCTTGGCCATGGTGGAGAGTTTGGAATCTGATTGATTGATTGCTTCTGTGGACAGGTGTCTTTTATACAGGTTTCGAGCTGAGATTAGGAGCACTCCCTTTAAGAGAGTGTTCCTAATCTCAGCTCGTTACCTGTTTAAAAGACACCTGGGAGCCTTAAATCTTGCTGATTGATAGGGGATCAAATACTTATTTCCCTCATTAACATTCAAATCAATTCATACATTTTTTGAAGTGTGTTTTTCTGGATTTTTGTTGTTGTTATTCTGTCTCTCACTGTTAAAATACACCTACCATTAAAATTAGCAGTTTGAATCATTTCCAATAACAGAGGTCCCAGTTTATTCCAGAAACTTAAAAAGAGTTCGGGGGGAATCCCATCATACCCAGGGGATTTATCTTTAGACATATTTTGTAATGCCTCTTTAAATTCAATAAGTGACAAGGGAACACCAAGTGCAGCGGGATCCTCCGCGGAAAGTCACAGGAGCTTGAGATCTTGTAGAAAACGCATACATTTCTCCCTGTCAAAGGGGACGTCGGAACTGTATAAAGTGGTATAAAAAGCCTGAGAGCCAAAAGATGACTGGGTTTGGCACCATTAAAATAATAGTTCTGCCTGGCCCTGTGGATCAGAAATTCTGCTCTCTGTCTAAGCAATACATTAAGTTCACGTCTAATAATGTCAAGATCCCGTGCAGTGGATTCAGAGAGAGTTTTGTTGCCTGTGCTCCAGCAATGCCAATCTTGTCTCAATCTCTTTAATTTTACTAAGTTTGGATTTATTCATATTAGATGCAAATAAAGTTGAAGTGTCCTTGATGAAGCCTTTGATTGCATCCCATAAAACACGAGGGTCCTCCACAGAGCCACGATTAAAACCAAGAAACTGATCTAGCTTAGTTTGAAATGAAGTACGGAAATTCTCGTTTTGCAATAATGTGGTATTGAAGCGCCATCTTGTAGCACGATTCGGGGTATCGGCTAATAACATTTTACTAATAACGCATGAGTGATCAGAGATCACATTTGGCAATATCCCAACGCTGTGCACCTCAGAAAATAAAGTTTTAGAAACTAAAATGTTGTCAATCCTAGAATATGATTTATGCCTTGCCGAAAAGAAGGTAAACTCCTTGGTAGTTGGGTTAATATAGGTCAACCAGTCCAAGATCTGAGACAAAACGCTGCAAATCCCCTGAGGAGAGAGACTGTGAACCAGCCCCCTGCAGGTTGGAGCGGTCAAAAGCAGAGTTCATAACAGTGTTCATATCATCACCTATAATTATGCTAAAGTCTGCCATATCTAGCAATAATTTGGCCACGGAATTAAAGAATTCAGGGTCAAATATTGTAGGGGCATAGATTGACACAAAAACTATTTTTTTGCCCGAGACAACAGTCTTCACATATGACACTCTGCCATCTTGTGTTCCATGAGATTCCAACACCATTACACGCAGGTTGCGTCTCACTATAATCACAGAGCCTTTAGACCTAGAGTCAGCACATGCTACCGCTACAACATAATAATATTTATTGGCAAATCTGTGTATGTCAGATTGTCTAAGATGGCTCTCCTGTATAAATGCAATATCTATGTGCTTTCTGCAAAGTAAGTCCAAACATCTAGTTCGTTTGTTTGGGGAATTCAGCCCACGGACATTCCAACTCAAAACTGTTATATCAGTCATCTTTAGACTCAAAAGTAAATATAACAATTAATGCCAAAGTTTCTTAAAAATAGTAGGAGCCATGACAGCATTGTTGAGCACTTAATAGGAAGCAGAAAGTATTGTTTAAGCATTGCAAGCACTTTACCTGGTTCCACCCCCACCAACCCGCCCTTCCCAGCATAAGACTTAAGAGACAACAAAAAATTGTAACACAATCCAACATCAGGTGCTGAACTGAGAAGGGTCCGATACGCCCCGCCAACTTTATTTAACATCTCTAACCCACCCTCTACCACATACATAATCCCCTCCCCTTCGCCAATCCGAAAACTATACCACAGGAGAGAGAGAATAAGGATAGTCCCTAAAAGAATAACAAAACAAAACAAGAAATAAAATAGAAAAATAAGCCAGCCCCCCCTACCCCCCATTCCACCTACTAGAAGATGGTGACATTCTCAAAGCTTACGAAGGTTTACACCTCACCACCGTGTCTACTCTGCTGTACCAAACTTTACAGCACTAGTTCCAGAACTAAACTATTTAAATGTAAGCAACCCTTTCACAAAGGTAGCTATAAAAAATGTACCACTTAAAAGAAAGAAGAAAAATAATAATAAAAACAAATAAGACAAATGAATATAATAATAGTTAAAAAGACAGACCGACAGACCGCATCAGCACAGCGCAGTGTAGTATATAATAGTAGAAGAAACATTTCCCCCTTCCTCTCCTCTCCTCCCATCCACAATCAAAGAGAGAGGGAGACAACGGAAGATAGTAAGGCGTTCCAACCGTGTATCCAGAAATAAAACAAATAATAAACGCTATTATAATATAGTGAAAGCAAACAAACCCGTTATTGCTTCTGCCCTCTCCTCCCTGTAAACTCACAAATGAACGCGCCAGTTTAACGATACGCACCAACGCAATGCATTCCGGGGAATGTAGTGCTGGAGTCTCCGGGAACAGCGCAGTCCGAAGGTTTTTGCATATCTGGGCGGACAAACACCGCAGTATGGTGCACATAGCCAGACCACACCAGCAATGTTTTAACTTATTAACGCTTAACAAAAACAGTTAACTGAAAGAAAATTTAAAAAATGAAGAAGACGAAAATCAAAGAAAAACAACAATAATAACTAAAAATAAAAATGCTGTTATATTGTCTGCTAATAATAAGCCAGTAATTACGGTATGTAACTGCAATTAGACTGTGCCATTCAGTTCAGGGAGTATCTCTTTTGAATAAAAGCTCCTTGCTGCCTCTGGAGTATCGAAGATGCTGTCCTTTCCCTTAAATGAGACGCGGAGACGGGCTGGTTGTATTAGGCCATATCTCACACTGGCACCGCAGAAAAGAGCCTTCAGCTCTGCGGTTTACCAAGTCAGCACTAAAATCAGGAAAAATAAAGACCCTATTCCCGCTGAAAGTGAGCTGACCCTTCTCTCTAGCCAGGCGCAGAAGCTGCTCTTTAGCCTGAAAATAGTGGACTCTGAGGATAAAAGGCCTCGGGCGCTGGCCCTCTCGTGGTTTTGCAGCAGAGGAGCAATGCACCCTATCCAGGACGGGGGGAGGCAAGTCGATCCGGACCAAACACTTCACGGAAGAAGTTCGCCATGAACTCTGTTGGTCTCCCCTCCTCCATCCCCTCCGGAATTCCCACGACGCGTAGATTATTTCTCCTGCTCCGGTTCTCCAGGTCATCTATTTTGGCATGGAGCTTGTTATTTTCCGCACCAAGCAGATTGCAGGCTGACTCAAGGCCAGTAAGGTGGCTGTCAAACGTGTTCATAGAGCCCTCCATCTCCCGGACTTTATCAGAACACTCGGACACCGCGGCTTTAATGGGAGAATTATCGATTGAATTTCGGAACGAAGCATAGCAATCTCGTCCCAAACAACTTCCCTGATGATCCTGTGGAAATCGTCAAGCATAATGGAGCTGCAGCCGGGCCCACCTCCGCTCACCGCTACTTCGGCAGTCGGCCCCTGACGGTTTTGGTGGCATTGCAAAGTGATTATGACCAATAGCAGCAAAAATAACAATTAAATAGCAGATTAAAAGTTACTGATTAAGACAAACAAAAAAACAACTATTTAAAGGAAGGATAGTGAAGGATTGCTAAAGAGTTTTATGAAGAATTCAGGAACTACTGCATAACATGTCTACTCCATAGCACGCCCCCTGGTGGTCTCCTAGAAATGTGCTTGTTTTCAATTCAGCCTAGATTTACTGAGCACTTTCAGACGAATGGTAATGAGGAGCCGTCTGCTAGAAATGATCCTTTTTCTAAGATCCCCATTTATCTCTGTACACAGAGAGTTTGGTGATGATAATGGATAGAATTTCATGCTCCATGAGGAGGCAAGCTGTGGTGCCTGTAGTGCATTTAACTTTTCCACACCCTAGCAATAATAATATTATTATTATTATTATTATTATTATTATTATTAATAATAATAATAATAGCAATACACATAAAGTTAGTTAAAAACAGCAACAATCATTGTGATTTATTTAAACACATATGAGGATATAAATAACAGGAAAAGTATTCAATTTGGTAAATGTAAAGAATCAAGAAAATAAAAACCATATCAGTATCTCGCAGTATCAAAAACAAAATAAAAACAACACAATTCACTGTGAAACAAATAAAAATGTACCCACAAGTTCAAATTGTCATGAAAAGTAAATAAATGGCCAAATGTCCCCATAGATTGTATCCCTTGTTTTTATCGTTGGTGCACTTTTTTCAAATTTGGTGGAGATTGCTGAGCACTTAATCGAATTATACTGCAGAGAAAAACTCTTCACCTCGGTTATACACAACACAGTTCAATGAGGACTTATTCACTCAGACAACAATATAATTGAAGTAATTAAAAGAGCACAGTCCTGCCAGCTAACAAACGTAACTAAAGATATAAGCACGCCCCAACCACAAACTCACGCCACCTCCTCACGTCACAGATTAATTTTTATAAAGCAGTGGTTATCGCCTATTCTCCACACTATTCACTCTTTGAATTACAATTCACTGTACAGGCCCAGGAGGGTGGGTTTACATCTCAGACAGCATGCATATGTACACAGCAGCAATACAACAGACAGTTGTCAACAAAAGCACATTTTACAGGGTGTTACATATGCTTTTGTTTTGGATTGGCGGCTGGGAAGAGGATCGCTGACCTGCACAAATACAAATTAATAACTGGAGCATCTTTCAAATGTTTATTTTATTGTAAATTGATGGCAGCTCGTCAAATCTATTTGTGCTAATTCTGGATGATTTAATTAAAATTAACGAAAAGCTTAGTACACACTAACAGAGATGAAAGCACAATCATTTCAATTACATCAATAATTCATAACACATACAATTTGGTAAAGGAGATTCATTCTAATTGGCTAGAATTTGTCACTATGTAATTGCACTATGTAAGTTTCCCTTCCTTACAGGAAGCCTATTCCGTGGCGAGGCAGTTTAATATGATCCCGCCAGTGTGTGAACAGGCCGAGTATCATCTGTTCCAGAGGGAGAAGGTGGAAGTGCAGCTTGCGGAGCTAAATAGGCAAGTCTGAGCCCGTCTTCTCCCCTTTCATGTGCTTAGAAGTAATGAGTTTTAGCTCGTTCATCATGTCTCTTTTAACATTTTCACATTTCTGGGAGATTACATTGATTTGTTTTATTTTACTTTGTTTTTAGAAACGTTTTAGAAAGTAAAAATAGATTTCTAATACAAATACAAGAAAATAAAACTTTTTTTAAGGCTATAAGGTCTTAGGAGATAGATGGCCTCAATGGGCATGCAAGTATTGTGGGAAATTTCCACATTTCTCATAGATATATACTCGTTCTGTATTATCCTCGAAGAACGCGTACTGTTCACGTCCACTGTACTGTACTTCCTGACGGGTGCTGACCAGGCTGTGTTCACTGTGTGGGTGCAGGTGTGGGGGCGATGACTTGGTCTCCCCTAGCCTGTGGCATAATCACTGGGAAGTACGAGAACGGAGTGCCAGAGACCTCCAGGGCATCCATTAAGGTGCAGTATTTCTGCGAAACTTCCCCACTCAAACTTCAATTATTTCACAAGAGGACTGGCAGATTCAAATGTGCAAAAAAAAGCATTTTGAGGCTGTTGTGCATGTGTGGTCACCTTTTAAATCCAATGTTCTAATTCGCCCGTTTCTTCTAGTCCTAGCAGTGGTTGAAAGATAAAATACTGAGCGACGATGGGAGACGGCAACAAGCTAAGCTAAAGGAGCTTTCCCACATAGCAGAGAAGCTAGGCTGCACCTTACCTCAGCTGGCAGTGGGTAAGAGAATCCTGCCGATGGGACAGAGTACACAGAGATCCACACAGCCGTCTGGGATCAGACTACTCACTTCATAACTACAGATGGTGCTGTTTTTGTGAAATTCATCCTATTACATGGTCACAGATGGTGTTAATGACGTTTTACGTTTTTCGCTTCATTTCTTACGTTCTGAATATTAATTGACTGTATTTATTGGAAGAAAAAGATACAATTCAAGTCCAAAAAACAAAGTATGTGAAAGGTAATCCAAGCGTTGTCCTTCACAGCTTGGTGTCTGCGTAACGAAGGTGTGAGCTCCGTTCTTCTCGGCACATCTAATCCTGAGCATCTTACAGAAAAGCTGGGGGCTATACAGGCAAGCGCAACCTCTAAGCAAAGTGGATCCGAGCGTCCGTTTTACACTTGAAATGTTGAGGATGTTGCATAGCTTTTCTTATTGTCGGCCACCTTTTCTTTTTGTCTTCCAGGTACTTCCAAAGATGACATCTCACATAGTCACGGATATCGATCACATACTGGGGAACAAGCCCTACACCAAGAAGGATTACAGGTCATAAACGCTGGTTGTTTACTGGTCGACAACTGCAGATATCTAGACTAACTTTTCAATCAGCCCTCTCACTTCCAGGAATAAGTGGTGCGTGCAGCTCCCCTGCTATCTGCTGCTCAGTTTGGTGCAAACAAACAAAACGCAAACTGAGCTCGTGTAAGTGCATGTTGTTGCTGAGATAAATGTGTGCCTAAATTCTTTTTAAAAAGCACATCTAAAAAAGCAAAACAAGGATACTGCTGTATTTCTGTGATTACCTTGAACTGCTCTGCTTCCTTCATGCTCATGTGTTTAAGTAATACTTGCTTGATCTACAGGAAAGAACAGAATTATTAGATCTAACAAGAATCGAGACAAACCTTCAGGAAGAAAGAAAGAAAGAAAGAAAGAAAGAAAGAAAGGTTACAAAGATTTGGAGTTTAAGGTCAGCTGAATGGGAATTATATCATAGACCCTCTCCTTTTATTTAGAAGTCTACAAATTACACTAAGTTTAGAGCCATGCATCTGGATTTATATAGAGCCTTCTTACTGTGCATAGAGGTGATGAAGGAAGAACAAATGAACTTGGCTCCGTTTGCATTGACTTAAGGAACTGCCTCTACCTTTGCCTGCAAACTGCAGTACCGATTGCTAATGTAATGATGAGAATGTATTACCAACTACATTATAAAGATGTCGAAGACCATGGTTTATTATATTGCTTGTTTTGGGTGTTTTAGATTCAAGCATGTTACAGGACATAGCGTATAGCAAATAAAATTAGGTTCTTTTTGGGGCGGGGGTATGGTAGGTCTGGGGAAAAATAAAAATGAAACCTAGTGAAGTTAAGATATACAGTAAAAATGTATATAGTTTGTCCTATACAGCAGCACACAAACCATACATTACTGACTTTTTTTGTGCTTCATCATACGCTGGTCATGATGACTGCAGGAGCTTGACCTTCGCTAAGCAACAGTACAAGATAAAGAGCACAAACAGAATCCCGTCCCAAAAATGTGACTCCATTTCCAAGTCTGTCCAAGTTCATCGTTCTTAATTCCACCGATACATTTGTATTTTTTAGACATTTTTGGTTTAGAGAGTTTCAAAAACACAGGAGCCATCAGCCATATATATTTTGGTACTTTTACACCCACTGTATAGAGTGCCTTGAATACGCCTTTCCCCTGGTGTTGATGTTCTCCGATACCAGTGTGACGTTGTGTGGCAGTGTCGCCCAAACCAGCTTGCTTCAACAGAAATGTAAATTTACTCTGAATAAAATGAATCCTCTATGTTTTCTACAATTTGTAAAATTGTATGATGGGAAGAAAATAAATGTTAACTTTTTTAACTTCCCCCTATAACCACAACATGCTTTTTGTCGCCATTATAAAACTATTGTATATATTTTAGCTTGATTAAATAAATGCATAATGCTTATTAATGGTTTTTGTTATCTATTCCCCACTTTAGAGCCCTGCATTTCAGCCCGAGCCCGACGGGCCTTGACTTATTTACACCTCTCGGGCCGGGCTTCGGGCCTGTTATAGGCTCCTCCTCCTTTTTATATTTTAGACATTAATTAATTAAAAGAAACTATGAGAAGTTGATGATGGTAAAACAAACATAGAAAGATGTTATATAATCTATCGCACTGACACGCATGACACAGTCTGTTCACGCACACACAGGCACACAGGTTTCCCACGGACAACACGAGAGCATGCTACTGCGCCTGCGCAGACCGGCTCGCACGGTGTTAGTGTCCCCGGCAGCGACGGCAGCAGCAGCAGCAGCGTGTCTTCAGTGCAGCTGGAAGAGTTAGAGAAGAAAGCAGGACTGGACAGAAACCTCCACTGTGGATGCTGTGCTTTTCTCCACGATGCTCTGTAAGAGACTGTTCTTCTGGCTGTAGCCATGTTAAGACTAGGAGACTTTATTGTCATTAGTCTAACTGTTGGAAACTATTGGGAATAAGAATGGCCATGTTCTGTGGTGACACCTTGATTTTTGAGGTAAGGTAAGATAACCTGCGTGTTTTATTGTATTTGTTTAGATCGTACAGCCCGTTCGTTCGTTTTTCCGCACTCCATTGCGAGCAGCAGAGCAGCCTGGTCAGCTTGTCAAAAATGCCTTTTTACTGTGGTGGTGATAATAAACATTTAAACTGACATTGTGTGATATGCTTGAAGTGTTTTATATCTATCGATTTTATTGTAGGCAAGTCAAGTGTTGATTTGAGAGGCTAAATTGATCAAACGTGATCAACTCGCTGTCGGCCGCTGGCCGCTTGGTCGTCACTTTTGAAAAACAAAAACTTTAACAAACAAAAAATTCTCCAAACATTTTTCTAAATTAACTTAATAAAGAAATGAAAAGAAATATAACTACTTTGCCATTAAAAACAAAACTGAACTATTTTAATGGCTGCAACAGTAGTATAGGCTCTGTAATGGGAAAAAAAAAAACAAAAAAAAACCACGGGCTCCAGTCGGACTCGGGCCAATAATTGTGATAAGCTGTCAGACAAGGGCCGGGCTGGGGCCTGAGCGTCTCGGGCCGGGGCCGGGCTGGGGCCTAGATTTGACGCCCGTGCAGGGCTTTACCCCACTTCTGTATAATTGACTGCTGGAAAACAAGCACTAGTCCTTAACGGCAGGAGCCTCCTTTAAAAAGTGTTCAATCATAACCAGCTTTGTACATGTCACGAAAAATAAAAACATGCAGCCGCGTTGGCTCTGAATATTGTTACGCATGCAAAATAAAATTCAAATCAGATACCTGACTTGGCAAACTTTATTTGTAAAAAGTAGAGACCATTTTCCAGCCTCCATTTTTGTCATGTGTGAAGTCAGTATTTTACACTTTGCTCAAAGACCCCTGCACCAATATACTCCTGTAAAAAAGCAGATCCCTCCCACCCCCCGATTGGTCATCATTCTCCTGCAGCAATATTCAGAGGCAGCTTATTTGGATCCAGTGGACAGCAGGGCAATGAGGCCAGAGGAAGCACTGATTGACAAGATGTAATTTCTGCAAAGATTACGTCAAGGAAGAAACACTTGAAGAACAAGACTGCATAAGACAGAATATTCTGTTCTATAGGTTTGTTACTCACAACCATAACCAAGCTGCTAAGAAACACCTTGTAATAGGGCTGTCCCTACCGCTTTATCTTGCAACTAAAATTCTTCAGTGCGTTGGCCAAATGACTTTCAATGGTCAGCATTTGTCAGCAGCGCACAAAATTGCAAGCAGTGCGTTTAGGTATGCAAGCAGAGACAACACCGATATCCACTGTGGGAACAGGAAAGAAAGGATACACTGTTGGGTTGAAGTTCTTCAGCAGGAAGAAGGAGGCGATGATGACGAGGACCAGGAATAAGGTGTTGTTGTAGAAGATGGAGAAGGTGGTGGCTTCATAATCTGCAACTTCGTTCTTTTTCCAGAGGATTCTGTTTGAAGGGGTTCTGGTTAGAGGAGCTCTACGCATTTATACAGCAGGAGACTAAAATGATTCTCAATTACATGTAACCACCCAGAGGAGGAGGAGGAGGAGGAGCAGGAGGGAGGGTGAAACAAACTGCTTTATTCCAGCTAAACTTCACCAATATACAGCTAAGCACTTTAGATTACTTTTCATGATCACTACCCATCTGTCATTAAGGTTAAAGCAACATGTTTGAATCCTTATGCAACCCATGTGACCCCTGTGGGCAAAAAGCAGGTCACTGACTGGCCTGGCCATACACACCGTTCATCCTTCTCCTTGCGAGACATTTTCCTGCTGTCTGCCTCAGAGAGTTTGCGCGTCACTTCCTTAGAAACTGCATCTTCACGTTTCTGGGCTACTCTGAGGACAAGAGATCGACAGGCGATTTATAGACGTGTAATTATAAATCTGTAGTCGTTATTCATTACTGTGACCAACAACAACAACAACCGTAGCTATCAGACTACCTTATCTTCCCCGACAAATAACTACATCTGCATGCAACTGCTAGACTGCAAAAGAAAGCACTGAGGACAGGTTATTAGAGACGGGGACAGAGAGAACCTACTTGTGTTTCAGGACAAATTTGACATTTTTGTAGGCAAAGGCAACAAGGTATGTGCTGACGAGAGTCATGACACAGTAGAGAACTGCAGACTGAACCAGGTCCATATGCCATATCCTCCAGTAGAGCCCTGGGGGGAAAGTTTTCAATTAATATGTGAATAAACACTTTTGCATTACACCCAAAAACCTGCATATGAAATTACTTTCACTGCTATATTTCTCACTTGCCAAAGGTGTCTGGGGGGGTTATTTTGTATACAGGCTTATAGTACTAGAAACTACATACAATTATTTGTTTTAATGAATGCAAGATGTTCCTCACATTATTGGATGCAATTCATACTGGATCGTGTAAGTTTGTGCATCAGAGCAAGACGGACGGAAGGGGAATAAAATTGGGAAGTATTTTTAGCATAGATATCCACATTTTCGCCCTGAAGTACACAGTGTTGCATTGAGCAAGCCAGCAACAGTCTCTTATTAGTTCTGAGCTGTGTGACGTGTCGCCGATCACTGCTACAATGTAACACCGGCATACAGTTCCAGCTTCTTGTTCAATATACTTTCTGCCATGCTGGCAAATGCAGACATGAAGGTTAAAGTGGCGATTTGAAAAACAGCCAATTTAAATAACAAATCACACAAATTGAGTAGAATTGTTAGTAGTAGTATTGGTGTAAAAATGGCCTGTTGTTGGAGATCATTTTAAAGAGGCGACTCTAGCGCTGCCACTACGAGCCACATCGGCGAGTGACGGTCGTGTTCGTGCCGCGCAGATGTCCGCAGATCTGCGCTGCTCCACCAATGGGATCGGTGGAAATCTGCAGATCTGCGGAAACCTGCGCTACACCAAGGCGACCGGCTATACACTACACAGCGCATCAGTACTGCACTGTACTACACCTAATTGTGCCCATCCCACCGTCTCAAACACACAGTCATTTTGTATCGCAAGGTGTAGGTGTATGTTGCATGACCTATAGCTATAGGTTAAGTTAAAATACAGCCTCATTGAGAAAAAAAAACAAAAAAACACTGGACAATCATAATTATGCAAACATCTGTTTTCGAGTGGGGGTGCAGCTGTTTATCTCGGGTGTGTTCATTTAGTACAGAAACTGGGGTGCATTGGCCTGCATTGGCCACCAGAGGGGGCGCTTTATTACTGGACGAACTTTTTTCACGCTGAGAAAGACGACACATGAAGTACTAACTCTGCCACAATGATGCCCTCAATGAGGCGCACATGGAAGTGGAGTGATGCACCAGGCAGAGGAAGAGGAGGAGCCTAGATGGGAAATGTAATGAATTCCTTCTGAGGTCCATAAGAAATAAGTAATCACAAGACAATATTGAAAAGTCACAATGTCTTTTTATAATTTTTATAATACTGGTGGCAGTATTGCATTGTAATATTTTCTATACAGGAAACTGCATGACTTATTTCTTATGTAGTTCATTTTCCTTCAAAAGAAAAAACAAAAACAAGGCCGTATAAACGAGTATTTACTTGTGTGGGCGTGCTCTCTCATTTATATCTAGCTAGCAAGCTAGTGACAAACAGGACACTTACATCAGAAGTGAGCATAAATCTCATAAGCAATGCTCATGTGCGTCTAAAAAATGCAAGGCTAATTTACAATCAAGATGAGAAATAATCATAACACACTGAAGACAAACATTTTAAATTTGACAAGCACACATGCATCATTTCAAAACCGTGCAAAACAGTTAAGTATGTGAATGTAACTGTGATGTAAAAAACAATGAAGATTAGTCTGTAATATATGATTTGAGACACAGCTTGAGTGTCCATGCACTACGCATTGCCCTATTATAAAAAATATGAACAATAAGGATGTATTTTATAATCACGGTGCCCCAGGGGTTGGTCTTGGGACCCGGGTTCGAATTCAGTCTTGGCTCCTCACACCTCCCATTGACAGGTTGCTTAGGTTGATTGGCTGCTCTGTTGGGTGTGTCGGTGGTGTGCCCAGATAACATTCACAATAATAAACACAGGAGCGTCTGGAATCGGCCCACTCACCCCAGCTCGAGGATGGGCGGCTTGTCCCATGAGGCCGGCGCTGAGCTCGGCCGGGTGCCCCCTCTTCAACAGCACCAGTCCTCTCCCATCCCGACTAAATCTCATACTAATCGAGCTTCCTTCTCTTCAATCTCACCTCTCTGTGACTCTGAACGTTCCTCTCTCCTCCTAGGTCACAAACACACACACTCCTACACCCTGCTCATCCCCATGCTGACACGAACCTGGCCGGCCTCCCTGCAGCTGCTGCCCGCCCACTCCAGCTCAGCCAGAACTCTGCAGCTCGGCTGGTGTTCTCTTTGCCCCGATTCTCACACGCTACTCCACTGCTCCGCTCCCTCCACTGGCTCCCAATCCTGGCTTGACATTGACCCTCACCTGTCTCGACCAGACTGCACCGAGCTACCTTCAGACCCTGACCTCTCCGTACACCCCCTCCAGATCTCTCTGGTCTTCCTGCGCCAGAAGACTAACATTACCTCCTCTCCACTCCCCTCCCTCCAGAGTCCACTCCTTTTCATCCCTGGCCCCTAAGTTGTTGGACGACCTTCCCACTGAAATCAGGACAGCAGAGTCCCTGACCACCTTCGGGCGATTTCTCAAGACATATCTTTTCAGACTGAACTTGTAATTTAGTTGTTTATTCCCATGTGGCTCAGCTCCCCTGTATATTTTCACTTTATGTAACATTTCATCAAACTACATGCTTTTACATTGCTAGTACTCGTGTTGTTTATTTGATTTCCCTCATGCACCCTTCCCCTTAGCTCTTAACTATGTCTTCACATCTTGTCAGCTCACAATCTAGGATGTAGGACTTGTATTTTGTATACAGGGGCATAGGGCGGATCCTATTGAAACCGTGCTGTTTCCACCCTGGTCCTACAGTTCCTCTTCCTGCTTTTTGTTCCAGCTGAGCTCAGTCTCAATGGCTTCTGTAAAATCGGAGCTTTTTAATAGTTTTTCTAGCAGTTGGGGAAAATATAAAATGATTTAAGACTCTTCAACAACTAAACCAAAAGTCAATTTACATGTATGTTTCAGTGTGTGTGTGTGTGTGTGTGTGTGTGTTGCTTGCCATAAAAAACAGTAGCACCTGACCAGTAAAAAAATTACCTGGTGAGCATAATGAGGCGGTATGTTTTTTTTCTCCATGATCAGGTGCTGATAGATGAAATGAAATCACCTATGGAAGAATCAAATCTATATAGAAATATTCAACCCCTAAACTTAATCAAAAATAACTAACAAAATATCATCAAGAAAGATTTGCTAGTTGCCGAGTCCTGGTACTGTGAGGAGTTGAGAAATGTCTTTCGTCCACGTTTAGGGAAAAAAAAACATCAGGCAGAAACAATTATTTATATTTTTATTATATTGTTTTTGGCAGGAAATTTTGACATGACACTACATACTGAGATGCATACACTATATACTGAGATACATACACTATATACTGAGATACATACACTATATACTGAGATGTATACACTATATACTGAGATACATACACTACACACTGAGATACATACACTATATACTGAGATACATACACTATATACTGAGATGTATACACTATATACTGAGATACATACACTATATACTGAGATGTATACACTATATACTGAGATACATACACTATATACTGAGATGTATACACTACACACTGAAACACATACACTATATACTGAGATGTATACACTACACACTGAGATACATACACTATATACTGAGATACATACACTATATACTGAGATGTATACACTACACACTGAGATACATACACTATATACTGAGATGTATACACTACACACTGAGATACATACACTATATACTGAGATACATACACTATATACTGAGATGTATACACTACACACTGAGACACATACACTATATACTGAGATGTATACACTACACACTGAGATACATACACTACATACTGAGATACATACACTATATACTGAGATGTATACACTACACACTGAGATACATACACTATATACTGAGATGTATACACTATATACTGAGATGTATACACTACACACTGAGATGTATACACTATATACTGAGATGTATACACTACACACTGAGATACATACACTATATACTGAGATGTATACACTATATACTGAGATGTATACACTACACACTGAGATACATACACTATATACTGAGATGTATACACTACACACTGAGATACATACACTATATACTGAGATCGTATACACTATATACTGAGATACATACACTATATACTGAGATACATACACTATATACTGAGATCGTATACACTATATACTGAGATACATACACTATATACTGAGATGTATACACTATATACTGAGATGTATAGACTATATACTGAGATACATACACTATATACTGAGATCGTATACACTATATACTGAGATACATACACTATATACTGAGATGTATACACTATATACTGAGATACATACACTATATACTGAGATGTATACACTACACACTGAGATACATACACTATATACTAAGATACATACACTATATACTGAGATGTATACACTACACACTGAGATACATACACTATATACTGAGATACATACACTATATACTGAGATGTATACACTACACACTGAGATACATACACTACATACTGAGATACATACACTATATACTGAGATGTATACACTATATACTGAGATACATACACTATATACTGAGATGTATACACTACACACTGAGATACATACACTATATACTGAGATACATACACTATATACTGAGATGTATACACTACACACTGAGATACATACACTATATACTGAGATGTATACACTATATACTGAGATGTATACACTATATACTGAGATACATACACTATATATTGAGATGTATACACTACACACTGAGATACATACACTATATACTGAGATCGTATACACTATATACTGAGATACATACACTATATACTGAGATGTATACACTACACACTGAGATACATACACTATATACTGAGATACATACACTATATACTGAGATGTATACACTACACACTGATACATACACTATATACTGAGATGTATACACTACACACTGAGATACATACACTATATACTGAGATACATACACTATATACTGAGATGTATACACTACACACTGAGATACATACACTATATACTGAGATGTATACACTACACACTGAAATATGCTATACTGAGACATATTATTTCTCACCCATATCTTTGAAAGCTGTTTGCTATGCATCTGCCATGTTGAAGATTAGAGGCAGAAGAACGGGTGTGTTTATTTCAAATACGAAGTGTCTTGAATGTATTTGTATTTGTATACTAAGTTCTGCTGTATCTTTAGTTCAATCCAACGATGAGGATATTATTTAATAGAAGTGAGAATGTGCCTGGGAGCTATATGGCGGTACGAATTTACTAATGACTTCATCCTCCACCAGCTTACATACAGGAACCTGGAGGATCATTTACGAGTTATCAGTGCAATACTGCATGTGTGCTCTGAACATGATGCTTCTGGCATACAAGAGCTGCTTACAATTGTGGAAAATATGTACAGTTCAATGTTGTAATTGTATAGTAACTTTGACAACTCAAAGAGTTTCCTGCCATAGTTCTTCTGTCCTATTAATACATCGATCTGCAAGACGTGGAAGACCACGATTTCAAATATCAGCAGAACAAATAAACTATTGTGTCTCTTTAGGACTGAGTTGGCAAAACATTGCCAGATGATGTGTAATTAACAGAAGAACACTGTATCGTCATTGACTAAGACCTGGTATTGAACAACATGCATTTTCCATGGTTTCGGATTATCAGTTAGATAGTGTTTTCTGCGAGATATTGTCTAAACGCCTAGCTGGGGAAACTTATATAACAGGCAGTCTGAGATCTCGTGGCCTCCGTGTCCCATGTTGGCGCATTCGTCAGTCTCTTCAACTCCTCGATCCAGTTGGCAGGGCTTTCCGAACGGGGTTGCCAAATGCAACTCCGAAATTCACCCCAGTGGTGAGCCAATTTTCCCCCATTTCCAAACATTTCCACCCATTTTCACAATAACCTTATTAGAGAGGAATTGCATATACAGTATTATTATTATTATTTTTATTATTATTATTATTATTATTATTAATATTATTTCTTGGCAGACGCTCTTATCCAGGGCGACTTACAAAATATAAGTGCAATACAAAGTGCAGTACAGTTCAAGGCATAAAACATTACAAATTTGAAGTTACATAATACAGTGCAATTCAAAGCATAATACATTTTACAAATTCCAATTTACACAAGTGTATACAATATATGAGGTCTTACATCCTGGATTGTAAAATCTGATGAGTGCAGACAAGATGTTAGATCACAGTCAAGGGCCAAGGGGAAAGGAGCAAAGGGGAAATCAAAATGGACAAAATTACAAGTCCTGTCTGAAAAGATGCGTCTTGAGTAAGCGCTGGAAGGAGGTCAGGGACTCTGATGCTTTGACTTCAGTGGGAAGGTCGTTCCACCACTTAGGGGCCAGGGATGAAAAGGAGCCGGCGCTGGAGGAAGGGGAGTGGAGAGGAGGCAGAGTTAGTCTTCTGGCACCAGAAGACCGCAGAAGTCTGGAGGGGATGTATGGAGAGACGAGGGACTGAAGGTAGCTTGGTGCAGTGTGGTCGAGACAGCGGTAGGTGAGGGTCAGTGTCTTGAACTGAATGCGTGCCGCTGTTGGGAGCCACTTGAGGGAGCGGAGCAGTGGAGTAGCGCGTCGGAATCAGGGCAGAGAGAATATCAGATGAGCCGCAGAGTTCTGGATGAGCTGGAGTGGGCGGGTAGTGGATGCAGGCAGGCCGGCCAGGAGGGAGTTGCAGTAGTCCAGGCGGGAGAGGACCGGTGACTGGACGAGCTGCTGAGTGGAGTAGTTGGTGAGGAAGGGACGGATTTGGCATATGTTGCTCAGGAAGAATCTGCAGGTGTGTGTCATGTGCCAAGTGTAGAGCACAGGATCGAGGCGAGGGTCACTCCTAGGTTCTTAGTGGAAGAAGAAGGAGAGAGTGTCATAGATTCCAAGGGGATTGAGATGGAGAGATCAGCATAAGGTGAGGAAAAGGGGGGAAAAGAGGAGATCCGATTTGCAGAGGTTGAGCTTGAGGTGATGCGAGTGCATCCAGGCGGAGATAGCAGACAAGCAGGAAGAGATGTGAGAGGGGATGAGAGGGTCAGAAGAGGGAAAAGACAGGAAGATCTGGGCATCATCTGCATAGAAGTGGTAGGCGAAACCATGAGATGTGATGAGGGGGCCCAGGGAGCGAGTGTAGAGAGAGAACAGGAGGGGGTTCAGGATGGAGCCTTGGGGTACGACTGTAAGGAGAGGTTGGGGGGTGGATGAGGAACCTCGCCAGGTCACTTGATAGGTCTGGCCGTTGAGGTGGGAGGAGAACCAGGTGAGAGCAGTCCCAGAGATTCCAAGGTCAACGAGGCAGGAGAGGAGGATGGAGTGAAATTGGGCTTCAAGGCATTCAAAACAGAAAACCGGAGACGCTTCTTCACACAGAGAGTCGTCACAATCTGGAACAAACTCCGCAGCGATGTGGTAGATGCTGAAAATTTGGGAACGAGCACGATGGGTCGAATGGCCTCCTCTCGTTTGTAAACTTTCTTATGTTCTTACTTCTGTCCCAGGAAATGCAACAGTAACAGGCTGCTGACCAGGTTAATAGTCATTTAATAGTCTTTTTGTGTCATCTTGAGAAGGTGTGCATTTAAGTACGAATTTAAATTGACATGCAGTATGAAAGGAGGTTGGTAAGTCATGATGTTTAAAGCCAAAGGTCTATTGCACATGTATTGTATTTTCAAGTGTGTGCATTTATCCTGCTAAATTTATTTTGAAAGTAGAAGATTGATTCAGCAGGTCTTTTTTTTAATGCAGCCACTTGCTGGTAAAATTGTAAACCAGTAAAATGCATGAAGAAAAACAAAACTTGAATATAATTAGTTCAGTTGTTTAAACACATAAATCCAACAGCTCTCATATTTAAATTGCACCTAGATCTAGTGGATTGACTGGAAAGATGCTAGGGATAAAAATAATAGTGAAATAGTAATTATTATTTGGGTGATTTTTAAGTGAAAAGAGGAATTCACGTTGACTCCACCTTGCAGACTGATATTGTGCTATTGTGCAGGCCTACACACTTCTTTGCCACTAGAGTGAATTCAGTTTTTTTTTTTTAGTAATTACTGTTTTATTAATTAAATGTCTATTCACCCTATAATTGTATATTTTTTAATTTATGGTGATTACTATTAAATAAACATACATACAGTTAATAGTTTATTTGTGGATGTTGGCAAATACTATTTGTTCTGGTTAAATAACTGACGTATTCAGTGTTATAAAGTGAACTTAGGAATTGATTTATTTTGTGGTTTAGTGTAAACAACAACAACAGAACCGAACCTGGCGTCTAGCTGACGAAATACACACAAATTCATTGTCTAGCAACTTGCTCAACACACAACTGAAGAGAGTGCAGCCGGGTGGCGCTTAACTGCAGAACTCAATATTATTGACGAGTGGGGCAGTCCATCATCACTGTTCGAGGGCAGGCTTGGGACCACTATAGGAAAATTAAAATGAGGAAAAGAACCCCCCGTTTTTTACTTTAGCCCCGTTTGATATCCTTTTTCCCCCATGGCTTTGGTTTCCCCCCAATCTGGCAACCCTGCGAGCGGCGCGTCACCACACCCTTATATATCCCCTTATCTGGTGACTCCCTCCCGTCCAATCACCGCTCTCAGGCTGTACCACCCAGAGACTGGGGGAGCCAGTAACCCACAAACATCCCTCCCTAACCCAACACAATAACACCCCACAAGTGATGCGCAGTTCGATTCTTTTTAGTAACTCGATTCATTTGATTCAGTTCAGTTTGGTGAATCAATTCATTTTGTTCATTTCATTCAATGATTCAGTGACTCGAACCAATGCAGACCGAATCAGGATTGGTTAGATAGACTTGAACCGGAAAGAACAAGTCGTTCACAAACTGCACACAAAAGCTAAGAAAAGTCTATATTTGACTGGGTTCAATTCAATTTAATTTAATATTTAAAGTCCTATAGATAACAACAGCATTAACATTATTTAGCCAACACGATTAATCTAATTAAATGTAATATATTGTTTTAATAATATCGTTAAATATCTTACACATAGGTGTATCTCAATTATTAATATAAATAATAATAATTATTGGTCATTTTGTTTATTTAACTCAAGATGACTTGCAAGTATTGATAATAATTTGTGCAAAATGTTTAATCTGTATAAAACATTACAAAAACAGACCTCATAGTGATTCATTGTATTTTTTTATTTGTTTGGTAGACGTACTTAATAAATACAAACTGTAATGTACACACACACACACACATTATGTACAGTATATAATATTGCCAGACTCGAGAGTCAGTGAAACACTGTCGATAGGCTGGTAACCAACTCCTGAGCGCCGCGCTGCTCGTTCATAGGGTGAATCAAAAGAACCGAATCAATGCAGACACTGATGTGATTCCCATCGTTCACCAAAATGATTCTTTCAAAACACTGCCCCTGGGCCCTGCGGCTGCACAGCACCCCTGGCATACAGAGAAACGGAGGGAACACAGAGGCCAAAACAAAAGAGGCAGCTAATCCCTGATGTTAAACTGCCAACAACTTGAGAAGCGGACAGACGAACTGGCTGGCAGCCCCCCTGAGACTGCATCACGTGACACCCATCAACCAAGAAACACAGCCTAAGACCCCGTTCACACTTGAGATTTAGGCCGGCCCTGGGAGCCAGGTCAAAACTAGTCCCGCTTCGACCCGGCCTAATGCCAGCCTAAATGTAAATGTGAACGCGCCGGCTCATATACACTATATACTGAGGTGCATACACTATATACTGAGATGCATACACTATATACTGAGATCATATAAACTATATACTGAGATCGTATAAACTATATACTGAGATCGTATAAACTATATACTGAGATGCATACACTATAGACCGAGATCGTATACACTGTATACTGAGATGCATACACTCGCCTCAAACCTAAGGCCTGATGTGTGACTTAGACCCCGTTCACACTTATTAGGCCGGCCCTGGGCCGCCTCAAATTTAGTCCGGCTTTTTTCAGACACCCAGTTCACACTTGCGGTTTTAGGAGCCTAAGTGCGTCACATATGCGGGCGAAAAGGCGGCCTAAACGAAATGCATGCCGGGAATAAACAAATCTGCTCTAACAAACCAGTGACGCAGGACATTAAATCTGCTTACAGGTGTATGCGCTGTATTTATAATCACAACTTATTAATATTGATTGGCTATTGTTCGGTTCTATATTGTATTTGAAAGTAATCTTAACCCTTTGCAGCCGAAGCTTTCTAAAATAATTAAAAATGTGCTGGTTCAGTGGGGAATCTAATTAATATATTTCCCTTTTCAAATGTCTGTCTGTGGTTCTGCACGTCTGAAAGTGCTGTTACAATTCACCCGAAAGCGAAGCACCTTTATTAGCACATCTGCATTAAATCACAATAAATCTTATGCATTAGTAAGCAATCGTGTGCATCGAAAGCAGCCTCTGTGACGCGTCTATAGTTTTATCCTCAGACAGCAGCGCTGTGCACTTCCTGCGGTTTGTTTTTTAACTTCATCTTCATCCACATTGTAAACAGCGCTTTCATTTCTGCATCGTCCCAGTTTTTACCTCTAACGCTGGCATTTGTGATTGTACTGCTCAGCTCAATATAACTGCATTTCGGATTGCATAGTAAATAACTGGTCTCGTATTAAAATGCACTGATTTGAATGGAAACCTGCTTCGGTTAAATTTATATCGTTTTAATGCAAAATGCAGATAATTAATAAAGTTATGGTCCCGTTTCACAATTTCACAATGCAATTTCCACGTGTAAAATGCATACTGTTAAATTTCAGACTTCAATCATACTTAGTACAAGAACAACAAATAGCAAGTTTACCAGCTACACACACTTTTAATCGACCGAGTAGTTTGAACTGTTTACATTATAAGTCATTACTTAGCCTAGACTTTTATAATATATATATAGATGTGAACTAGCGAAATGTATCGGTACATTTAAGGCTATAGATCGATATGACATTCAAACAATACAGAGACAATACTGTGTCCTGCAGCGCTGTAGCTGTTTTGCCATCTGTGTTTATTCCGCGTCTCTCTGACCCCGTTCACACTTGAGATTTAGGCCGGCCCGGGCCGGGTCAAAACTAGTCCCGCTTTGCGACCCGGCCTAAATCTTTCGACCCGGCCTAATGCCGGCCTAAATGTAACTGTGAACGCGCCGGGCCCTGGGCCGGGTGGAAAGCGTCAGCAACTCAAGCCCCGCCCCCAGAGACGCGTGTCTGAGAGACCCGGAATAAACAGAGAATTAACACGGTCACCGAAACAGGTACACAATACAGGATACACAGTATTGTCTCTGAATTGTTTGAATGTCATATCGATCTATAGCCTTAAATGTACCGATACATTTCGCTAGTTCACATCTTTATATATATTATAAAAGTCTAGGTTAAGTAATGAGTTATAGTGTAAACAGTTCAAACTACTCGGTCGATTAAAAGTGTGTGTAGCTGGTAAACTTGCTATTTGTTGTTCTTGTACTAAGTATGATTGAAGTCTGAAATTTAACAGTATGCATTTTACACGTGGAAATTGCATTGTGAAATTGTGAAACGGGACCATAACTTTATTAATTATCTGCATTTTGCATTAAAACGATATAAATTTAACCGAAGCAGGTTTCCATTCAAATCAGTGCATTTTAATACGAGACCAGTTATTTACTATGCAATCCGAAATGCAGTTATATTGAGCTGAGCAGTACAATCACAAATGCCAGCGTTAGAGGTAAAAACTGGGACGATGCAGAAATGAAAGCGCTGTTTACAATGTGGATGAAGATGAAGTTAAAAAACAAACCGCAGGAAGTGCACAGCGCTGCTGTCTGAGGATAAAACTATAGACGCGTCACAGAGGCTGCTTTCGATGCACACGATTGCTTACTAATGCATAAGATTTATTGTGATTTAATGCAGATGTGCTAATAAAGGTGCTTCGCTTTCGGGTGAATTGTAACAGCACTTTCAGACGTGCAGAACCACAGACAGACATTTGAAAAGGGAAATATATTAATTAGATTCCCCACTGAACCAGCACATTTTTAATTATTTTAGAAAGCTTCGGCTGCAAAGGGTTAAGATTACTTTCAAATACAATATAGAACCGAACAATAGCCAATCAATATTAATAAGTTGTGATTATAAATACAGCGCATACACCTGTAAGCAGATTTAATGTCCTGCGTCACTGGTTTGTTAGAGCAGATTTGTTTATTCCCGGCATGCATTTCGTTTAGGCCGCCTTTTCGCCCGCATATGTGACGCACTTAGGCTCCTAAAACCGCAAGTGTGAACTGGGTGTCTGAAAAAAGCCGGACTAAATTTGAGGCGGCCCAGGGCCGGCCTAATAAGTGTGAACGGGGTCTAAGTCACACATCAGGCCTTAGGTTTGAGGCAAGTGTATGCATCTCAGTATACAGTGTATACGATCTCAGTATATAGTGTATGCATCTCAGTATATAGTTTATACGATCTCAGTATGTAGTGTATACACCTCAGTATAGTGTATGTACCTCAGGGTTGAATTATGTCCCTAACGGCCAAACCCCACCCCAGGCCCAGGCTCTCAAACTGCTCGAGGCCGTAGGGGCTCCCCATGTTGCCCAGGCACCTCAGGCTGTCCCCCACCCCCGCCAGCTCAACTGCTGCTGGCAGAGCAGGGTGACCAGCCGGACGCTGAGGTTGTCCTTGTCCAGGGGGCTCAGCACCTGCAGGGTCAAGAACACGGGCGTTAACGCGCGGGTCACACTGCACACTGCTGCTGCCGTCAGCTCACAACGGCATGATTGTGTGTCTCCCACCGCTCTGTGTGCGCCTGGGTTTACATTTCAATACATCAATACAAAAGGGATGCAATCTGACTACAGACCACCAGGGAGTTTGGAGCATCAGAAAAGACAAATGAACAGAATAATCTGAACTAATCTCAACTCTGTGTCAGATTCAATATTGATCCTCACTGTCAGCTATTGGCAATGGTGATGTGCAATCCTATCTTGGCAATGATATCTAAAGGTCCAGTATCGCACAACCTAATGAACGATTTTCACAGAAAAAAGTAAACAAAAATCATTCCAATGTGTGTATTTGTTTTAGAAATAACACTTAAGCATCCAAATTAAAATAAAAAGTGTCTTTTGCAATACCTGTGGATGGCCTCTGTGACAGTTCTCTCTTTGGGCATTCCTCTCAAGCCTCAGCAGATACTCCATAAGCTTTAGATTAAAACAGAATGACACTTCAGTTACCTTTCTCGGCAAACACGGTTAGGCACCTACATACAATCGCTTACAGAGAACAAGTTACTTCCTGCACAAGCACTCAGTCTGTTAATGTCTTAGTCACATGCGTACGTCTCTGCAGAATAACTCAACAGCACAGTCTACAGGAGAGCACAGTCTCACTACAACACAACAGAGTGAGAAAGTACACGGCAGATAGTTACCTCAGAAGACTGCAACCCCAAGAGCTCCCAGTCCCACTTGCCATCATGGAAACTGCAAGATAAACAGTACAGCAGGCATGGTTTCTTTCTTCTCTTAACATTTGACAGATTAAATATTTCAGGATTGTGTCGCACTTGCTGACAAGCTAACAAATCAGCTCAGACTCAGGAACATGACTCCAGCTCAAAGAATTAATCTTTAAGAGAGAGTGAAAAAGAGAGAGAGGAGGGGGGTAAAATTCAGGGTAAGAGAGGGAGAGAGAGAGAGAGGCGGAAAGACAGAGCCATGCTGAAGGACACAGGGACAGGGGAGACGTACAATGTTTCCAAGTCCTGGGACACGGAGAAAAGGAACTCTTGCCGCTTCTGCTGCACCAAGCAGGCGGCGCGCACGATCTTGTGCCGTGGCGTGCGCTGGGTCACCAGGGTCACCAGGTCCTCTGTCACCGTCTCCAGGTCAGTCTGTGGACACAGGCACAAGAGGTCGGGGGAGAGATCAGGGAGGGGTCAGATTACATACTGATTATTTCCCATGAATCCAAAAACAAACCGAAGCCCCAGGGAAACAGCCACCTTACCTGCATACGTTTGAATGTTTTCTCCTTTCTGCTATTGACTTCCAGAAAGACCCCGTATGCAGAAGAGCAGGCCAGGATGCGCCTGGTCTTCAAGAGCTCGTGCATGGCGTCGTCAAAGAAGGTGGTGTCGGGGGCGCCACCCTCTCCTGTAGAGGCAGAACACAGAACACGGGCCGGGGGGGCGAGTCTCAGCATACAGATTAAGCATGTCCGCATCCAGTGTGAATTCACAAACTCTCTCACTAGGCACAGGTCAGTGGGGGTACGGGAGTCTCACTCACGTTCGCTCAGTGCCCGGCTCAGCTGCTCTATCCTCTGTTTTCCGGTGATCAGAAGTTCCTGCTCCAGCTGCGGGGGGGGAAGGGGACAGGAGAGAACAGAGTCACTGCTGTCCTGTTGCATTGTGTGTGTGTGGGGGGGACACCAGTGGCCACTCTGGAGCCACGTCTCTCTCACCTGGTAGCGGTCTTCATGGGTCCTGTAGCTTTTGAGGTACTCCTGAAAGTGATCATGCTCCTCAAGAGCCTTGCGCTTCTTCTGAGCCTGATTGGGGAGGGGTGACAACAACACAAAACAGAAGATAAAGCACACACTGGGTCACACTGATGCAGAATACAAAATAATAATGGTCATAATAACCACAACAACACCATAATAAAAATAAAGATAATAACAATAACAGTAATAACGCTAACAACTATAAAACAACAACAGTAAGAGTCAGGACCAAACCTCCTTCGCAATCCTCTCCTCCGCCAGCTGGATGGCATCGAAGCGCGTGCAGGTGTAGGATCCCCCTGTGTTGTAGCTGTGTAACCTCCAATCGTCCAGGCATATCCAGCAAAAGTTGAACTTGCACTGAAAACCCAACACAGACACACACAACTCTGCAGGGTCAATATTCACAGACACACATTCACTTGTGCCTACATTATTAGAGAGACTGACAGACAGAAACACAGACACAGAGAGAAAGAGGCCGACGCAGAGAGAGAGACACAGACAGACAGAGAGAGAGAGAGAGAGAGAGAGAGAGACACACAGAGACAGACAGACAGACAGACAGAGGTTCTTCCCAGGCTGCCCAACATTGTCCTTCCTGCTTTCATGACGATGATTTTGCTTTCAGTGGAAATTATATTTTTAATACCAGGAAAGAGACAAATGAGCTCCAACAGTGGCGATCAATGAATTCAATTCACAAAGCAATGATCTTAAATGTTCAGGTGGGGGGTGGTGTGCAGGACATTACCCTGAAGCACTTCATATGATTGCATCCTTCGTTTTTCTGGATCGGCGTCTCACAGTTGGGGCAGGGCTTGGAGTTGTTGAGCAGCCACAGGCTGTTGACTACGTCCTCGCGGGCCTCGCTCACTCCACCCCCTGGGAAGACGACAGGAGAGACAGAAGACATGGAGTCAGCGGCGCGGTGAAGCCGGGGGCACACACTGACAGGCAGGAGGGGGGCTGCCAAGGAGCCGGGGAATAAACTGAGCCAAATGGGAATAGGACCGTCTATTCATTAACACAATATACATACAAATTAGCTAAAAAGGACTCAAAACAGTCAGGGTCTTTAGATCAGGGCTGGGCGGCTCTAGTCCTTGAGGGGGTAACAGGCTCCTGTAGGTTCTATCAGGTACTGTAGATTTAATAGGCAACCTGTAAGCAAACAGCAGGACACACAATGAGGATAGCAAAGCACAGGGGTCACTCACCTTCTTGCCGATCCATCTCTGACAGTTTGCCCTGCCACGCTTGCCACGTCTGACAGTCACAGGGTTCGTGTGACTTGCCGAGACATTGCCTGTAGACAAAAACAGGTGTTCAGATATGCCTCGGGCCCCCTTTCACACTCGGCCACCTCGGCTCAATCAGAACCGTGGCCGCTAAGCAAGAGAGGGGATCCCTGGGTTATCAGACTCAAGCCCGGCTGAGGTAAAGAACAGCAGAGAAGCCTTCCCAAACCTGCCCGATCTCATGAACTGCAGAGAAGCACACAACGACCTTCTGCTGACACTGTCAGGAACTCTGAAATCAGTGGCTTGTGTCTCAGGACTTGATATTGAGCAGTAATTGTATTGCTGGTGGTATGTATTTCTTTGAGACCCTAGACACAAAGCATTGTTTGCTTTTTTAGATGCTTACATTTTCCCATTAAAAAAAAAAAGTATGGTTGTTCTCTCTCTCTCTCTCACCAGCAGAACACGTGTCCGTCTCCACAGTCCACAGCCGGTGCCTTGAGCTGGGGAAAGATGAGTGGATCGGTGCCGGTCCCTCCGGGGCCCTGTCCGGCCAGTATGACAGCTCTCTCACACCCCGGGTTGGGGCACCACTTGATAGCAGGGTTGCTGTCAACAAACGCCTGGAATACAGAGGAAACAACACTGAACTGTAGTCAGGGAGACAGAGGGAGACGGGGAGAGGGAGGGAGAGAAGGTGAGGGCAAGGGGGAGAGGATGGGAGACCGAAGCAGACAGAGGGAGGACGAGGGAGGGAGGATTGATGGCCTTCCTGGAATCAGTGTTACACTTACATAGGAACAGATGTCTGTAGGAAACAGGTGAATAAACAACAGCATTCTTCTTAACAAGCAGCTAAACACACCTATACCCATGTGTACACAGACACACACAGACACAGACAGCGAACACAACTCCTCCTTGCATGACAATATCGCAGAGGAGCTATACATCAAAAGCCTCCTCAGATTTAAACACAGAATTGCTTTTTCTCAGGCTAATGATCTCTGACATCCCAACTGATTAAAAGGATAATAAGCGAAAGAGGGGAACTACAACTGCAATCGGATCATCTCAAAACTTCTGGGGAGGAGAAAAAAAAAAAACAATAAAACAAAACTACAATGAGTTTCAGTTCACTTGGATGAGCTGAAATGATCTGTTACAGAGCAGATACTGAGATATGACGCCAGTACAGCCGTGACTACCGCCGAAATGTGTGTCATACACACACACTGACACACACATGCACACAAACACACACACGTTTGTGTTTTTACCTTGATGTCAAACAGGAGGTAGCGCTTGTACATCTCCTTAGAGACAATGCTCTCTATGATCTCTGCAGGAACCAGCTGGGAACAGCCACAGGCCGGGCAGAAGATATTGGGAGCTGCTCCTTCCTGGATCTTCAGGTTGAGAAACCTGAGGGAGGACACAACGCACAGAGTCAGGGGCCACGGCAGCGCAGGACACAACGCACAGAGTCAGGGGCCACGACAATGTGCTGGCCTCTCCTGCCAGTCACATCAGTGGTTTGGCCAAAGGCTGCCGCAGAACCAAATACAGTAAAGTATCCAAGCGCCAAGGGGGCTTCTCTTCACAGGAATTCAATTCACTTACCAAAGCACGCGGGTCCTTACAGTACAAACAGGGCTATAAGCAAACCAGGGAACTGGTTTCAACCTGAACATGATGATGGGGTGGGGGACGACAACCTGTGAGCTTAATACTGCTCTGCCACCTTAAATGCCACAGAAATGTCATTTGAAGCAAAATGGTCAAGTCATTTCAAGGGTGACAAAATAAAACCAACTCACCCTTCCCAGCATTCTCTGCAGAACTCGTGTCCACAAGGCATGTCCACGGGGTACTCAGACGCTGGGATAGTGCACAAACACAAGGCGCACTGGAAGAAGACACAGAAACAAGAAAACACAAGCCCATTACATTAATTCAGTCACTGATTCATTCATTAACGAATGTTAATTAGTCTGTGTGTGTTCTTCAATATGGGCTGCTTCTTGCCGGAGCCCAATTGCTAACCTTCGTAACGATTATCTGTGTAATAATAATAATGAAATGGAAAGATGTTGGATTCATTCACGTATCACCAATGTACAGAGGTAAAGAAAAGTTGACTGTTTCTAGACAGAGCGGAGACAGGAGCTGTGAACGCAGCGATTGTCAGGGAAACCCAGCGCGACCTTTCCGAATAAATATCAAAGACTATGTCTATGTAAATGTAGTGCCTGAATGCATTAGCATAATTGCTCTGCCTCAGAAGATTTCTTGATTAGGAACCCTAATAAGGGTGTCTGATACCACATCAAATCAATCAACCAACTGATTCCAGTGGCTGTAACTTGTAGATTTGTCAGGCACTGCCCAGTACCCCAGAGTACAGGGAGGAATGTAGCTGAGAGCAGTGTAAGCACACACACACACGCACACGCACACACACACGCACACACACATGCACACTAAGAGTGAGGCAGACACAGGAGTGACATGGGGGGGTCGTTACCAGAAGCCTGTCCTCATCCTCATCATTGTTTGCGTCCATGTACTCGTCCTTCTCACTGTCCTCGTCCTCTTGACTGTCCTCATCCTCCACACAGTCCTCCTCCCCGTCCTCCTTCTCGCCCTCCTCACTGTCCTCATCCTTCTCCCCGTCCTCGTCCTCGTCCTCGTCCGGGGTGCAGGGGGAGGGCAAGTTGTCCCTCGAATTGTACTTGCTGGGTGGAGGAGTGGGCATCTTCACCCCTGAGCGTTTGCAGCAGTCCTCTGCATTGGACAGCAATGCCATCTGCAGTTTCTCCTTGTCCCAGTCTGACACCCATGGGAAGAAGAAGAGCAACACAAGTGAAAACTGTTAGTCACTCTCACCCTAACAGATGAACTCATAAAAACAGACTCACAGACACTTTGTATTATTGCCCACTGTAAACTGCTGCTGATTTCTAAAGGAATCTTGTTTTGGGATCCACATACAGGGGTTCTCAATCCTGCCCTGCCGTTTCTTGGTTCAACTGTGCACTCAATTACTTCATTACTAATTGGGTGACCCCTAATTTAACTAATAATTTGCCTAATCTGAGATCTTAAATGTTAAACAGTTGTAGAGTTCATGTTAAGTATGACACTGTAGATTAAAATCTGGGACATAGTTTATTGAAATACACTGATTTTATTCACTGTAGCTTTGTATGTTGAAAACAAAGTTTACACAGTGTTGAGAATGTTTACTTTAATGTAGAATTATGTTTTGATAAATGCAATATTATTTTATTTTAAAATAATATTATTTTTGAACTTTAAAATATTGCTTTTGAGCATTATTGCATTATGTTTAGAAAAGTGTTTTGTTCTTGCATTAGAATGTAAATTTAATCTGTATTCATGTTTTCATGTAGGTGTATTAATTAAGGTTGTGGCCCGTGAACACATTTGTGAACACTCGAATGGCCCTTGATAGGAAAAAGGTTCCCCACCCCTGCTGTAGATGGAACTTGAAATCTCCAACTTTTATTGAGATACACAATTTAAAAAGTCAATTGAAACAAAAGAGTAAAATTGAGGGTTGAAGTAATTGAGAGTTCGGTTGGAACACAAACCAGCATAGCATGTGGTACTCCAGGACAGGTTTGAGAACCACTGAACTAGTCAATCAGAGTGTTTCTGGCTTCTTTGTATGTTTTTAATAGAAAAATTACACATAAGAAGCCAGACAATCACATTCAATTCCTCTCCATCTTATCTAGTGCATAAATGTCATCCCTTGCATCTAATGATCAGGACCAGAAACCTCTTCAGTCATCAGCGATGTTTCAGGACACGGAAACGCCAGTGGTGCGAGTTTCCCATGGTGTACATTTGTTTTTAATCAATAATTTGTATATGTTTTCCCCTTCCTCTTACTGAATGGGCCTCCATTAGGAGTGAAATGGACTTAATTAATCCCCCCCCCTCCCCGGTCGCCCTATGTAACTCCCCATCTGCTAACAAACAAA
This sequence comes from Amia ocellicauda, assembly GCF_036373705.1. NCBI lineage: Eukaryota > Metazoa > Chordata > Actinopteri > Amiiformes > Amiidae > Amia > Amia ocellicauda. The sequence continues at coordinate 36,605,615 of NC_089856.1, read as the reverse complement.
CCATCTCAATATATGAACTCCCGTGAACAAATGCGAGAGATTTGCAGCAACTGCATTTCCAAGCTTTATCAATGGAGGGGGTGCTATCCAGGGCTTCAGAGATGCCTGCTGAACACAATGGCTGTGTGAGGGGACAGTGGGCACTGAGGTGCCTTAGAAAGTGCTCAATTTCACAGGCCACTGGCCGCAGGCATAATGACAGAAGACGAACAAGGCTGGCTGGTGGCTGAGTCACGACTATGTCTGTGTGTGTGTGTGTCTGTTTCTCTCTGTCCCCCTGCCCGTCTCTTTGGCTCTGTTCAGGGCCAGTCAGTGTGGAGTGCTGCGCGGGCACCGGTACCGTGAGTGCGGAGCAGGGCCCCGGCAGTGAAGAGGGGAACCTGCAGCATGTCTGCCGTCTCCTCAGTCAGATTGTTCTTCAGTTCATGCAGGTCCTGCATTGTCAGACCCTCATATGGTTGCATAGACACAAAGAAACAGAGACAAACATAGAGAGACACACACACAATGACACACAGAAATAAGAAAAACTAAGAATCCACAAGGCTGTTCAGACAACACACTATTATGTGACAAACGTAACTTTTGGTTTGAAGTGGAAGAGTAAGAATATTATGTACAATAAAACAAATCAAAAACATTACAAAAGCAATCAATCAATTTAGCAATCGCTAATCTCAAAATCAGATAGGAGAAAAAACATCAGCTGACTTTGGGATCAGTTTTTCATCACAATTTCATTCCTCCTTTATAATTTTATGGAATGCAAACCACCCCCCCCTTCTCCCTCTGTGCTTTACAGCTATAATTAGAGGTTATACACTGAGCAGCCCTCAGAATACACTGCCATGTTTTAAAACCAAACGGGAAAGTCTCCCGCAGCAGAGTGCTCTCTTATACACAGTGCATCGATGTGCTACGTTTCCCACAGAACATAATAAAATCCCTGCTTGTGTACACAGGCCACACCAGGGCATCTGAGCAGTCACACGACAACCCTGTCCCACCCGTAAATCCGTACAGTCATTTGTCCGTTTTCTCTTGGTTACATCATAGCATGGTACTTTTTTTCTTTCCCCTCGCTTTCCACAGCGGTGTGTCATGGCTGACCAGTCTGCACCCCTCCATGCCTCTTCTCCAGCTCTGTCAGGACTCTGGACTCCAGTGTAGAGGGTTGAGGGGTCTATCCCAGGTGAGGGACAGTGCTGTTGTACCCTTAAGCAAGGCACTTTACCCAGAATGCTCCAGTAAAAACCCAGCTGTATAAATGGGTCATTGAATGTACAAATTATGTGATATATTGTAAGAACTGCAACTGCCCTGGATAAGGGCATCTGGTAGGCAATATGATAATGATGTCACTTGGCTGTCTGGCCAATCGACTTCTTCTTTCTCTTTGTTCTCAGCTGATTCTCCATCGTGTAGTGGCTCTGTGAACCTTTCCTCCCCCACCCCTAATACAAGAAACAAGCCCAACAGGGTGTTCAACAAGCCCCCCTCTGCCCCCTCGCTCCCAGGGGCCAGTACCTTTCTCTTGTCCAGGGCCTCCATATCCTTGGGATCCTTGGAGAAGACCATCTGAGCCTCCAGGCTGAGGGCCAGTTCTGTGTGGTGCTGCTTCTCAGCGCAGTCGCATGGGGTCTCCCTGTCCTTGTTCTCAGAGAACAGGTTGGCGTTGCAGTTCACCAAGATCTGCAGGAGACCAACATGGGGGTCGTTACAAGGAGAATAATAATGATGATGATGATGATGAACTTATTTAGCAAGTGGCTGTATCCCAGGCAACATACATGGTTTAATACGTTTATTTTAACTCCCCCCCACACCCTGCCACCAAGGGTTTCACTATAAAACTCAAACTACAAACCAGGGAGAATAAAATCAATTCAGATCAGAGAAGATCAGAACATCACCTATTCTCATAGGGTTCAAAGAGCATCTATGAATCTGTGTCAATATGTGTGGAGCTACGACGAGACTGTAAGAGCGTACAGAGCCCAGCCAGGTGTACAGCATTGTTGAGCAACTGGGAGGATGCATTTTTATACGAACTGTAAGAGTGTAGAACGAGAAAGCAGGGTATACTATTCACTTTCCCAGCCCAAACCCAGTGTCCCAGTGAGCACTGGCCAGATGTGGGCCGGGCTGTTTGAGTCCAAAGGCCTCACCTGCACACAGGTGCTCAACCCTGCAGAGGCAGCGTAGTGTAGGGCCGTGTTCCCCTTGTCGTCGGTGGCGTTGACATCGGCCCGCTCGTACGCGCCACCATCCAGCCTCTCGCCCCTCCACTTCAGGATCATCTGCAGGCAGTTGGCCCGGCGCTGATCGTCCTGCTCAGGCGGCATGGTCTGGGGCCCGGAGCACAGCAGGTGGAGGGCGGTCTGGTTGTGCGCATTGCGCTTGTTGGGGTTCCCACCTTTGTTGTAGAGGAACGACCTGTTCGTTCAGGAAAAGAAGAAAAATAGAAACTCACACACGGAACCCAACCCTTCGGACTTTGAAGAGTCAATGCCACTCGCCTCGCAAATGTTGTCAGCAGTTTATAGAATAAAACAAAAATGTTCATTTTACCCAAACACATACTTATAAATAGTAAAACCAGAGAAACTGTTATATCAGAATTAATACCTTTTTGAATTGTTTTATCGATGGCTGATATAGTCTTTTTTTTTCTTCCTTCAATTCCTTCACAGACAGAGAGAAACACACAGACACACAGAGGAAACACAGGAGGGAGACAACGAGACATTCAGAGGCAGACGGGGAGGGCGGGGTGGGGCTGACCTCAGCAGGTGTGTCATGGCGTGCTGGGAGGTGTAGTGCAGGGCGGTGTTGCATCCATATTTCTTCCCGTAGGAGGCGTTGGGGTCCAGGGATTTTCTGAACTTTGGGTTGTCCTGGTAGATCTGCATGGCCAGGGCCTCATCTCCCTTGATGAGGGCTTTGAGAAACTTTTTAGCTGTTGTTCTGAACGTTGTGGACAAGAAATGCTTTAACCCTGATCGGTCGGCCGCGCTCATCGCTTGCAATATGCTTCTGGGTCTGGAAGAGAGAGGGAGGGAGAGAGGGTTTATTCTCTATTTATATTCAGCTTTGCTGCATCTGTGAACACTTTGGCAGTGCTGGTGTAAACAGGCCACGCCAATAAAGTTCATTTTGAATTTGAGATGAACACAAAAGGGGGTTAGGGTCTGTGGAAGTGACCTGAAAGATGGCACAAGGTAACATATCCCAGTTGGCATCAGCGTTGCAGTGCCTGTTTCCTCACTCCTGCCAGAGGAGCTGTAATGACACTCTGTATCTCCACTCCAGTCAGGATACCTGGCTGTCTTCAACACTAATCCACAGGAATCTCTCCAAGTGCCCAAGAAATTAACCCCCCAACCCCAAATTACCGCTAAGGAGCAGGACATGGCAGCCTGACACCTCCTGGCAACCCTCAAATCTGGAGAAAATCAGGGGCAGTATTAATACACAGGGAAATCTGCATATATTTGGACAGGCTCCTCTGTTCCTCACTCCTACCCCCATTAAAAAGAATAATGCCAGCCCCGACCTGACCCCGTCGTAAACAACAATGGGAGAGAGTGAGTGCATCTCTGTCAAGCCTTGGGCCTGTACATCCTTAGGGATGCCACAAGCTGTTTTTGGTGGACATATATCAGCAATATCGCCGCAACCCTCACCTAATAGAAATTATAATTTATGTTGTATTTTTTTCATAAATACATGTAATGTTCAATTGCTTTGACAACATGAATTTGAAATTGAGAGAGAGGGAGGGAGGGAGAAGGAGAGAGGTAGAGGGAGACAGGAGAGAAAAGGAAACAGGGAATGAAGGACCGTTTTGCTTTGAGGAGGGGTCATGGACAATCTCTGCTGATACAGATTATTTTTTTGTTATTTGATGTTCAGCCATCTCTGTTTGGTTTTATATACATGCTTTACATGCTATATATAAATGCTTGAATTATAACCCAGTGACAGGAAGGTATCCCTTCACTGCAGGAGTGCAGCTCAGCAACCCTGTCCTGGAGGACCCCCTACCCTGCTGTTTTTTGTTCCAACCAAGCTCTTAATTACTTAATTGAAACCTTAATTTAATATATTTTGTGCACATCACAAAAACAATCTTGCTCTCATCCTGTCCCCCACAAAAAGCACATATCCCGTCTGTCTGTCTGTCTATCTATCTATCTGTCTCTGCACTCCTCCATGTGCTGAAACTGTAAAAACAAATACAATACCTGGTAAGTTTGAATAATTGGGAAGGTAGATCTGTACTATTCAAACATTGTCAGACGACGTCTACTCTCTCCTAGCTGTGAACAGCAACTGAATACTTGACATTCCGGGGAAATCACTGGGGAAATTGAATGTGACATCACAATGGCGAGTTGCCGTGACCTCCGATGACGTAATGATTAGCGTTGCATTAATCACGTATTGGACCTAATCGAGCTACATGCGGGCCAGAACATCGTGTCCACTTTGGTTGGCTTTTTCACAGTTGATACCATGCCTATAACGTTCATATTAAGCACACAAACAATACAATTGAGCTATAGAACATTTATATATATATATATATATATATATATATATATATATATATATATATAATTACACACACATATATTTGTATTAAAAGACCTCAGCCCAGAGAAAAGAGAAACCCGGTCCCTAACTTATTTGATTAAATCTTACGTGTAACGCTGTTGGAGAAAATATATGCTGAGACATAGCCACAGCTTTAATAAAATACGAAATCGGATTTGTATTGGGCAAAGAAGTAGGCTATGGAAATATAAAGAAAGGGATGCAGATACTAAAAAACATACAAAAATGACCACTTTGTAAAGCGACGGACATTAACTAAATATTCATAAAACACATTACGCAACTTCAAAACACCTATTTGTTAAAATAATAATAATAAAGGTAATTTCCAGAGATCGGCTGTTGTTTCATCTAATTTCCTTTCTTTTTGGAGCAGCGCGTTTACAAAAATAACACGTATTGATTAACACTGACAATAAGTTAATAACCCACATATTTTCCATTATTATTTCTCTGCCAGAGAATTAAACTGCGCTCCACTATTCTACAGTCGCAGCCATATGTATCTCACTGATTGTTAACTAAACCTATTGTTAAGAAAATAAAGAAATACGCCAACAACACTCTGGCATCCATAACTTACAGTGATCTTCCATATCCACATACGATTTACCAACTAAAACACGTCTTCTAAATAAATGATTGACACACCTATAACATCGTGTGCTGCATCATCTTGTATTGCGCATGTCCTTCCTATAGCCTGATGTCAATGGGTCAGGTAGTCTCACGTCTGACTCAGATCATTATTACCTGACAGCTCTCGGCGCCGGCCGATGCGTCACCATCAGGGGCCCGTTTTTGAGCCCTGTCGATTTTGCTGATGGCGTTCAGATGCCCGTGTGTGAGCCGAGAGGGCAGGTTGCTCTTGTGAAGCTTCATTGTGGATAATGGCCGCTCACAGAGACGTAGTCCCGATCTGGCAAAGGACAACAAAGTTCACGTTGGCCAGCAATGGCGAAGCAATGAAAGCCGCGGCTCCCGGCCTGGCGGGTCGTGTTTGTCCTGATCGGGAAGCTCCTCGTCTGATGCAACAGATCCCGCTCCATGTGCGCAGTGTTGCCAGGTCCTCTCCATAAATTCCCCCCAGTTTGGTCGTACAAATCCCCCAAATCACGTCTCCCCCCCAAATATGATTGCTGGTCAACTGAGGTCCGGGGGGTGGGGGTGGATGAAGTGAGAAATCGATTGTACCAAACCCCTAAATTCCCCCAAGTTCACCATAATACCCCCCACCACTTCCCCCATACAAATGTTGCCCCCAAATGTCCCCCTGGGCTCTTAAAACCCCCCCAAATTTAGGGGAAAATCCCCCGATGTGGCAACAGTGCACGTGCGCCTGTTCCGCTGCTCTCGGCCAATCGGAGGCTCGCTCCGCTCCGCCTGCGCAGTCGCAGTGAGAAGGACGGGCAGCTCATGGCGTTTTAATCCTATCGCTTCATTTCAGACGTCGTTCGTACATCAATCAAAATCACGCTGTCCAGCGCTTGCGGTTTGTCCACAGTAGTCATGCCATAAGTTTGCGAGCCCAAGGACAAGACGAGAAATACTGTGAAATACTTGTACATACTTTACTAATCATGTCAACAAAAGGCCGATCCGGAATTGAAAGGTAGGCCTACGAGTTATCTTGTTTGAAACGAGTACATGAACTCTCCGACTACAGACTGGGCGTATATGTTTAGATGTATTATTTGATGTGAGTTACTAATAACAAACTTAATTATGGATTAAATATAGGTAAGCAACATGTCTTACACGGTCTGTGCGTTTTTCTTATTAATATTATAGGCCTATTTGGTGTATGTATGTGTATATATATATATATATATATATATATATATATATATATGCTTCAAATTCAAGGAATGAAAAAGCAGCAGGTGAACTCCAACCGATTAATCACTATTTTACTGTCAACATCAACAACTGCCAAATGCTCACACCTCTGTCATGACAGGATGCAACCATTCAGTGTACATCTTGCCGAAAGAAAAAGTCCCTCAGTACTGGTGAAGTGCATCTGTCATTCATTGAACTTAGTTGGGAGCAAAGCATCTGAAGTATTGCCAAGGCATTTGGATTTTCTTGTGCGTGAGATATACAATTGGGTCTTACACAGTGCCAAGCCAAGAAACGTTTACAAGGAATTGTATAACACTCTTGGATGTGTTGACCTCAGGAAGATGATTCAACCAGCAGCAACCAGTTGGCTAAGTAGAGGAGAAAGCAATTCTAGGGTGTTGGATCAGTGGGATGCTCTCCAGTTATCTCCACAGATGCTGCAGAAGTTCAACAGATACAAATACAACATCAGGAACCGGCCTCTCTGGATGCTCTACTCATGGAAGCCTAAGTTTGCATAGCCCTGGTAAGATATCCATACGCCTAATAATACTAATAAAGCAATCTACATGATGTTGGGGGATAATTGCTGAAAGCAGCTGAAAATTGTGGATTTTTTTTTCCGCCAGTAGGGGAATTTTGAAAGAAGTGTCTGGCAACCCTGATGAGAGCAGCTTTCACTCTGTGTCATTCATTAGCGTTGGACCCTTAAAAAATAAAGGTGGTGCCCAAAGAGTGAGACCAAAAAGAGAAGGATGTGCTTTGGCTGTGCAATATATTGTCTAGATATCTTTTGAAATAGGCTAGTACAGTAACAATAGTCTAATTAGGCAATGGGGGAGAACATGCAACAGGTGTAACACATGTGTCTAGGTGTTAAACTGACAGTAGATGTAATTTGCATTGTCTGTCAGTAATGCATTCTCCCGCAATGTGTAACGCTGCGCACTACCATACTCCTACACAGACAACTCCTTCCCAAATGCAGCCCACAAAATAAAAACATTGCCTTCTTAAACTATATTTTTTTACAATTCTTTTATAATTTATATTATGTTGATCAGACCTGGATTTGAACCTTTATTTTAAGCATTTTCCGAAATAAACTATAATTACAAAGAAATTGAACGCAGCTGTCTGAGGATAGCGTTGGGCCATCTAACATCAACCAAAACCCAGGATTATGAGACACTGGTGATATAATTGGCATTTAATTAGTGATGTTCTTTGTCTAATATATCAATCAATTAAATCAATCAATTTTGATTTGTATAGCGCCCTTCGCAGGGTAGCCACGAAGCGCTTTACAGACTGATAAACATACAACAAACGTACAGCAAAATAAAAAACATAAATACAAGAAAATCAAATATAGACCTGTAAACATTTTAAATGATCTAGAATAAAGTGAGTGAACATTTAAGTAAATAAACCATTTAGGCATGGAGGAGAGAAAAACAAAAAACTCCTATGGATGGCATGTAGGAGAAAATGAATCTCTGGGGGTCCACGGCTTAGGGCCTAGGCCTAATGGTTGCCTCCCCTCCAGGCAGTATAGTTATTACAGCAGCAAGAGATCAGAAAGTTCTTTATCAGTGCTGCTGGTTGTGGTCTTCCCTCTGGAGGAGGCCTCTCGCTGGCCATCGGGGGTGGAGGGTTTGGACCATCAGCAGGCTTTGGGTTGCGATGGCTCGTCAAACCTTGGGTGTGGATTCCCCGTTGACCTTCCATGGTGAGGTGCTTCTGGGATGGGTTTTGCCTCATCAGACTTCCATGGTGGGGGACGAGGTGCCTCATTGGACCCTCAGAGGAGGCTGTTGCTGGAAGACAAAAGGGCAGTCGTGCTCAGATACTGGTCATGCAGTGCAGGACATTTCCAAAGACAGTTGTGCAATTGCATGTCCATGGCACACCGGCGGCACTATGGGCTAGAAAAACAGAGACTAAACAGATGAGTCTTCAGCCGTGATTTAAAGGCTAAGACAGAGGGGACATCTCTTACATTGACTGGAAGATCGTTCCACAGCTTCGGGGCCCTTTAACTGTATGCTCGACCACCTGCGCTTTTCTTGTGTATTTTAGGGAGCGCTAAGTAACCAGCTTCCTGTGATCTCAATGGCCAAACTGGAGTGTATTCGATAAGGAGATCTTTTAGGTAGGGAGGTGCTGGTCCCTTTAGTGCTTTAAATGTTAATAAGAGCACTTTAAAGTCTATCCTGTAGTGCATGGGCAGCCAGTGAAGAGAAGCCAATACTGTAGTGATGTGTTCATGTTTTTTTGTTTTTGTTAGGATTCTTGCAGCAGCGTTTTGGACGAACTGAAGTGCAGAAATAGCTCTGTTTGTGCTGCCGGACAGAATGGCATTACAGTAATCCAATCTAGATGTAACAAATGCGTGTATCAATTTCTCAGTGTCCTGTAACGAGAGGAATTATCTTAGTCTAGCAATGTTTCTAAGATGGAGGAAGGAAGATCTCGACACATTCTGAATGTGTGATTCAAAAGATAGATTATGATCACAGATAACACCTAGGTTTCATGCCATCTCCTTAGGGGAGAAATTAAAGTTATCATTACTTAGTTTTGTTAGTGAATGATGAACAGTTCGATTTTTGTCTCCTAAAATTATGACTTCTGTTTTTTGTCATCCATGTTTTAATCTCAGACAGACAGCAGATTAGTTTTTCTAGGTCTATGGTGTTGTTAGGATTTACTGACAGATATAATTGTGTGTCGTCTGCGTAACTGTGAAAGTTAATATTGTGTCGTCGAATGATATCACCTAAAGGGAGCATGTACAATGAAAAAAGTATAGGTCCGAGGACTGAGCCCTGTGGGACTCCGTACTTAACTTCAGTTAAATTTGAGTGGTTCTCGTTAATCTGTACATATTGGAGTCTGTTTGACAGATATGATTTAAACCATGAAACCACATTGCAAGATTTCTAAGCAGTGTATCAAGATTTTGTGGTCGATTGTGTCAAAAGCCGCACTTAAGTCTAATAAAATAATAACACTGGCGTGCCCTACATCGGAGGACTGAAACACGTCATTCAACATTTTTAACAGGGCCGTTTCTGTACTATGGCCGTAACAGAAGTCTGATTGAAATTCTTCATAAAGATGATTATCGGTTAAAAAAGCTAGCAGTTGGTTTGCAACTACTTTCTCTAGAACCTTAGAAAGGAAGGGAAGGTTTGAGATAGGTCGATAGTGTTTAAGTTGATTAGGGTCGGCACTGGGTTTCTTAAGAAATGGTTTAATTACAGCTATTTTAAATGAATCAGGAACAGATCCTGAGGATAAAGAGACATTAATAATATTGTGTATTCTGTGAATAATGAATGGAGATTGTTTTAGCAGTTTAATGGGTATAGGGTCTAGTGCGTAGGTTGTTGTTTTCATTTTAGTAATTAATTAATTAACGATGTGTGGGTCCAGACACATGCTGAGTGAAGCCTACAGACTCCAATAGGGACAAGAAACGAACAGTGAGGGGGTCGTCTTTAATGTCAATATGTATGTTAAAGTCCCCCAAAATAATGAGTTTATCATAATGTATGGCTAAGTCAGATAAGAGATTGCTACATTCGGTCATAAAAAAGGAATAGGGTTCCTGGTGGCCTATAATTAGCTATAAGCTGAAGAGGTGGATTAAGCCTAAATTCTACCTGGTGAATTTCAAAAGATGTGAAGCTGTCTAATGGCTTAGTAGACAGGCGCAGGTATGTGCGGTAGATGGTGGCCAGCCCCCCCCCGCGGCCTGTTGTACGAGCCTGCTGGCAGTAAGAGTAGTCATTAGGGGAGGCTTCTACTAATGGAATAGTGTCGTCTGGTCTTAGCCGAGTATCAGTCAAGGTGAGCACATCTATGTGTGTGTCAGTTATGGTGTCATTTATTAAGGCTGCTTTGCTAGGTAGTGAGTGGATGTTTAAGACAGCAAGCTTATACATGGGAGAAGTAATGTGAGCAGGTAATTTCTGTCTTTTTTTTTTAACTTTTATTAGATTGTTGAAACGAGAGCCCCGAGAGGAAGGAATATGTGTTTATTCAATCACAACTAGGATGTTCCTGGTTGTTTGTGATTTGGGTTTGGGGGGCTGGTGTGGCTAAAATGCCACGGCTGAATTTTGATCCCAGTCCTCCCCTTGTTGCAGTTTAGGGGATTAAACAATTACTTCAGCAGAAAATGGCTTAAATGGCCAGTAATACTTGCCAAGAGAGAAAGATATTTTCCCCTGTGTTCCAACGGCACCGCAGTGCTGCATTTGTGGTCCAGCATCTCTCTACGAAATCTGGCACAGAAGTGCTTCCAGAATAAAATGTGATGCATTTATATATACACGTGTTGGAGTACATGTTTTGTTTTTAATTGATTATACTTTTTTCAGTCAAAGACCTTATTAACACAAAACCAATTTTTCTATGCCATTCTGTTTTTTGGCTTTTCTGCTTTTCTCCTTTTTTCTTGCTGCTGTCCTTGTCTGTTCTAAAATCCAATAGCCTACACAAGCAGCGAGGAAAATACGATTATTCAGCCCCAGTCAGATGGGCAAATTGTGCCTTACAAAATATCATCAGATTATGTCGCTGCAAAGTTGATTCTGCTCAGCAGCCCTTGTAACGGTTGAAGGTCATGGTGAAGAATTGCTATAGGGATCTTGAAGATATTGCTTTTGCTGCTTTGTTCTGCTAAAACAATATAACTGCTGACCTGTGCCAGTGATTAATCTTTTCTTATTCCTTCAGAAAGGAGAGTGCAGGAGAAGTGCAGAGCAGTGTCATGTCTAAACGCATAGTGGGTGAAGTGGGCTGACCAAACAACACAGCCTCCAGGGCTTTTTCTGTTACACAGATTGAATGTCTAGTGTGACAAGTCTGTTTTAGGGGCCGCTGGCTCCAAGTTGTTGTCTGCCCTTCACGTGCATCTTTCGTGATTTTGTTTAGTTCTTACACCTCAAGGTTCGAGAACCTGCACGATGCAGCTGGATCTTAGACACTGGTGTGACAGGAACACTGACATTGGTCTTGTCACCGTCAGCTCCATGTCACAAATATTACATTTCACAAAGGAAATAATCCTTTTGCTAATAAAATCTAGGCCAATGTGTTTACTTGTTCTCAATTATTATTACTACTACTAGTATGATTATTTGGGGGTTTTCTTTCATCATGTGGTGATGAATTTTAGGACCATGCTCTGAAAATTCCCTCTTGTGATCTCTACGAAGGAAATAAAGATCTGACAGCTGCTCATCACTGGGGATTTGATCAAATGGAAAATCCTGTCTTCAGAACTCTGACCTGTCCTGTATTATTAATCGTGAAAGAGCCCACACTTCGATTTGAAGAAATATTCGTTTTCAGTAGCCTATATTCTCACTTTCTGAGCATACATCGGCTGGAGGTCTAGATTGTATGTTTCTCTCTAAAATGTAAAGAAATAACCATTTTCTGTTTATATCATTAGTGTGGGATTTATTTTTTTCAAAAACAGTTTCATTTACTTTTGCATAACCATAAAAACACATTTTTTCCAGATGAAATATTGTTTTCATAGTTCAGGAACAATGCATTAAGAAAATAGTATATTGTTTGCAAAAGTTGTATTATAACAAACTATTGTGTGTGATGTCTGTACTATGAATACAATTTGTGTTGGAGGAAAACTATGTATTTGCCCCTATTTCCATATGCCTACCACTTTGAGTGGCACTCGGCACAACATAAACCAAATCGACTGCATGGAAACCGATCTCTGAAAGAAGGAATCAGGAGAGTGATCCCTTTAATTGTCCTTTCAGTGGCAAAGCTTAAAAACAAAACCAGATTGGACAAGTGGAAATGTCCAATCATCTACATTGTTACTTGAAATAAAGTATTTTTACAATTAATTTATAATAGATTGTACTTCTGCAATATTTTTAAAACCATTCTATGTACTAGACATAAAGTAGAGTACTGCAAATTAAAAACAAAGACATTTAAAAAAAGGCTTTTAAAAGAGGACAAGAACCACCCAGCACGTATTTGGACGAGGTAGACTGGATAGTAACATTTTTTAATATGGAATTTATACACATAATCTTCATATACTGTATGAGTACATTGAGTATGTAGAAATACAGTTCAACATAAAGAACTGAGAAGAGAAAATAGGGAAACTCCAGAACTAATTCCTGTCATGAATTATTATTATAGTCAGTCTTCAGGTTAAGCTATTCTGCATTGCGTTGCCAACAACAATCCAGTTATATTTATTTTGTTTTATTATATTTGCAATTACGGATGACAATTAGACCATTTTAGAACATGTTCAAAGTAATGGCGATGTAATTATATCATAAACTATCTCGCATGTCATGTTTATGATTTAAAAATGTACTTATCATTGGGTTCCCAACTTCTGTGGTCCTCTTATTGTGGAGTCCTAGGTTAGAACTCTGTGACAGCAATAAAAACAAACTCAAAACTGTGTAGAACATCTGGAAAATGAAATGCAATTTAATTTCAATAACCATGGCCACAGCCAATCATGTATGGAACTTGAAATTGTTTTGAGACTTTTATTTGTACAATGCACATGTGGAGAGTTTGGTAGCTGAATTGAATTAGCAGTGGAATGAAAACCAGTATAAAGTTACCCAGCTATCTGCCCATCTATCTGCCCAGCTGTCGGTCTGTCTAATCTTGAGGTATTACCAAGCCGTAAGGTATCCTTGTGACCTGACAGATAATCGCCAGTCCAAGGTCACTCACTCGCTAAATGTATGATAACTCCCCTGCCCCCAGCAGTTTTCTTTCATAGCATATGACCTCATGAATATTCTGCTCCTGTTTTCTCGGGGGGTAAAGCTGATATGTAAATGCAGGATGTGGAATGACCTTACGTAAAGGTGAACTCACTCAAAGAGGTTGAAAAATCAATTCAGGAATGGCAGATTTGTGTGCGTGCACAGTCGGGCTTTTGTTCCCAGACTTCAACCCAGATCTCTTAAAACCGCTCTGGCAGTTAAAAGAAAAAACACTGTAGTGTTGCATTGTCAAGCAAGAGATTTGAGGCTTGGTGTAAATGTCAATAAAGCATTTGTGTGATGTAGTCAGTGCTAGATAAAGGCATGTTTTTGATAAGGTTCAGTTTTATATTGATCTCTGAGTAAGCATAAGGAAACATATCAGCAAATATTTGTTGTTGATCCTTTACAATCCCTATTGGTATCGGCGTGTTAAGAGAGATTATATTATACATTCACATGTATCCTAAATGAATCCACTAAATACTGTCCTGATGTAGAAAATGATCGCGCTTTTTTAAAAGATGCTGAGTTACAAGAATTGGAAATACAAACTCAGGACACTGCTTTCTCTCCACTTTATTTTAATGTGCTCAGTGTTAAGAGATAAGGAGGCTATAAAAGATGTATGGGTTCCCTTGCACGGAGCCCTTGAGCTGCAGCGATACTGAACAAAATCCATTTGGCATAATTGAAGTTGTGGGGTCCAGGCTGTGTAACAAGTGACTAAGTTATTAATCTCTGTGATGAGTGCTAAACCTTATTTTTGTTATTTGCAGAGCTGGGAGATGTATATTTAACACTTTGGACACCAGTAGTAAACTAGCTGGAATCCCTGGGGGGAACATGTCTAGCATTTCAAATGAATCAGTTTCTCTTAAAACAGTTACAAGTTTTCTTGAAAACTTATTTTTGAAGAATCCCAAAACGCCACTGGTCACATGATTTGCCCACAGCATAGCCAAGTAAGAGAAGGTGAAATATTCTCAGATATTTTGTGTAATGCAATAAACGTGTCCAAAGACAATATTACATCTTAAAACCGATGAGGCCAAAACTAGATACATTTTCACATTTTCACAAGACATCATTTGTATCATTTTCTGGACTGTAACACAGCAATTGTCACTGATAATATACATTTTATGGCAGTCACTCCCATCTTCAGAAGACATTTGATTTGTCTGACCAGGATTATGAGATGAAGGTGAAGAAGTGATGCGAGTTCCTGGCAATTATTCCTGCTGGGTTTTTAGTCATTAGTAGCAAAGGCCGTCTCGTCACTGAAGTCCTCAGGAATCACACGCACGTTTTATTCACGTCGCAGCCCGTGCATGTACTGCACCACCTTGCTGTGAATACAAATCCACCTGGGCGTCTTGTTTTGCTCCTGTCCATACTTCTTTTACCGGAGAAGTGGATTTGAATACGAGCTGCCAAATGCAAACCAGTAGGAAACTGTTCCCATCGCTATTGTGAAGCTAGTCTTCTGGTAACGGGCAGCACAGCTTCCTGGTACTGACAGGCCTAATGAAGAAGAGAGAGAGAGAGAGAGAGAGAGAGAGAGAGAGAGAGAGAGAGAGAGAGAGAGAGAGAGAGAGAGAAAGCAAGCCAAGCTCCTCCTCTTTTCTGGGGCTCTTGCACTGAGAGGGGAGGCATAAAGTACTTGCAACAGCTGGGAGAGCCGCCGCTACCACAAGAGTTGGCGGTGCAGGATGCTGTAGATGGGAGCTTTGTCACGCAGCAAGCCGCGGCTCAGTACAAGTTAACGCGCATTGGTGCAGGACATACAATACTCATGATCAGACGGGATTTCAGCTTCAGACAAAACCTCGGACAGAAAGTCGCGATTCCTCTCAAGGTGCGGTCCAGCTTTGTTACTGTGTTTATACATGTAAAACACGAGTGCGTGCATGTGTAGCATACGTGTGTGTATTATAGATCTACGTGTAGCTATCGGTGGAGATAGAGGTACTTTGATTGCATTGTCTTAAAGTCTTAGTAATATTCTTGCTACGAATGTGAGCAGATGTTAAAGAACATGCTGTAAGTGTTGCTCCTGTACGTCATAATTTAGGTATAGTAAAATATGCGCTGCTGTCCAATACCTTTGTAGGCAACCAGATTGAAACTCGGTGCAAGTTGTTAGGCTACTTTGTTTCCCAGCCCGAAGCTTAATGGACGGGATCTGATCGAGAGCAGTTACCTGCACCTACGGGGTGGATTAGATATTGGATGTGAACAGTAAAGAGCATATTAGCGCACACACACACACACACACACACACACACACACACACACACACACACACACATCAGTGGTTTTATATCGTTTCTCTGCTGTGTCCAGCTGTACGGGGTTTGTTACACTATGACACTGTGAGTAGGCTACTGAGCTTGGTTTTCAAACAAAACAGAAAGATGATTTCAGTTTCTGTACCTTCACCCACAATGACTCGATGAAATGGGTCAATTAAAAAAAGCCTTTCGTTATAATTGGGCTGCCACGATCTCGCCCCTGTCCTTCATGGGAAATCTAAGATCCGCAAAACAGTTCAGGGTATGCGCTATTGACTAGTATCGTTGCACAAGACGGAGCATAAGAAGCTGAGAATTGAAGTTACCCTAACACACAACGTTGCTTGAGCCTTTAACACCTTTTCTGCAGCGTTCATTTGTAACCTGGGCACGACTACGCTATTTTAAGCTACTGATTTTCCCTGCGATCATTTCCTTTTTGTTTTCCGACTCCATTCACAGGTTTTGAAGGTGCTCCCTACCCAACCAGAAACGCCTGCTGAAATCCCAGACGCATCCCTCCTTGGGAATCGCGATGCGCCACTGAGAGTTCAGTGACCAGATAGTCAAATTAGTCTCCAAATTCTGAACTTCGGTCGTTGACCAGCCAGAGAAACAGTGAAGTCAGTGGCATCTCTCTTTCAGTTGTCCCCACAACAGATCAAGTCAAGAAAAGAGGATTCATTCTTATACTTGGCATGTTTACCTGAGGAGTCCAGAGCGATAGAATAAGACCTTCCTATTCAGCAATAATTTAGGCATTGTTTTTCACAGGTGGCTGAGCAGCTATTGACAATTGCATATGAGAATGGAGTCAATGTATTCAATACTGCCGAGGTCTATGCTGCTGGCAAGTAGGTTGAATACATCATCTAAACAAATTCATTATATCTACCGGTGTGCATGTGTGTGTGTGTTATGATGTGGAATCCAGTAGGCATACATCTGAGTCACAAACTAACTGCACCCTCACCCCAATTCTATACTGCATAGGTGTTTTTTAATTTTATTTCTGGTGCTTCAAAGACTAACACACCTAAGAAGACCACCCATGGCAAATTAAACGGAAAGCCCTATATCTTACAGTATTTTGATTGTGGAATTGTGTACTAGCCTTTGTTATTCACAAAGCTTACTGCATATTGTACAGTGTAAACTTACTACAGACACAAAACCTGCTTTTTCCTGATTTTTTTTTTTAAATTAGTCTTATTGTGTATAATGATGGATTGCTTGTGCTTTTCAGAGCCGAGATCATACTGGGCAACATCATCAAGAAGAAGAACTGGAGGTATTGTTAGTCTTGATACAATCCATTACTATAAAATTGTCAGTAAAACACAGACAAAAAAACTAAAACAACAACCAAATTAGTGCGGTGTAAGTTTTGAATTTAAACTTGAATGCCATACAGACATAGTCCAATCAGGAGCTGGGTATTGGTGGATGTTTGACATATTCGTTGTCCTGAACTGCATATGGCTGTTGGGAGTTCAGGCAATGACAAATTACGCACTTCTTCAGTGTACTGGACGACAGACTAATAATCAAATTTAAGACGCATCTGCTCAGTCACGGAATTGAAGGCAGTTTTGTTGTTTTCCTCACGCCTGGAGCTCCTCAGCTGGTTAAACACTCTGATAAGTAGGCCTCTGATGGAAACCATAGCAACAGATGTTTTGTCTCTTCTGTCAGAATTACAGGTTGAAATTTAAAGCTGACAGGATCGGTCAGAGGCTCGTTCTGTCTGTCAGGTTTCCCATCTCTGTTGTGTTGATTTTAATGTGACAATTAGTATTAATTTAAATAAAAGAGGATTCTGTCTTTGATACCGTTAACTGGTGCCCAGCAAAATCCAATTGACAATGGAGGTTTCTATTTGAATAATTTTAGAAAAAACTGATTCCACATGCAATCCGTCGCCTTGAAAATCCTTATTAGCTCAAAGTCCAATGTGACAGCCCCAGTAGGATATAATGAAGAACTTAAAAGTGTGTGCTATTTGCATAAGCTGTTGGATTTCCGCACTAAAACAGACTCCATCAATCCTATACAGATAGCTAAAGATTGTTTCCTGAACTAGATCATGACTTAAATCCTTTATTTCTTAACCTTTGGTCCAAGAAATCTCCTTGGAAATCTTATAGTTATCCCTCCCCTGAGGATTAGTGAGGTCTAGCTTAATCACATTTACAAGCCATGAATAACACACCTTCCTAATGCAATGTTTTGTAATTATCCAAATATAAGGATGAATTTTCTTTTGCTTTAAGTCAACCATGCAGATGCTGTTTTTCACAGAGCAAAGCTATGTGTGAAATGTTCCATAAAGCAAATCCTCTTCTCCTTATAGGACGCAGATTTGAGACAGAGCTGGTGCTGAGCAGATTTGGAACATCACACTAAATATAATATATTTTATATGGAACTAAAAAAAATCTGCGCAATTCAGCATCACACTGAATTTTGTTCCAGTTCTATCCTATGCAATGTATTGGTAGAATATACGTACTCCTGTGATGATCTGTGAACTGTGTTGTCGTCTGTTTTTTGCTTCAAGTATTCGCAGTCCGTTTGGACACAGATTATCTACCCCTGTTGATCACAAGAAGGGGAAATGAGAGAGCTTTCCGATTCCTTCCGGTGCTCTTCAGATTCGGTTTTAATTGAATTGACTGTTAGTCCCAATTTTAAAAACCGTGACAAAACCCATGGTGTTATTTTCACTATCAATTCACAGCTCCTATTTGACATGTTGAAGATATTTTTAATAAGGTTATGCTATTATCTATTCTATATAGTGTACGCTGTTAATTCAGCACAGTTATTTATATTTTTATATCGGACGGATATATTGTTTTAAATGATTGTGTATAATATAGAACTACATGATACACTGATGTGTTTGTGTACTACCTGTACCGTAGTGGGTGGCTTCAGACTTTTTTACCATTGTACCTCTTAATAAGCATTGGGAAAGCACTTGAAACTTTGAATATTGTTAAGATTTCGCTTCCTTAAATGTGATTAAAGGAGAGCAGAAAGATATGGTAGATGGCATTACATAAAATCATGCCTGTAAACCCAATATCTGACTTCCCGTAATTAAATAAGCCATATCTTAATCAATACAAAATACGGGAGAAATGAGTCCAGTCTAATTCAGACAGAGTATATTCACTGATGCAAATGTGCTATTACTTCACTTATTATTACAGTGTTATTATTCCATTTTACATTATAATGTAATAATGTTATAATAATATAGTGTTAGCAATATATAAATTTCTACTTACTTTGTGCCACAATAGTTGAATCACATTTCTGAGTTTGGCTTAATGTTGGGGCTGGAGTGGAACTGATGTTGATTACTGTTGCTTTGTGCACTGTTTCCTGATTTGACTGCAGGTCCACTAGGTGTAGCCAGACAAGGCAGGTGGATTTGACAGGCCTTTATGCTGCTAATTCACACCGCTCAATTACACGCTCTCTGTGCTTTGGGGAATTCGGGTTTTGCACTGTATAGCTTTTGATTCCTGCGGAGTCCAATTTAATGTGAAATGTCTCTCTGGGGAAACCATCTGAAGTTTTCTTTTAAATGTGTTAAAATAATAAATCCAGCAAATCATTGTTTTTTTTATTCACACACAAACTATGGAAATACAAATTAATAATACATAACATGCACACAGTTTTTACTGGTAGGAAATCAGTACATTTTCATTCATTTACAATTGAAATGACATGGAGATGTTGCCGACAAGCTAAACATTTGTGACAATGCTTGGTAGTATAGAAGGTCGAACCAGCCTATCAAAATATCCCCTGCATCTTGCAAGAAATGGTTATGATTTGGGTAATCATCTGCAGTTGCCCGTTTTAGAGCAGCAGATTCATCGTAATAGATCAGCACAAGAGCAAGCCAGTCGAATTTTTGTGCACCCTATTTCCTGGGCCAATATGCCTATGATGATGTATGATCATGCGTATCCTATGTACTGTGTCATTAATCATAACCACCCCTGGATTCTGGGACTGTGTGTTATAGGAACAAAACCGCTGGATACAATTTTTTTTTAAATATATTTGTCCAGTTGTTTGATTGAGAGTTACAAGCTTTCTTACTATTTGTCTCAAAGACATATTTCTATGTAATTTAAGGTTAAATAATGTAGTCAGAAAGAATCTGCATGTATTTATCCTGAGATTATCTTAAAGAACCAATGTGTTTGCTTTAATCTCACAATAGGTGTTATATGGAAATATTTGGTACTCTTCCTATCAGATATTTTATATGTTATTATCCGAAAGTAAATGGAAGTTGCAGCGGTACAAATTAGCTTCTATTTTCTATTCATGTTGTCTCATTTACATAGCAGGGTGTTTTTTTTATTGTTTTAAATTTAAAGCCTGTTTGCAACAAGTGGTGCAACTTCAAGCTCTCTGTTTGATAATTGTGCCTAAAATTAACTCTGTTGCAAAAATATATAGATAAGAAATGCTGATAATGGTTGGACTCCTGGAGAAACACTGGTGCTAATTATACTGACTGTTTGCTTCTGGATTTGTCTAAACAGGAGATCCAGTCTTGTGATAACAACCAAGCTTTACTGGGGTGGAAAGTAAGTGCAAGCTTTTAATCATGTTGTTTCACTTGTTCATGAATCACTCAGTGCGGCTATTTCAGAATCACATTTTTAAACACTGTCGACAAGTAAATCGCAATTCGCTGCATTAATGTCTGCATGTGTGTACAATATTTAAGGTTATCATTCTTGACATCCCCGTAACTATTAATTAAATTGACAGGCCTGCAATCTTCACCCCATGCAAACAGAGTCCTAACCTTTGTGCAAGGCTGACATTTCATGGCTGTAACAGTAATCTATTGGCTATTGTCAAATGTTAACGTTGTTTGTTCCGGTGTGAGGAAAGCAGCCCTGAACCAAAGGCTCAGTAAACCTGACCTGACCTATTCTGTCTCCCTTGCTTACACACCTTCCTATTAGCCACAGTCCCCTGTCAGACAGAGGACTTGTTGTTCAAAACCACATGAGCGAAGGTCTGTAGTGACAGAATCCTGTGCTGTGCTGAGTAAGGTATCGAACGGTTAAGAAATAAGTTTCACATGGCATTATGTAAAATCCTAAAAGGCAATGACACAGCTGTAAGATGTGATAAGCTAGCTAGGCATATTTCATCTCTCTGATGAGGCTGCATGGAACTGTTTAACACTCCCTATGAATATTAATTCCTTTCATATATATGTGATTATGATTAAACCAGCTAACTGCTGTGGGGGCAATGACAAGCCCCAGCCAAATCACACAGACAGATCGACAGATTGAATGAATTGTCTTCACAATGTTATTTTGTTTTTAAACGCTGTACACTGATTTCATTCAGAGCGATTTAGAATACTATCTGTAGTCTGTAGCAATTGCCCGTTAGGAGTCTCAAACACCATTTTCTGTGGAGGTAATGATCCGTGTTTGTTTTCTTTTTCTTTTTTTATTCAGAGCGGAAACTGAAAGAGGACTTTCCAGAAAACACATTATTGAAGGTATATCTTTATTGGTTGCTTTATTTGTTGGCATTTTTCCTTGACCCATTGTAGAATCTCAGTAGTAATTACAGCCTGGGAAATGTATCAGTCCCAGTAACTGAAATGCTGTTACCTGTACAGAAAGTAATATAATTGTGTAACTGAAAAGCACTTACCCTATTATGAGGTGTTTGTAAGTTGCTTACATTTGCATTGTGTCATTTAAGCTCCCTCATATTGACCAGTGCTTGCATAAAATGTAGCATATGGATTGGAACGGTTTCAAATATAATTAGCACTAAAGTGGCCTGCGTGTTTTCCATAAACCTGTTTAAGATAAAGCCAATGTAATTACATAAGCTTTGAACTCTATAAGAAGACAATTTTATCTTATTCAGTGTTTCAATTAGATAATGTGCGCTGTCAGATTTCATTGTACCGATAAAGGTTTCAGGGTTCTGACCACATTGTTTTGACAGTGCTTTCCTTGAACTGAGATGTCATTGCATTACAATCATCAGCTTTGCTTTTAGGGCAAATTGTGGTATGATTTCCCAACATTAGATTCAGGGCCGCCCGCGTGTCATGTGTGCAATGCTGAGGTCTTGTCAGTGGGCATGATTAGAAACAGAACTCTGTGGTGGCTATTCAGACTTATTTCTGCAGATGGCATTCTTGAAATTGTACAACATGATCAAGGGAAATAAATACAGGTGTGAAGTCATGACTGGCATGTCCTCAAACTCCTCCTGACATGTGTCTTGAATGTTATTCTGCTGCAGCATGCAGTCATGGCCTGCTGAACAGTGGAGGTGCAAGGCCCGTGTTTTTCTGCACTCTCCGTCTGCGTTCCATTGCCCACATTGAGAAGACTAGATTATAGGAGTTTAAGTGCACACTGTCACACTGTTCTCTGGGTCTCAGAATGGGTGCAGAATGTGTAAAGTTCAGGGTTTGTTTCACGATATGATGGCACTTTAATAGGAAACGGACCACTATGGGATCTCTCTCTCTCTCGACGTCCTGCACATGCAAACAACGTAAAAAATCCAGATCGCAAATTCAAATGAACTCAATATTCAATACTGTAAGACAGAACCTGTGCACTGCACAGACCAGCTATAGCTCTGCAGGGCTCCATCCTTGGTCCCTTAACCTGACCCGTCTTATTTATACTTTCAGATTCGGCATAGATATGGTAATGTTTTTGTTTAAATCAGTTTCTTAATCTATATATTTTTTTAGCATCCAACTAACTAGCTTAAATCTATATTTTTACCCTGCAGACATTTGCTGGTTTACTAGCTATAACAGCAACACCTTCATAATTCTCACTTGCTCCCAGTTGTCTTAAAGCAATTGTAAATGTGTAAGGAACTTTCCCAGCAATGGTTTTCAGCTTTAAAACTTTTCAGCATAGCTTGAGGAGAGGATACTTCCAAGCACCCATTTCAATCTCCTCTCTTGTCAATTTCTAATCCGTCTGCTGGTTACCTGTCAATTGTAGCATTGGGGCCCTGTTTTCTGTAATTGAGCCTTGTCCAGTGTGCTTTTAAAGATCAGAGTAAACTGACTTTAGTTGTTAAAAAGTAATTTTAAACTCAACAGAAAGCAGAGCTGATTGCTTTTGTTATAGCCTACCTGCTACCGATCTAGGCATCGTAAAGAAACGGGTATTAGAGGAAAAAAATAAGAGCAAACCCATAGGTGTTGTGGAGCATGCCTTTATATACTGTAGTATTGATGTGTTGTATATCCATTCTCATTTGCCATATTATTTGAAAATGTAACCCACATGGAATGGTACAGTACTTATTGAACTACATTACCATGTTTTCAAACTAAAATATTCAGAAGGAAGGAGATTTAGACAAGTATACAATATTAATGTAAAGAGTGACATGTTTTGGAGAAAAAAATATATAATATGTAAATATGCAGGACGCAAATGAAACTGATGAAGAAAATAAGACGTACATAAAAATAATGGATTTTAGTTTTTGAAGGGAGTGGTCTAGTTTAAAGTTGATTTAGCATATCTTTCATTCAGGGGAAACAAAAAGTGACTGATGTTTCTGTCAAGTAGAATTTAGTACGGTCTTAAATCAATGAGTGGGAAGACGGTTATGGCTAAGACACATGTACATCCTCGCCATTTCCTGTGGCCTTGTAGAAAAAAAACTCAATTACTTTTGTATGCTCTTGGTAATTGATAAAAAAAGGTCCAACCATTATGAACATGGAATAGCATGTCTAATGATTCCCTAAAGGTGTGCTGTCAAGACGAATATGACAAATGAAACACACACACACACAATAACAGATGTTGCTAGACAATTGACTCAGTGAGGCCTCGTCTATTTGTTGTTTCTGTGGTTTAATTTCTGGCCACAAATGTTCTGCTTTGCTGTTTGAGTACTTCAGCTGATTTTAGTATTTTTATTCAGTTCACGTCACCCAAAAAAAAAAAATATATATATATATACACACACTCACCTAAAGGATTATTAGGAACACCATACTAATACTGTGTTTGACCCCCTTTCGCCTTCAGAACTGCCTTAATTCTACGTGGCATTGATTCAACAAGGTGCTGAAAGCATTCTTTAGAAATGTTGGCCCATATTGATAGGATAGCATCTTGCAGTTGATGGAGATTTGTGGGATGCACATCCAGGGCACGAAGCTCCCGTTCCACCACATCCCAAAGATGCTCTATTGGGTTGAGATCTGGTGACTGTGGGGGCCAGTTTAGTACAGTGAACTCATTGTCATGTTCAAGAAACCAATTTGAAATGATTTGACCTTTGTGACATGGTGCATTATCCTGCTGGAAGTAGCCATCAGAGGATGGGTACATCGTGGTTATAAAGGGATGGACATGGTCAGAAACAATGCTCAGGTAGGCCGTGGCATTTAAACGATGCCCAATTGGCACTAAGGGGCCTAAAGTGTGCCAAGAAAACATCCCCCACACCATTACACCACCACCACCAGCCTGCACAGTGGTAACAAGGCATGATGGATCCATGTTCTCATTCTGTTTACGCCAAATTCTGACTCTACCATCTGAATGTCTCAACAGAAATCGAGACTCATCAGACCAGGCAACATTTTTCCAGTCTTCAACTGTCCAATTTTGGTGAGCTTGTGCAAATTGTAGCCTCTTTTTCCTATTTGTAGTGGAGATGAGTGGATGTTGTCTTTGCAAATCGACCAGACAACAATACCCCAATGGAGGGTGAGTGGAGTTTTATGTTGTCGTGAACGCGCTTCCGACAGAAAGATGTCAACTTACGCTGTGCTACTGCCCGGGCAAACCATGCTGCTCGAGCCTGATTGTCCTTCGTAAGGGATTTAAAGTGTGAATGGTTTTTGTTCCTGCCAGTGTTATAACTGTTCACTCAGTTATAATAGATTTTCACAAGGCATAAAGTATTTGCACTCGTCTGAGCTCAAATTGCATTTCTGGTTCCAGCTCAATATAGATTTCTTTTCTTTAATTACAAACACACATTGTGCTTTATTACAATAAAAAACAACTGTGTAAAAAGCCCAATTATTTGCTAAAACAGTGGTGAGATTGAATTACAATTCAGGGTTTTGTTCTAGTGAGCGCAATGTCGGCGGTTAGTAAAGTTTGTTCAAGGCACTATATCTACAATCTATAAACATGATGTTGTGGGATCTCTTTGTCACTAAGGCTGTTTGGCATCTGTGCTGGAAAGAGAAAAGACAGATGTATTAACAGTTTTCCTCTAGAGAAGGACTCCAGGATTTTTAGTTGCTCTGTACAGAACTTAGAAACAGGATGAAAGTTAAAGGACAATTGAGGGAAGTTTTGTACCTCATCCTTATTGTCACATTAGGTTTATTCTGAACTACGCACTACAGTAGGGACAAGAGCCAGTCGTGTCTGGAATTCATCCCTCGCAAAGCGGAGCCTTTGAGTGCCGACATATGGCTTTGCTTCAGATGGTTAGGCCTCTACACAATTCACTCCCAGGGCTGGCTCTATCAGAAACCTTCCATTTGTTTGCATTCGTTACATTTTTCAAGTAAATAAACTGCAAGTGAAAAAGGGGACCGAGTGCCGGCTTCTTAAGAGATGTGCATTCCCAGAGGCTTATTGTTGCATAAGCCTATTATTGCCAAACATTTTTGAAATCAGTCATTCACTTCACACACAGCAATGTGAACTCATAACTCCAGTCTGAAAAGATATTCTGCCATGGGGGTAAAAATGCCCTGCTTGTAATGAAATCATAAAAATTATATATATACATAAATAGAGAGAGATAGAGAAATTAAAATAATTTACATTTAGAATATATAGTATTTCTAAATCAGTCCCTGCTCAATGAACATGCTGTTTATTGTTACTTGTTTTAATTTATTTCCACAATAATATAAAAAAGTGCAGACACAAAGCTGCGCAATTTGCAAATATATATAATTGCTGAAAAAGTAGCTGACGTGATGAAAAGCTACTTGCACAAAAACCCACTCTGGCTTCTCCTAGTCTTAATAAGAAATTGCTCATTGGTTCATTAAAGTCCCTGAGGCTTTGTAGATTGTATGTTGCTGGACATTACTGTAACAAGCACATCCTGGCAATGAATTCTCACTGTATAAATAATCCAGTGATATGGGCTGCAGGAGCACCTTCCATTGCACTTGAAACGTGTCGCAGCTTTGGCGTTTGTTTTGTTTCTTCGTGTATCAGTTTCCCTCAGTTCTGCTCAGTTAGTTGCATTGTCTTGTGAATGAAACCTGATCTTTTACCCAAACCGGACAAAGAACACAAGGGGGTTTGCTCCCCAACGTGCGCAGCTCTGATAGTTATGCTGCATCATCATGCCGAGTCATCATCTTTGGGAGAACAAGAAATGCCTATCCCAGGGATATCAGACAGAGTGGAAGAGACTCGTTTCCAAAATACGGCCACATCAGGGCACTCCCATAGCATGTGCAACAAGGTGCCAATGGCACCCCGGGGACAAAGCACACACAAAGGGGTAGGGGCAAGTTTCATTAGATATAGCTTCCGAGGGGTTAAATAAGTCCTATGAATATAATTAAAGTGAATGAGCTGGTGATTAGGGTTCCTAGACGCACGCTGTAGATTATTCCAAACAGTATCCCAAGATATTTCCTCATCAACAATAGATAAGTCCCTGGTGTGGATCACCAGAGGTTTGTAGGAAGCTTTAAAAAAAATAGAGTATAGTCTGGAAACCATACCCCTAGTTTTACCCCTCTTATCAAGCACATCACGTAGTGTGTGCAATGGCAGCTCCGTCCCCCATGGCACCCCATAAGCACGCATTGCAGAGCGTAAATGCAAATAAAATAAGAAAGAGGTACCTGGAAAATTATATTGCAATTTTAAATCCTGGAATGTACGGAGGAGGTATTTATCTTTAAAACGTCAGCAAGCACATGAATTCCTCTATCTCTCCACTGAGGAAATTAAAAAGGGTGGCCATCAGAGTAATTGTGAAAAATGGGAGAATGAGAGTGCCATTTGGGTCCAAGTTTAGTGTGTTTCTCAGCTAATCTCCATACTATGATTAGCTAAGAGATTATAGGGCCAAAGTGTAATTTACAATGCCTAAGGGGAACCTCTGAGTGAATCAGATCCTGGAGTCTATGTGGGAATACTATACCTTCCTCAGTTGGTCGCCACGATACAAGAGCGCTGGGATCCAACCAACTAGCAATTGGTCGCAAAACAAAAGACCAGAAATAATATCTGAAGTTGGGCAAAGATAAGCCTCCTACGGACTTTTCACGTTTCCCCTTCCAGACAAATCTAGAAATTAAAGTATGTAGTTTATCCCAGTATTTAACTGGATGGGAGAGCGAGCTTGCAAGGAGTTAGGAAGATGCGCCCATTTATTTAAATCAGTCTCTATTTGTTTAAGGATATTAGTGAAGTTATTCATAGTGATAGAGTGTAGGGAGGGAAAAAATGTCAACACACCGAGATATTTAAACTGCTTAACCATTGGTCTATTTAAAGGCAAAACAGATTCCTTCATCCGACCATTCAAGGGCATTAAAGCAGATTTTGACCATTTTATTTTATAGCCTGATAGTGAGCTAAAGTCATTACAAAATTGTCAGTAAGTGGGGGATTGACTGAGGGCCATTCTCAGCATACAGCGAGATATGATGCCGAGTGTTGTTAATACTAATGGGAGTAAAAGATGTAGACTGACGAACAGCTTGCGCAAGTGGCTCAAGTGACAAAGCAAATAAGAGTGGAGAAAGTGGACACCCCTGTCGGGTATGTCTTGAGATAGCTAGCTGGGAGGAGCACCTATTACCAGTGAGAACCATTGCGGAAGAGTTAGCGTATAAAACTAACCATATTAATAAAGTCTGAACCCAGCCCCATATGTTCCAAGGCCGTCCAGAGGTATCCCCATTCCAGATGATCAAAAGCTTTTTCTGCATCCAGGGAGAGGACAGCACATGGGAAGTCAATATCTTTGACTGTGTGAATTACATGGAGAAGGCGACGGATATTAATGAAGCCTGTTTGGTCATGTCTAGTCTAGTCATATAAGTTTCAATACGACGCGATAGGACCTTGGCAAACCGTTTTACATCAGAGTTTATTAGAGACAGGGGGCGATAGCTTGCACAGTTAGTGGGATCATTGCCTTTTTTTAACAATAGGGATATAATAGCTGAGTTAGCATCACGGAGAAAAGAGCCCCTATCAATACAGTGAGGGGAAAAAAGTATTTGATCCCCTGCTGATTTTGTACGTGCCCACTGTCAAAGAAATGATCAGTCTATAATTTTAATGGTAGGTGTATTTTAACAGTGAGAGACAGAATAACAACCAAATAATCCTGAAAAACGCATTTCAAACAAGTTATAAATTGATTTGCATGTTAATGAGGGAAATAAGTATTTGACCCCGTCGACTTAGTATTTGGTGGCAAAACCCTTGTTGGCAATCACAGAGGTCAGATGTTTCTTGTAGTTGGCCACCAGGTTTGCACACATCTCAGGAGGGATTTTGTCCCACTCCTCTTTGCAGATCCTCTCCAAGTCATTAAGGTTTCGAGGCTGACGTTTGGCAACTTGAACCTTCAGCTCCCTCCACAGATTTTCTATGGGATTAAGGTCTGGAGACTGGCTAGGCCACTCCAGGACTTTAATGTGCTTCTTCTTGAGCCACTCGTTTGTTGCCTTGGCTGTGTGTTTTGGGTCATTGTCATGCTGGAATACCCATCCACGACCCATTTTCAATGCCCTGGCTGAGGGAAGGAGGTTCTCACCCAAGATTTGACGGTACATGGCCCCATCCATCGTCCCTTTGATGCGGTGCAGTTGTCCTGTCCCCTTAGCAGAAAAACACCCATAAAGCATAATGTTTCCACCTCCACGTTTGACGGTGGGGATGGTGTTCTTGGGGTCATTCCTCCTCCTCCAAACACGGCGAGTTGAGTTGATGCCAAAGAGCTCGATTTTGGTCTCATCTGACCACAACACTTTCACCTAGTTCTCCTCTGAAGCATTCAGATGTTCATTGGCAAACTTCAGACGGGCCTGTACATGTGCTTTCTTGAGCAGGGGGACCTTGCGGGCGCTGCGGGATTTCAGTCCTTCATGGCGTAGTGTGTTACCAATTGTTTTCTTGGTGACTATGGTCCCAGCTGCCTTGGTCCTGTGTAGTTCTGGGCTGATTCCTCACCGTTCTCATGATCATTGAAACTCCACGAGGTGAGATCTTGCATGGAGCCCCAGACCGAGGTAGACTGACAGTTATTTTGTGTTTCTTCTGTTGACACCTTCTCGCCAAGCTGCTTGGCGATGGTCTTGTAGCCCATTCCAGCCTTGTGTAGGTCAACAATTTTGTCCCTGACATCCTTGGACAGCTCTTTGGTCTTGGCCATGGTGGAGAGTTTGGAATCTGATTGATTGATTGCTTCTGTGGACAGGTGTCTTTTATACAGGTTTCGAGCTGAGATTAGGAGCACTCCCTTTAAGAGAGTGTTCCTAATCTCAGCTCGTTACCTGTATAAAAGACACCTGGGAGCCTTAAATCTTGCTGATTGATAGGGGATCAAATACTTATTTCCCTCATTAACATTCAAATCAATTCATACATTTTTTGAAGTGTGTTTTTCTGGATTTTTGTTGTTGTTATTCTGTCTCTCACTGTTAAAATACACCTACCATTAAAATTAGCAGTTTGAATCATTTCCAATAACAGAGGTCCCAATTTATTCCAGAAACTTAAAAAGAGTTCGGGGGGAATCCCATCATACCCAGGGGATTTATCTTTAGACATATTTTGTAATGCCTCTTTAAAGTCAATAAGTGACAAGGGAACACCAAGTGCAGCGGGATCCTCCGCGGAAAGTCACAGGAGCTTGAGATCTTGTAGAAAACACATACATTTCTCCCTGTCAAAGGGGACGTCGGAACTGTATAAAGTGGTATAAAAAGCCTGAGAGCCAAAAGATGACTGGGTTTGGCACCATTAAAATAATAGTTCTGCCTGGCCCTGTGGATCAGAAATTCTGCTCTCTGTCTAAGCAATACATTAAGTTCACGTCTAATAATGTCAAGATCCCGTGCAGTGGATTCAGAGAGAGTTTTGTTGCCTGTGCTCCAGCAATGCCAATCTTGTCTCAATCTCTTTAATTTTACTAAGTTTGGATTTATTCATATTAGATGCAAATAAAGTTGAAGTGTCCTTGATGAAGCCTTTGATTGCATCCCATAAAACACGAGGGTCCTCCACAGAGCCACGATTAAAACCAAGAAACTCATCTAGCTTAGTTTGAAATGAAGTACGGAAATTCTCGTTTTGCAATAATGTGGTATTGAAGCGCCATCTTGTAGCACGATTCGGGGTATCGGCTAATAACATTTTACTAATAACGCATGAGTGATCAGAGATCACATTTGGCAATATCCCAACGCAGTGCACCTCAGAAAATAAAGTTTTAGAAACTAAAATGTTGTCAATCCTAGAATATGATTTATGCCTTGCCGAAAAGAAGGTAAACTCCTTGGTAGTTGGGTTAATATAGGTCAACCAGTCCAAGATCTGAGACAAAACGCTGCAAATCCCCTGAGGAGAGAGACTGTGAACCAGCCCCCTGCAGGTTGGAGCGGTCGATAGCAGAGTTCATAACAGTGTTCATATCATCACCTATAATTATGCTAAAGTCTGCCATATCTAGCAATAATTTGGCCACGGAATTAAAGAATTCAGGGTCAAATATTGTAGGGGCATAGATTGACACAAAAACTATTTTTTTGCCCGAGACAACAGTCTTCACATATGACACTCTGCCATCTTGTGTTCCATGAGATTCCAACACCATTACACGCAGGTTGCGTCTCACTATAATCACAGAGCCTTTAGACCTAGAGTCAGCACATGCTACCGCTACAACATAATAATATTTATTGGCAAATCTGTGTATGTCAGATTGTCTAAGATGGCTCTCCTGTATAAATGCAATATCTATGTGCTTTCTGCAAAGTAAGTCCAAACATCTAGTTCGTTTGTTTGGGGAATTCAGCCCACGGACATTCCAACTCAAAACTGTTATATCAGTCATCTTTAGACTCAAAAGTAAATATAACAATTAATGCCAAAGTTTCTTAAAAATAGTAGGAGCCATGACAGCATTGTTGAGCACTTAATAGGAAGCAGAAAGTATTGTTTAAGCATTGCAAGCACTTTACCTGGTTCCACCCCCACCAACCCGCCCTTCCCAGCATAAGACTTAAGAGACAACAAAAAATTGTAACACAATCCAACATCAGGTGCTGAACTGAGAAGGGTCCGATACGCCCCGCCAACTTTATTTAACATCTCTAACCCACCCTCTACCACATACATAATCCCCTCCCCTTCGCCAATCCGAAAACTATACCACAGGAGAGAGAGAATAAGGATAGTCCCTAAAAGAATAACAAAACAAAACAAGAAATAAAATAGAAAAATAAGCCAGCCCCCCCTACCCCCCATTCCACCTACTAGAAGATGGTGACATTCTCAAAGCTTACGAAGGTTTACACCTCACCACCGTGTCTACTCTGCTGTACCAAACTTTACAGCACTAGTTCCAGAACTAAACTATTTAAATGTAAGCAACCCTTTCACAAAGGTAGCTATAAAAAATGTACCACTTAAAAGAAAGAAGAAAAATAATAATAAAAACAAATAAGACAAATGAATATAATAATAGTTAAAAAGACAGACCGACAGACCGCATCAGCACAGCGCAGTGTAGTATATAATAGTAGAAGAAACATTTCCCCCTTCCTCTCCTCTCCTCCCATCCACAATCAAAGAGAGAGGGAGACAACGGAAGATAGTAAGGCGTTCCAACCGTGTATCCAGAAATAAAACAAATAATAAACGCTATTATAATATAGTGAAAGCAAACAAACCCGTTATTGCTTCTGCCCTCTCCTCCCTGTAAACTCACAAATGAACGCGCCAGTTTAACGATACGCACCAACGCAATGCATTCCGGGGAATGTAGTGCTGGAGTCTCCGGGAACAGCGCAGTCCGAAGGTTTTTGCATATCTGGGCGGACAAACACCGCAGTATGGTGCACATAGCCAGACCACACCAGCAATGTTTTAACTTATTAACGCTTAACAAAAACAGTTAACTGAAAGAAAATTTAAAAAATGAAGAAGACGAAAATCAAAGAAAAACAACAATAATAACTAAAAATAAAAATGCTGTTATATTGTCTGCTAATAATAAGCCAGTAATTACGGTATGTAACTGCAATTAGACTGTGCCATTCAGTTCAGGGAGTATCTCTTTTGAATAAAAGCTCCTTGCTGCCTCTGGAGTATCGAAGATGCTGTCCTTTCCCTTAAATGAGACGCGGAGACGGGCTGGTTGTATTAGGCCATATCTCACACTGGCACCGCAGAAAAGAGCCTTCAGCTCTGCGGTTTACCAAGTCAGCACTAAAATCAGGAAAAATAAAGACCCTATTCCCGCTGAAAGTGAGCTGACCCTTCTCTCTAGCCAGGCGCAGAAGCTGCTCTTTAGCCTGAAAATAGTGGACTCTGAGGATAAAAGGCCTCGGGCGCTGGCCCTCTCGTGGTTTTGCAGCAGAGGAGCAATGCACCCTATCCAGGACGGGGGGAGGCAAGTCGATCCGGACCAAACACTTCACGGAAGAAGTTCGCCATGAACTCTGTTGGTCTCCCCTCCTCCATCCCCTCCGGAATTCCCACGACGCGTAGATTATTTCTCCTGCTCCGGTTCTCCAGGTCATCTATTTTGGCATGGAGCTTGTTATTTTCCGCACCAAGCAGATTGCAGGCTGACTCAAGGCCAGTAAGGTGGCTGTCAAACGTGTTCATAGAGCCCTCCATCTCCCGGACTTTATCAGAACACTCGGACACCGCGGCTTTAATGGGAGAATTATCGATTGAATTTCGGAACGAAGCATAGCAATCTCGTCCCAAACAACTTCCCTGATGATCCTGTGGAAATCGTCAAGCATAATGGAGCTGCAGCCGGGCCCACCTCCGCTCACCGCTACTTCGGCAGTCGGCCCCTGACGGTTTTGGTGGCATTGCAAAGTGATTATGACCAATAGCAGCAAAAATAACAATTAAATAGCAGATTAAAAGTTACTGATTAAGACAAACAAAAAAACAACTATTTAAAGGAAGGATAGTGAAGGATTGCTAAAGAATTTTATGAAGAATTCAGGAACTACTGCATAACATGTCTACTCCATAGCACGCCCCCTGGTGGTCTCCTAGAAATGTGCTTGTTTTCAATTCAGCCTAGATTTACTGAGCACTTTCAGACGAATGGTAATGAGGAGCCGTCTGCTAGAAATGATCCTTTTTCTAAGATCCCCATTTATCTCTGTACACAGAGTTTGGTGATGATAATGGATAGAATTTCATGCTCCATGAGGAGGCAAGCTGTGGTGCCTGTAGTGCATTTAACTTTTCCACACCCTAGCAATAATATTATTATTATTATTATTATTATTATTATTAATAATAATAATAGCAATACACACAAAGTTAGTTAAAAACAGCAACAATCATTGTGATTTATTTAAACACATATGAGGATATAAATAACAGGAAAAGTATTCAATTTGGTAAATGTAAAGAATCAAGAAAATATAAACCATATCAGTATCTCGCAGTATCAAAAACAAAATAAAAACAACACAATTCACTGTGAAACAAATAAAAATGTACCCACAAGTTCAAATTGTCATGAAAAGTAAATAAATGGCCAAATGTCCCCATAGATTGTATCCCTTGTTTTTATCGTTGGTGCACTTTTTTCAAATTTGGTGGAGATTGCTGAGCACTTAATCGAATTATACTGCAGAGAAAAACTCTTCACCTCGGTTATACACAACACAGTTCAATGAGGACTTATTCACTCAGACAACAATATAATTGAAGTAATTAAAAGAGCACAGTCCTGCCAGCTGACAAACGTAACTAAAGATATAAGCACGCCCCAACCACAAACTCACGCCACCTCCTCACGTCACAGATTAATTTTTATAAAGCAGTGGTT
The DNA here is from genome assembly GCF_036373705.1 of Amia ocellicauda. Lineage (NCBI taxonomy): Eukaryota > Metazoa > Chordata > Actinopteri > Amiiformes > Amiidae > Amia > Amia ocellicauda. Next base: position 36,571,942 of record NC_089856.1, on the reverse strand, counting down.
ATCGCCTATTCTCCACACTATTCACTCTTTGAATTACAATTCACTGTACAGGCCCAGGAGGGTGGGTTTACATCTCAGACAGCATGCATATGTACACAGCAGCAATACAACAGACAGTTGTCAACAAAAGCACATTTTACAGGGTGTTACATATGCTTTTGTTTTGGATTGGCGGCTGGGAAGAGGATCGCTGACCTGCACAAATACAAATTAATAACTGGAGCATCTTTCAAATGTTTATTTTATTGTAAATTGATGGCAGCTCGTCAAATCTATTTGTGCTAATTCTGGATGATTTAATTAAAATTAACCAAAAGCTTAGTACACACTAACAGAGATGAAAGCACAATCATTTCAATTACATCAATAATTCATAACACATACAATTTGGTAAAGGAGATTCATTCTAATTGGCTATAATTTGTCACTATGTAATTGCACTATGTAAGTTTCCCTTCCTTACAGGAAGCCTATTCCGTGGCGAGGCAGTTTAATATGATCCCGCCAGTGTGTGAACAGGCCGAGTATCATCTGTTCCAGAGGGAGAAGGTGGAAGTGCAGCTTGCGGAGCTAAATAGGCAAGTCTGAGCCCGTCTTCTCCCCTTTCATGTGCTTAGAAGTAATGAGTTTTAGCTCGTTCATCATGTCTCTTTTAACATTTTCACATTTCTGGGAGATTACATTGATTTGTTTTATTTTACTTTGTTTTTAGAAACGTTTTAGAAAGTAAAAATAGATTTCTAATACAAATACAAGAAAATAAAACTTTTTTTAAGGCTATAAGGTCTTAGGAGATAGATGGCCTCAATGGGCATGCAAGTATTGTGGGAAATTTCCACATTTCTCATAGATATATATATATACTCGTTCTGTATTATCCTCGAAGAACACGTACTGTTCACGTCCACTGTACTGTACTTCCTGACGGGTGCTGACCAGGCTGTGTTCACTGTGTGGGTGCAGGTGTGGGGGCGATGACTTGGTCTCCCCTAGCCTGTGGCATAATCACTGGGAAGTACGAGAACGGAGTGCCAGAGACCTCCAGGGCATCCATTAAGGTGCAGTGTTACTGCGAAACTTCCCCACTCAAACTTCAATTATTTCACAAGAGGACTGGCAGATTCAAATGTGCAAAAAAAAGCATTTTGAGGCTGTTGTGCATGTGTGGTCACCTTTTAAATCCAATGTTCTAATTCGCCCGTTTCTTCTAGTCCTAGCAGTGGTTGAAAGATAAAATACTGAGCGACGATGGGAGACGGCAACAAGCTAAGCTAAAGGAGCTTTCCCACATAGCAGAGAAGCTAGGCTGCACCTTACCTCAGCTGGCAGTGGGTAAGAGAATCCTGCCGATGGGACAGAGTACACAGAGATCCACACAGCCGTCTGGGATCAGACCACTCACTTCATAACTATAGATGGTGCTGTTTTTGTGAAATTCATCCTATTACATGGTCACAGATGGTGTTAATGACGTTTTACGTTTTTCGCTTCATTTCTTACGTTCTGAATATTAATTGACTGTATTTATTGGAAGAAAAAGATACAATTCAAGTCCAAAAAACAAAGTATGTGAAAGGTAATCCAAGCGTTGTCCTTCACAGCTTGGTGTCTGCGTAACGAAGGTGTGAGCTCCGTTCTTCTCGGCACATCTAATCCTGAGCAGCTTACAGAAAACCTGGGGGCTATACAGGCAAGCGCAACCTCTAAGCAAAGTGGATCCGAGCGTCCGTTTTACACTTGAAATGTTGAGGATGTTGCATAGCTTTTCTTATTGTCGGCCACCTTTTCTTTTTGTCTTCCAGGTACTTCCAAAGATGACATCTCACATAGTCACGGATATCGATCACATACTGGGGAACAAGCCCTACACCAAGAAGGATTACAGGTCATAAACGCTGGTTGTTTACTGGTCGACAACTGCAGATATCTAGACTAACTTTTCAATCAGCCCTCTCACTTCCAGGAATAAGTGGTGCGTGCAGCTCCCCTGCTATCTGCTGCTCAGTTTGGTGCAAACAAACAAAACGCAAACTGAGCTTGTGTAAGTGCATGTTGTTGCTGAGATAAATGTGTGCCTAAATTATTTTTAAAAAGCACATCTAAAAAAGCAAAACAAGGATACTGCTGTATTTCTGTGATTACCTTGAACTGCTCTGCTTCCTTCATGCTCATGTGTTTAAGTAATACTTGCTTGATCTACAGGAAAGAACAGAATTATTAGATCTAACAAGAATCGAGACAAACCTTCAGGAAGAAAGAAAGAAAGAAAGAAAGGTTACAAAGAATTGGAGTTTAAGGTCAGCTGAATGGGAATTATATCATAGACCCTCTCCTTTTATTTAGAAGTCTACAAATTACACTAAGTTTAGAGCCATGCATCTGGATTTATATAGAGCCTTCTTACTGTGCATAGAGGTGATGAAGGAAGAACAAATGAACTTGGCTCCGTTTGCATTGACTTAAGGAACTGCCTCTACCTTTGCCTGCAAACTGCAGTACCGATTGCTAATGTAATGATGAGAATGTATTACCAACTACATTATAAAGATGTCGAAGACCATGGTTTATTATATTGCTTGTTTTGGGGGGTTTTAGATTCAAGCATGTTACAGGACATAGCGTATAGCAAATAAAATTAGGTTCTTTTTGGGGCGGGGGTATGGTAGGTCTGGGGAAAAATAAAAATGAAACCTAGTGAAGTTAAGATATACAGTAAAAATGTATATAGTTTGTCCTATACAGCAGCACACAAACCATACATTACTGACTTTTTTTGTGCTTCATCATACGCTGGTCATGATGACTGCAGGAGCTTGACCTTCACTAAGCAACAGTACAAGATAAAGAGCACAAACAGAATCCCGTCCCAAAAATGTGACTCCATTTCCAAGTCTGTCCAAGTTCAGCGTTCTTAATTCCACCGATACATTTGTATTTTTTAGACATTTTTGGTTTAGAGAGTTTCAAAAACACAGGAGCCATCAGCCATATATATTTTGGTACTTTTACACCCACTGTATAGAGTGCCTTGAATACGCATTTCCCCTGTTGTTGATGTTCTCCAATACCAGTGTGACGTTGTGTGGCAGTGTCGCCCAAACCAGCTTGCTTCAACAGAAATGTAAATTTACTCTGAATAAAATGAATCCTCTATGTTTTCTACAATTTGTAAAATTGTATGATGGGAAGAAAATAAATGTTAACTTTTTTAACTTCCCCCTATAACCACAACATGCTTTTTGTCGCCATTATAAAACTATTGTATATATTTTAGCTTGATTAAATAAATGCATAATGCTTATTAATGGTTTTTGTTATCTATTCCCCACTTTAGAGCCCTGCATTTCAGCCCGAGCCCGACGGGCCCCGACTTATTTACACCTCTCGGGCCGGGCTTCGGGCCTGTTATAGGCTCCTCCTCCTTTTTATATTTTAGACATTAATTAATTAAAAGAAACTATGAGAAGTTGATGATGGTAAAACAAACATAGAAAGATGTTATATAATCTATCGCACTGACACGCATGACACAGTCTGTTCACGCACACACATTCACACAGGTTTCCCACGGACAACACGAGAGCATGCTACTGCGCCTGCGCAGACCGGCTCGCACGGTGTTAGTGTCCCCGGCAGCGACGGCAGCAGCAGCAGCAGCGTGTCTTCAGTGCAGCTGGAAGAGTTAGAGAAGAAAGCAGGACTGGACAGAAACCTCCACTGTGGATGCTGTGCTTTTCTCCACGATGCTCTGTAAGAGACTGTTCTTCTGGCTGTAGCCATGTTAAGACTAGGAGACTTTATTGTCATTAGTCTAACTGTTGGAAACTATTGGGAATAAGAATGGCCATGTTCTGTGGCGACACCTTGATTTTTGAGGTAAGGTAAGATAACCTGCGTGTTTTATTGTATTTGTTTAGATCGTACAGCCCGTTCGTTCGTTTTTCCGCACTCCATTGCGAGCAGCAGAGCAGCCTGGTCAGCTTGTCAAAAATGCCTTTTTACTGTGGTGGTGATAATAAACATTTAAACTGACATTGTGTGATATGCTTGAAGTGTTTTATATCTATCGATTTTATTGTAGGCAAGTCAAGTGTTGATTTGAGAGGCTAAATTGATCAAACGTGATCAACTCGCTGTCGGCCGCTGGCCGCTTGGTCGTCACTTTTGAAAAACAAAAACTTTAACAAACAAAAAATTTTCCAAACATTTTTCTAAATTAACTTAATAAAGAAATGAAAAGAAATATAACTACTTTGCCATTAAAAACAAAACTGAACTATTTTAATGGCTGCAACAGTAGTATAGGCTCTAATGGAAAAAAAAAACAAAAAAAAACCACGGGCTCCAGTCGGACTCGGGCCAATAATTGTGATAAGCTGTCAGACAAGGGCCGGGCTGGGGCCTGAGCGTCTCGGGCCGGGGCCGGGCTGGGGCCTAGATTTGACGCCCGTGCAGGGCTTTACCCCACTTGTGTATAATTGACTGCTGGAAAACAAGCACTAGTCCTTAACGGCAGGAACCTCCTTTAAAAAGTGTTCAATCATAACCAGCTTTGTACATGTCACGAAAAATAAAACCATGCAGCCGCGTTGGCTCTGAATATTGTTACGCATGCAAAATAAAATTCAAATCAGATACCTGACTTGGCAAACTTTATTTGTAAAAAGTAGAGACCATTTTCCAGCCTCCATTTTTGTCATGTGTGAAGTCAGTATTTTACACTTTGCTCAAAGACCCCTGCACCAATATACTCCTGTAAAAAAGCAGATCCCTCCCACCCCCCGATTGGTCATCATTCTCCTGCAGCAATATTCAGAGGCAGCTTATTTGGATCCAGTGGACAGCAGGGCAATGAGGCCAGAGGAAGCACTGATTGACAAGATGTAATTTCTGCAAAGATTACGTCAAGGAAGAAACACTTGAAGAACAAGACTGCATAAGACAGAATATTCTGTTCTATAGGTTTGTTACTCACAACCATAACCAAGCTGCTAAGAAACACCTTGTAATAGGGCTGTCCCTACCGCTTTATCTTGCAACTAAAATTCTTCAGTGCGTTGGCCAAATGACTTTCAATGGTCAGCATTTGTCAGCAGCGCACAAAATTGCAAGCAGTGCGTTTAGGTATGCAAGCAGAGACAACACCGATATCCACTGTGGGAACAGGAAAGAAAGGATACACTGTTGGGTTGAAGTTCTTCAGCAGGAAGAAGGAGGCGATGATGACGAGGACCAGGAATAAGGTGTTGTTGTAGAAGATGGAGAAGGTGGTGGCTTCATAATCTGCAACTTCGTTCTTTTTCCAGAGGATTCTGTTTGAAGGGGTTCTGGTTAGAGGAGCTCTACGCATTTATACAGCAGGAGACTAAAATGATTCTCAATTACATGTAACCACCCAGAGGAGGAGGAGGAGGAGGAGCAGGAGGGAGGGTGAAACAAACTGCTTTAATCCAGCTAAACTTCACCAATATACAGCTAACCACTTTAGATTACTTTTCATGATCACTACCCATCTGTCATTAAGGTTAAAGCAACATGTTTGAATCCTTATGCAACCCATGTGACCCCTGTGGGCAAAAAGCAGGTCACTGACTGGCCTGGCCATACACACCGTTCATCCTTCTCCTTGCGAGACATTTTCCTGCTGTCTGCCTCAGAGAGTTTGCGCGTCACTTCCTTAGAAACTGCATCTTCACGTTTCTGGGCTGCTCTGAGGACAAGAGATCGACAGGCGATTTATAGACGTGTAATTATAAATCTGTAGTCGTTATTCATTACTGTGACCAACAACAACAACAACCGTAGCTATCAGACTACCTTATCTTCCCCGACAAATAACTACATCTGCATGCAACTGCTAGACTGCAAAAGAAAGCACTGAGGACAGGTTATTAGAGACGGGGACAGAGAGAACCTACTTGTGTTTCAGGACAAATTTGACATTTTTGTAGGCAAAGGCAACAAGGTATGTGCTGACGAGAGTCATGACACAGTAGAGAACTGCAGACTGAACCAGGTCCATATGCCATATCCTCCAGTAGAGCCCTGGGGGGAAAGTTTTCAATTAATATGTGAATAAACACTTTTGCATTACACCCAAAAACCTGCATATGAAATTACTTTCACTGCTATATTTCTCACTTGCCAAAGGTGTCTGGGGGGGTTATTTTGTATACAGGCTTATAGTACTAGAAACTACATACAATTATTTGTTTTAATGAATGCAAGATGTTCCTCACATTATTGGATGCAATTCATACTGGATCGTGTAAGTTTGTGCATCAGAGCAAGACGGACGGAAGGGGAATAAAATTGGGAAGTATTTTTAGCATAGATATCCACATTTTCGCCCTGAAGTACACAGTGTTGCATTGAGCAAGCCAGCAACAGTCTCTTATTAGTTCTGAGCTGTGTGACGTGTCGCCGATCACTGCTACAATGTAACACCGGCATACAGTTCCAGCTTCTTGTTCAATATACTTTCTGCCATGCTGGCAAATGCAGACATGAAGGTTAAAGTGGCGATTTGAAAAACAGCCAATTTAAATAACAAATCACACAAATTGAGTAGAATTGTTAGTAGTAGTATTGGTGTAAAAATGGCCTGTTGTTGGAGATCATTTTAAAGAGGCGACTCTAGCGCTGCCACTACGAGCCACATCGGCGAGTGACGGTCGTGTTCGTGCCGCGCAGATGTCCGCAGATCTGCGCTGCTCCACCAATGGGATCGGTGGAAATCTGCAGATCTGCGGAAACCTGCGCTACACCAAGGCGACCGGCTATACACTACACAGCGCATCAGTACTGCACTGTACTACACCTAATTGTGCCCATCCCACCGTCTCAAACACACAGTCATTTTGTATCGCAAGGTGTAGGTGTATGTTGCATTACCTATAGCTATAGGTTAAGTTAAAATACAGCCTCATTGAGAAAACAAAACAAAAAAACACTGGACAATCATAATTATGCAAACATCTGTTTTCGAGTGGGGGTGCAGCTGTTTATCTCGGGTGTGTTCATTTAGTACAGAAACTGGGGTGCATTGGCCTGCATTGGCCACCAGAGGGGGCGCTTTATTACTGGACGAACTTTTTTCACGCTGAGAAAGACGACACATGAAGTACTAACTCTGCCACAATGATGCCCTCAATGAGGCGCACATGGAAGTGGAGTGATGCACCAGGCAGAGGAAGAGGAGGAGCCTAGATGGGAAATGTAATGAATTCCTTCTGAGGTCCATAAGAAATAAGTAATCACAAGACAATATTGAAAAGTCACAATGTCTTTTTATAATTTTTATAATACTGGTGGCAGTATTGCATTGTAATATTTTCTATACAGGAAACTGCATGACTTATTTCTTATGTAGTTCATTTTCCTTCAAAAGAAAAAACATGGCCGTATAAACGAGTATTTACTTGTGTGGGCGTGCTCTCTCATTTATATCTAGCTAGCAAGCTAGTGACAAACAGGACACTTACATCAGAAGTGAGCATAAATCTCATAAGCAATGCTCATGTGCGTCTAAAAAATGCAAGGCTAATTTACAATCAAGATGAGAAATAATCATAACACACTGAAGACAAACATTTTAAATTTGACAAGCACACATGCATCATTTCAAAACCGTGCAAAACAGTTAAGTATGTGAATGTAACTGTGATGTAAAAAACAATGAAGATTAGTCTGTAATATATGATTTGAGACACAGCTTGAGTGTCCATGCACTACGCATTGCCCTATTATAAAAAATATGAACAATAAGGATGTATTTTATAATCACGGTGCCCCAGGGGTTGGTCTTGGGACCCGGGTTCGAATTCAGTCTTGGCTCCTCACACCTCCCATTGACAGGTTGCTTAGGTTGATTGGCTGCTCTGTTGGGTGTGTCAGTGGTGTGCCCGGATAACATTCACAATAATAAACACAGGAGCGTCTGGAATCGGCCCACTCACCCCAGCTCGAGGATGGGCGGCTTGTCGCATGAGGCCGGCGCTGAGCTCGGCCGGGTGCCCCCTCTTCAACAGCACCAGTCCTCTCCCATCCCGACTAAATCTCATACTAATCGAGCTTCCTTCTCTTCAATCTCACCTCTCTGTGACTCTGAACGTTCCTCTCTCCTCCTAGGTCACAAACACACACACTCCTACACCCTGCTCATCCCCATGCTGACACGAACCTGGCCGGCCTCCCTGCAGCTGCTGCCCGCCCACTCCAGCTCAGCCAGAACTCTGCAGCTCGGCTGGTGTTCTCTTTGCCCCGATTCTCACACGCTACTCCACTGCTCCGCTCCCTCCACTGGCTCCCAATCCTGGCTTGACATTGACCCTCACCTGTCTCGACCAGACTGCACCGAGCTACCTTCAGACCCTGACCTCTCCGTACGCCCCCTCCAGATCTCTCTGGTCTTCCTGCGCCAGAAGACTAACATTACCTCCTCTCCACTCCCCTCCCTCCAGAGTCCACTCCTTTTCATCCCTGGCCCCTAAGTTGTTGGACGACCTTCCCACTGAAATCAGGACAGCAGAGTCCCTGACCACCTTCCGGCGATTTCTCAAGACATATCTTTTCAGACTGAACTTGTAATTTAGTTGTTTATTCCCATGTGGCTCAGCTCCCCTGTATATTTTCACTTTATGTAACATTTCATCAAACTACATGCTTTTACATTGCTAGTACTCGTGTTGTTTATTTGATTTCCCTCATGCACCCTTCCCCTTAGCTCTTAACTATGTCTTCACATCTTGTCAGCTCACAATCTAGGATGTAGGACTTGTATTTTGTATACAGGGGCATAGGGCGGATCCTATTGAAACCGTGCTGTTTCCACCCTGGTCCTACAGTTCCTCTTCCTGCTTTTTGTTCCAGCTGAGCTCAGTCTCAATGGCTTCTGTAAAATCGGAGCTTTTTAATAGTTTTTCTAGCAGTGTGTGTGTGTGTGTGTGTGTGTGTGTGTGTGTGTTGCTTGCCATAAAAAACAGTAGCACCTGACCAGTAAAAAAATTACCTGGTGAGCATAATGAGGCGGTATGTTTTTTTTCTCCATGATCAGGTGCTGATAGATGAAATGAAATCACCTATGGAAGAATCAAATCTATATAGAAATATTCAACCCCTAAACTTAATCAAAAATAACTAACAAAATATCATCAAGAAAGATTTGCTAGTTGCCGAGTCCTGGTACTGTGAGGAGTTGAGAAATGTCTTTCGTCCACGTTTAGGGAAAAAAAAACATCAGGCAGAAACAATTATTTATATTTTTATTATATTGTTTTTGGCAGGAAATTTTGACATGACACTACATACTGAGATGCATACACTATATACTGAGATACATACACTATATACTGAGATACATACACTATATACTGAGATGTATACACTATATACTGAGATACATACACTACACACTGAGATACATACACTATATACTGAGATACATACACTATATACTGAGATGTATACACTATATACTGAGATACATACACTACACACTGAGATACATACACTATATACTGAGATACATACACTATATACTGAGATGTATACACTATATACTGAGATACATACACTATATACTGAGATGTATACACTATATACTGAGATACATACACTATATACTGAGATGTATACACTACACACTGAGATACATACACTATATACTGAGATCGTATACACTACACACTGAGATACATACACTATATACTGAGATGTATACACTACACACTGAGATACATACACTATATACTGAGATACATACACTATATACTGAGATGTATACACTACACACTGAGATACATACACTATATACTGAGATGTATACACTACACACTGAGATACATACACTACATACTGAGATACATACACTATATACTGAGATGTATACACTACACACTGAGATACATACACTATATACTGAGATGTATACACTATATACTGAGATGTATACACTACACACTGAGATGTATACACTATATACTGAGATGTATACACTATATACTGAGATACATACACTATATACTGAGATGTATACACTACACACTGAGATACATACACTATATACTAAGATACATACACTATATACTGAGATGTATACACTACACACTGAGATACATACACTATATACTGAGATACATACACTATATACTGAGATGTATACACTACACACTGAGATACATACACTACATACTGAGATACATACACTATATACTGAGATGTATACACTATATACTGAGATACATACACTATATACTGAGATGTATACACTACACACTGAGATACATACACTATATACTGAGATACATACACTATATACTGAGATGTATACACTACACACTGAGATCGTATAAACTATATACTGAGATGCATACACTCACCTCATGCATAAGGCCTGATGTGTGACACTTATTAGGCCGGCCCTGGGCCGCCTCAAATTTAGTCCGGCTTTTTTCAGACACCCAGTTCACACTTGCGGTTTTAGGAGGCCTAAGTGCGTCACATATGCCGGCAAAAAGGCGGCCTAAACAAAATGCATGCCGGGAATAAACAAATCTGCTCTAACAAACCAGTGACGCAGGACATTAAATTTGCTTACAGGTGTATGCGCTGTATTTATAATCACAACTTATTAATATTGATTGGCTATTGTTCGGTTCTATATTGTATTTGAAAGTAATCTTAACCCTTTGCAGCCAAAGCTTTCTAAAATAATTAAAAATGTGCTGGTTCAGTGGGGAATCTAAATAATATATTTCCCTTTTCAAATGTCTATCTTCGGTTCTGCACGTCTGAAAGTGCTGTTACAATTCACCCGAAAGCGAAGCACCTTTATTAGCACATCTGCATTAAATCACAATAAATCGTATGCATTAGTAAGCTTAGTATACTTCTGACTATGTTCCATGTTGTAAAATGCTTGTTTGTCACAATAAAAGTCACCATTGTGTGTGTGTGTGTGTATTTTATTAATTCTATACATTTGAGCACAAACAAATGATATTATATATACATATACACTCACCTAAAGGATTATTAGGAACACCTGTTCAATTTCTCATTAATGCAATTATCTAACCAACCAATCACATGGCAGTTGCTTCAATTCATTTAGGGGTGTGGTCCTGGTCAAGACAATCTCCTGAACTCCAAACTGAATGTCTGAATGGGAAAGAAAGGTGATTTAAGCAATTTTGAGCGTGGCATGGTTGTTGGTGCCAGACGGGCCGGTCTGAGTATTTCACAATCTGCTCAGTTACTGGGATTTTCACGCACAACCATTTCTAGGGTTTACAAAGAATGGTGTGAAAAGGGAAAAACATCCAGTATGCGGCAGTCCTGTGGGCGAAAATGCCTTGTTGATGCTAGAGGTCAGAGGAGAATGGGCCGACTGATTCAAGCTGATAGAAGAGCAACTTTGACTGAAATAACCACTCGTTACAACCGAGGTATGCAGCAAAGCATTTGTGAAGCCACAACACGTACAACCTTGAGGCGGATGGGCTACAACAGCAGAAGACCCCACCGGGTACCACTCATCTCCACTACAAATAGGAAAAAGAGGCTACAATTTGCACAAGCTCACCAAAATTGGACAGTTGAAGACTGGAAAAATGTTGCCTGGTCTGATGAGTCTCGATTTCTGTTGAGACATTCAGATGGTAGAGTCAGAATTTGGCGTAAACAGAATGAGAACATGGATCCATCATGCCTTGTTACCACTGTGCAGGCTGGTGGTGGTGGTGTAATGGTGTGGGGATGTTTTCTTGGCACACTTTAGGCCCCTTAGTGCCAATTGGGCATCGTTTAAATGCCACGGCCTACCTGAGCATTGTTTCTGACCATGTCCATCCCTTTATGACCACCATGTACCCATCCTCTGATGGCTACTTCCAGCAGGATAATGCACCATGTCACAAAGGTCGAATCATTTCAAATTGGTTTCTTGAACATGACAATGAGTTCACTGTACTAAACAGTGGCCCCCACAGTCACCAGATCTCAACCCAATAGAGCATCTTTGGGATGTGGTGGAACGGGAGCTTCGTGCCCTGGATGTGCATCCCACAAATCTCCATCAACTGAAAGATGCTATCCTATCAATATGGGCCAACATTTCTAAAGAATGCTTTCAGCACCTTGTTGAATCAATGCCACGTAGAATTAAGGCAGTTCTGAAGGCGAAAGGGGGTCAAACACAGTATTAGTATGGTGTTCCTAATAATAATTTAGGTGAGTGTATTAGATATTATTTTATACATATGAGTATTCACAAATAGTGCGTCACTGTGTCTCTCTAAAAAAAGTGGTGTACGTGTCTTTAGTGTCTATTGATAAATAAAACATAACAAGATTATATATATATATATATATATATATACGTGTGTGTGTTTGTGTGTGTAATGAAATTAAATGCAGTATATTCGTAAATATGATACATGTTAAGGCTACATTTGAGCATTCACTAATGTAACAAATATAATAAGTACAGGGCTGGTCAAATGTACAGATATAATTCTATACATTTCACTGTTGTTCTCTAAGAAAAGTGGTGTATTTGTCTTTAATGTCTATTGATGAATATATAAACTAAAGAGATATAGGTATGTGTGTTTATCTGTGTTTGCTTAAATATATATATATATATATATGTATATGTGTGTGTGTGTGTGTAATGACATGCAATATATGTACAGTGAGGGAAAAAAGTATTTGATCCCCTGCTGATTTTGTACGTGCCCACTGTCAAAGAAATGATCAGTCTATAATTTTAATGGTAGGTGTATTTTAACAGTGAGAGACAGAATAACAACGAAATAATCCTGAAAAACGCATTTCAAAAAAGTTATACATTGATTTGCATGTTAATGACGGAAATAAGTATTTGACCCCTTCGACTTAGTATTTGGTGGCAAAACCCTTGTTGGCAATCACAGAGGTCAGACGTTTCTTATAGTTGGCCACCAGGTTGCACACATCTCAGGAGGGATTTTGTCCCACTCCTCTTTGCAGATCCTCTCCAAGTCATTAAGGTTTTGAGGCTGACGTTTGGCAACTTGAACCTTCAGCTCCCTCCACAGATTTTCTATGGGATTAAGGTCTGGAGACTGGCTAGGCCACTCCAGGACCTTAATGTGCTTCTTCTTGAGCCACTCGTTTGTTGCCTTGGCTGTGTGTTTTGGGTCATTGTCATGCTGGAATACCCATCCACGACCCATTTTCAATGCCCTGGCTGAGGGAAGGAGGTTCTCACCCAAGATTTGACGGTACATGGCTCCGTCCATCGTCCCTTTGATGCGGTGCAGTTGTCCTGTCCCCTTAGCAGAAAAACACCCCCAAAGCAAAATGTTTCCACCTCCATGTTTGACGGTGGGGATGGTGTTCTTGGGGTCATTCCCCCTCCTCCAAACACGGCGAGTTGAGTTGATGCCAAAGAGCTTGATTTTGGTCTCATCTGACCACAACACTTTCACCCAGTTCTCCTCTGAAACATTCAGATGTTCATTGGCAAACTTCAGACGGGCCTGTACATGTGCTTTCTTGAGCAGGGGGACCTTGCGGGCGCTGCAGGATTTCAGTCCTTCACGGCGTAGTGTGTTACCAATTGTTTTCTTGGTGACTATGGTCCCAGCTGCCTTGAGATCATTAACAAGATCCTCCCGTGTAGTTCTGGGCTGATTCCTCACCGTTCTCATGATCATTGAAACTCCACGAGGTGAGATCTTGCATGGAGCCCCAGACCGAGGGAGACTGACAGTTATTTTGTGTTTCTTCCATTTGCGAATAATCGCACCAACTGTTGTCACCTTCTCACCAAGCTGCTTGGCGATGGTCTTGTAGCCCATTTCAGCCTTGTGTAGGTCTACAATCTTGTCCCTGACATCCTTGGACAGATCTTTGGTCTTGGCCATGGTGGAGAGTTTGGAATCTGATTGATTAATTGCTTCTGTGGACCGGTGTCTTTTATACATGTAACGAGCTGAGATTAGGAGCAGTCCCTTTAAGAGAGTGCTCCTAATCTCAGCTCGTTACCTGTATAAAAGACACCTGGGAGCCAGAAATCTTGCTGATTGATAGGGGATCAAATACTTATTTCCCTCATTAATATGCAAATCAATTTATAACTTTTTTGAAATGCGTTTTTCTGGATTTTTTTGTTGTTATTCTGTCTCTCACTGTTAAAATACACCTACCATTAAAATTATAGACTGATCATTTCTTTGTCAGTGGGCAAACGTACAAAATCAGCAGGGGATCAAATACTTTTTTCCCCTACTGTATATAAAATGTTTATTTTTCTTATTTTCTAATTTACTAAAACAGTATAATCAAACATAATCTAAAATAAAATATACATATGTATTTACAACTTGTATTTTTCTCAAATTTATACAATATAATGTAATATATATATATAAAACTTTTATTTTTCTTATTTTTTAATTTACAGAAACAGTATCATAAAACAATATAACCATATATATATATATATATATATATATATATATATATATATATTTATAACCTTATACATATATATGTATTTAAAACTTTTCTTATTTTTATTTACTAAAACAGTATCATAAAACAATATAACGTTATATATATATATATATATATATATATATATCATAATCAAATCATAACCTATATATATATATATATATATATTTAAAACTTTTATATTTATTTTTTAATTAACTAAAACGAATCATAAAACATTATAACCTAAAATAAAATATAAAACTTTTATTTTCTTTTTCTTTTTATTTACTAAAACAGTATCATAAGAAAATACAACCTTATATATATAAAACTTTATTTTTTCTGATTTCTTAATTTACTAAAACAGTATCATAAAACAATATAACCTAATATATATGTATTTAAAACTTTTATTTAAATTTTTTAATTTACTGAAACAGTATCATAAAACATTATAACCTAAATTAAAATAAATATGAATTTAAAACTTTTATTTTTCTTATTTTTTAATTTACTAAAACAGTATCATAAAACAATATAACGTAATATATATATATATATATATATATATATATATATATATATATATATGAGAGAGAGAGAGAGAGAGAGAGAGAGAGAGAGAGAGAGACAGAGACAATACTGTGTCCTGCAGCGCTGTAGCTGTTTCGCCATCTGTGTTTATTCCGCGTCTCTCTGACCCCGTTCACACTTGCAGGACACAGTATTGTCTCTGAATTGTTTGAATGTCATATCGATCTATAGCCTTAAATGTACCGATACATTTCGCTAGTTCACATCTATATATATATTATAAAAGTCTAGGCTAAGTAATGACTTATAATGTAAACAGTTCAAACTACTCGGTCGATTAAAAGTGTGTGTAGCTGGTAAACTTGCTATTTGTTGTTCTTGTACTAAGTATGATTGAAGTCTGAAATTTAACAGTATGCATTTTACACGTGGAAATTGCATTGTGAAATTGTGAACGGGACCATATAACTTTATTAATTATCTGCATTTTGCATTAAAACGATATAAATTTAACCGAAGCAGGTTTCCATTCAAATCAGTGCATTTTAATACGAGACCAGTTATTTACTATGCAATCCGAAATGCAGTTATATTGAGCTGAGCAGTACAATCACAAATGCCAGCGTTAGAGGTAAAAACTGGGACGATGCAGAAATGAAAGCGCTGTTTACAATGTGGATGAAGATGAAGTTAAAAAACAAACCGCAGGAAGTGCACAGCGCTGCTGTCTGAGGATAAAACTATAGACGCGTCACAGAGGCTGCTTTCGATGCACACGATTGCTTACTAATGCATAAGATTTATTGTGATTTAATGCAGATGTGCTAATAAAGGTGCTTCGCTTTCGGGTGAATTGTAACAGCACTTTCAGACGTGCAGAACCACAGACAGACATTTGAAAAGGGACATATATTAATTAGATTCCCCACTGAACCAGCACATTTTTAATTATTTTAGAAAGCTTCGGCTGCAAAGGGTTAAGATTACTTTCAAATACAATATAGAACCGAACAATAGCCAATCAATATTAATAAGTTGTGATTATAAATACAGCGCATACACCTGTAAGCAGATTTAATGTCCTGCGTCACTGGTTTGTTAGAGCAGATTTGTTTATTCCCGGCATGCATTTCGTTTAGGCCGCCTTTTCGCCCGCATATGTGACGCACTTAGGCTCCTAAAACCGCAAGTGTGAACTGGGTGTCTGAAAAAAGCCGGACTAAATTTGAGGCGGCCCAGGGCCGGCCTAATAAGTGTGAACGGGGTCTAAGTCACACATCAGGCCTTAGGTTTGAGGCAAGTGTATGCATCTCAGTATACAGTGTATATGATCTCAGTATATAGTGTATGCATCTCAGTATACAGTGTATATGATCTCAGTATATAGTGTATGCATCTCAGTATGTAGTGTATACACCTCAGTATAGTGTATGTACCTCAGTATATAGTGTATACGATCTCAGTATATAGTGTATGCATCTCAGTATATAGTTTATACGATCTCGGTCTATAGTGTATGCATCTCAGTATATAGTGTATACGATCTCAGTATATAGTGTATGCATCTCAGTATACAGTGTATATGATCTCAGTATGTAGTGTATGCATCTCAGTATATAGTGTATACGATCTCAGTATATAGTGTATGCATCTCAGTATACAGTGTATACGATCTCAGTATATAGTGTATGCATCTCAGTATGTAGTGTATATGATCTCAGTATATAGTGTATGCATCTCAGTATATAGTTTATATGATCTCAGTATATAGTGTATGCATCTCAGTATATAGTTTATATGATCTCAGTATATAGTGTATGCATCTCAGTATATAGTGTATATGATCTCAGTATATAGTGTATGCATCTCAGTATACAGTGTATATGATCTCAGTATATAGTGTATGCATCTCAGTATACAGTGTATATGATCTCAGTATATAGTGTATACGATCTCAGTATATAGTGTATGCATCTCAGTATGTAGTGTATACACCTCAGTATAGTGTATGTACCTCAGGGTTGAATTATGTCCCTAACGGCCAAACCCCACCCCAGGCCCAGGCTCTCAAACTGCTCGAGGCCGTAGGGGCTCCCCATGTTGCCCAGGCACCTCAGGCTGTCCCCCACCCCCGCCAGCTCAACTGCTGCTGGCAGAGCAGGGTGACCAGCCGGACGCTGAGGTTGTCCTTGTCCAGGGGGCTCAGCACCTGCAGGGTCAAGAACACGGGCGTTAACGCGCGGGTCACACTGCACACTGCTGCTGCCGTCAGCTCACAACGGCATGATTGTGTGTCTCCCACCCCTCTGTGTGCGCCTGGGTTTACATTTCAATACATCAATACAAAAGGGATGCAATCTGACTACAGACCACCAGGGAGTTTGGAGCATCAGAAAAGACAAATGAACAGAATAATCTGAACTAATCTCAACTCTGTGTCAGATTCAATATTGATCCTCACTGTCAGCTATTGGCAATGGTGATGTGCAATCCTATCTTGGCAATGATATCTAAAGGTCCAGTATCGCACAACCTAATGAACGATTTTCACAGAAAAAAGTAAACAAAAATCATTCCAATGTGTGTATTTGTTTTAGAAATAACACTTAAGCATCCAAATTAAAATAAAAAGTGTCTTTTGCAATACCTGTGGATGGCCTCTGTGACAGTTCTCTCTTTGGGCATTCCTCTCAAGCCTCAGCAGATACTCCATAAGCTTTAGATTAAAACAGAATGACACTTCAGTTACCTTTCTCGGCAAACACGGTTAGGCACCTACATACAATCGCTTACAGAGAACAAGTTACTTCCTGCACAAGCACTCAGTCTGTTAATGTCTTAGTCACATGCGTACGTCTCTGCAGAATAACTCAACAGCACAGTCTACAGGAGAGCACAGTCTCACTACAACACAACAGAGTGAGAAAGTACACGGCAGATAGTTACCTCAGAAGACTGCAACCCCAAGAGCTCCCAGTCCCACTTGCCATCATGGAAACTGCAAGATAAACAGTACAGCAGGCATGGTTTCTTTCTTCTCTTAACATTTGACAGATTAAATATTTCAGGATTGTGTCGCACTTGCTGACAAGCTAACAAATCAGCTCAGACTCAGGAACATGACTCCAGCTCAAAGAATTAATCTTTAAGAGAGAGTGAAAAAGAGAGAGAGGAGGGGGGTAAAATTCAGGGTAAGAGAGGGAGAGAGAGAGAGAGGCGGAAAGACAGAGCCATGCTGAAGGACACAGGGACAGGGGAGACGTACAATGTTTCCAAGTCCTGGGACACGGAGAAAAGGAACTCTTGCCGCTTCTGCTGCACCAAGCAGGCGGCGCGCACGATCTTGTGCCGTGGCGTGCGCTGGGTCACCAGGGTCACCAGGTCCTCTGTCACCGTCTCCAGGTCAGTCTGTGGACACAGGCACAAGAGGTCGGGGGAGAGATCAGGGAGGGGTCAGATTACATACTGATTATTTCCCATGAATCCAAAAACAAACCGAAGCCCCAGGGAAACAGCCACCTTACCTGCATACGTTTGAATGTTTTCTCCTTTCTGCTATTGACTTCCAGAAAGACCCCGTATGCAGAAGAGCAGGCCAGGATGCGCCTGGTCTTCAAGAGCTCGTGCATGGCGTCGTCAAAGAAGGTGGTGTCGGGGGCGCCACCCTCTCCTGTAGAGGCAGAACACAGAACACGGGCCGGGGGGGCGAGTCTCAGCATACAGATTAAGCATGTCCGCATCCAGTGTGAATTCACAAACTCTCTCACTAGGCACAGGTCAGTGGGGGTACGGGAGTCTCACTCACGTTCGCTCAGTGCCCGGCTCAGCTGCTCTATCCTCTGTTTTCCGGTGATCAGAAGTTCCTGCTCCAGCTGCGGGGGGGGAAGGGGACAGGAGAGAACAGAGTCACTGCTGTCCTGTTGCATTGTGTGTGTGTGGGGGGGACACCAGTGGCCACTCTGGAGCCACGTCTCTCTCACCTGGTAGCGGTCTTCATGGGTCCTGTAGCTTTTGAGGTACTCCTGAAAGTGATCATGCTCCTCAAGAGCCTTGCGCTTCTTCTGAGCCTGATTGGGGAGGGGTGACAACAACACAAAACAGAAGATAAAGCACACACTGGGTCACACTGATGCAGAATACAAAATAATAATGGTCATAATAACCACAACAACACCATAATAAAAATAAAGATAATAACAATAACAGTAATAACGCTAACAACTATAAAACAACAACAGTAAGAGTCAGGACCAAACCTCCTTCGCAATCCTCTCCTCCGCCAGCTGGATGGCATCGAAGCGCGTGCAGGTGTAGGATCCCCCTGTGTTGTAGCTGTGTAACCTCCAATCGTCCAGGCATATCCAGCAAAAGTTGAACTTGCACTGAAAACCCAACACAGACACACACAACTCTGCAGGGTCAATATTCACAGACACACATTCACTTGTGCCTACATTATTAGAGAGACTGACAGACAGAAACACAGACACAGAGAGAAAGAGGCCGACGCAGAGAGAGAGACACAGACAGACAGAGAGAGAGAGAGAGAGAGACACACAGAGACAGACAGACAGACAGACAGAGGTTCTTCCCAGGCTGCCCAACATTGTCCTTCCTGCTTTCATGACGATGATTTTGCTTTCAGTGGAAATTATATTTTTAATACCAGGAAAGAGCCAAATGAGCTCCAACAGTGGCGATCAATGAATTCAATTCACAAAGCAATGATCTTAAATGTTCAGGTGGGGGGTGGTGTGCAGGACATTACCCTGAAGCACTTCATATGATTGCATCCTTCGTTTTTCTGGATCGGCGTCTCACAGTTGGGGCAGGGCTTGGAGTTGTTGAGCAGCCACAGGCTGTTGACTACGTCCTCGCGGGCCTCGCTCACTCCACCCCCTGGGAAGACGACAGGAGAGACAGAAGACATGGAGTCAGCGGCGCGGTGAAGCCGGGGGCACACACTGACAGGCAGGAGGGGGGCTGCCAAGGAGCCGGGGAATAAACTGAGCCAAATGGGAATAGGACCGTCTATTCATTAACACAATATACATACAAATTAGCTAAAAAGGACTCAAAACAGTCAGGGTCTTTAGATCAGGGCTGGGCGGCTCTAGTCCTTGAGGGGGTAACAGGCTCCTGTAGGTTCTATCAGGTACTGTAGATTTAATAGGCAACCTGTAAGCAAACAGCAGGACACACAATGAGGATAGCAAAGCACAGGGGTCACTCACCTTCTTGCCGATCCATCTCTGACAGTTTGCCCTGCCACGCTTGCCACGTCTGACAGTCACAGGGTTCGTGTGACTTGCCGAGACATTGCCTGTAGACAAAAACAGGTGTTCAGATATGCCTCGGGCCCCCTTTCACACTCGGCCACCTCGGCTCAATCAGAACCGTGGCCGCTAAGCAAGAGAGGGGATCCCTGGGTTATCAGACTCAAGCCCGGCTGAGGTAAAGAACAGCAGAGAAGCCTTCCCAAACCTGCCCGATCTCATGAACTGCAGAGAAGCACACAACGACCTTCTGCTGACACTGTCAGGAACTCTGAAATCAGTGGCTTGTGTCTCAGGACTTGATATTGAGCAGTAATTGTATTGCTGGTGGTATGTATTTCTTTGAGACCCTAGACACAAAGCATTGTTTGCTTTTTTAGATGCTTACATTTTCCCATTAAAAAAAAAAAGTATGGTTGTTCTCTCTCTCTCTCTCACCAGCAGAACACGTGTCCGTCTCCACAGTCCACAGCCGGTGCCTTGAGCTGGGGAAAGATGAGTGGATCGGTGCCGGTCCCTCCGGGGCCCTGTCCGGCCAGTATGACAGCTCTCTCACACCCCGGGTTGGGGCACCACTTGATAGCAGGGTTGCTGTCAACAAACGCCTGGAATACAGAGGAAACAACACTGAACTGTAGTCAGGGAGACAGAGGGAGACGGGGAGAGGGAGGGAGAGAAGGTGAGGGCAAGGGGGAGAGGATGGGAGACCGAAGCAGACAGAGGGAGGACGAGGGAGGGAGGATTGATGGCCTTCCTGGAATCAGTGTTACACTTACATAGGAACAGATGTCTGTAGGAAACAGGTGAATAAACAACAGCATTCTTCTTAACAAGCAGCTAAACACACCTATACCCATGTGTACACAGACACACACAGACACAGACAGCGAACACAACTCCTCCTTGCATGACAATATCGCAGAGGAGCTATACATCAAAAGCCTCCTCAGATTTAAACACAGAATTGCTTTTTCTCAGGCTAATGATCTCTGACATCCCAACTGATTAAAAGGATAATAAGCGAAAGAGGGGAACTACAACTGCAATCGGATCATCTCAAAACTTCTGGGGAGGAGAAAAAAAAAAACAATAAAACAAAACTACAATGAGTTTCAGTTCACTTGGATGAGCTGAAATGATCTGTTACAGAGCAGATACTGAGATATGACGCCAGTACAGCCGTGACTACCGCCGAAATGTGTGTCATACACACACACTGACACACACATGCACACAAACACACACACGTTTGTGTTTTTACCTTGATGTCAAACAGGAGGTAGCGCTTGTACATCTCCTTAGAGACAATGCTCTCTATGATCTCTGCAGGAACCAGCTGGGAACAGCCACAGGCCGGGCAGAAGATATTGGGAGCTGCTCCTTCCTGGATCTTCAGGTTGAGAAACCTGAGGGAGGACACAACGCACAGAGTCAGGGGCCACGGCAGCGCAGGACACAACGCACAGAGTCAGGGGCCACGACAATGTGCTGGCCTCTCCCGCCAGTCACATCAGTGGTTTGGCCAAAGGCTGCCGCAGAACCAAATACAGTAAAGTATCCAAGCGCCAAGGGGGCTTCTCTTCACAGGAATTCAATTCACTTACCAAAGCACGCGGGTCCTTACAGTACAAACAGGGCTATAAGCAAACCAGGGAACTGGTTTCAACCTGAACATGATGATGGGGTGGGGGACGACAACCTGTGAGCTTAATACTGCTCTGCCACCTTAAATGCCACAGAAATGTCATTTGAAGCAAAATGGTCAAGTCATTTCAAGGGTGACAAAATAAAACCAACTCACCCTTCCCAGCATTCTCTGCAGAACTCGTGTCCACAAGGCATGTCCACGGGGTACTCAGACGCTGGGATAGTGCACAAACACAAGGCGCACTGGAAGAAGACACAGAAACAAGAAAACACAAGCCCATTACATTAATTCAGTCACTGATTCATTCATTAACGAATGTTAATTAGTCTGTGTGTGTTCTTCAATATGGGCTGCTTCTTGCCGGAGCCCAATTGCTAACCTTCGTAACGATTATCTGTGTAATAATAATAATGAAATGGAAAGATGTTGGATTCATTCACGTATCACCAATGTACAGAGGTAAAGAAAAGTTGACTGTTTCTAGACAGAGCGGAGACAGGAGCTGTGAACGCAGCGATTGTCAGGGAAACCCAGCGCGACCTTTCCGAATAAATATCAAAGACTATGTCTATGTAAATGTAGTGCCTGAATGCATTAGCATAATTGCTCTGCCTCAGAAGATTTCTTGATTAGGAACCCTAATAAGGGTGTCTGATACCACATCAAATCAATCAACCAACTGATTCCAGTGGCTGTAACTTGTAGATTTGTCAGGCACTGCCCCGTACCCCAGAGTACAGGGAGGAATGTAGCTGAGAGCAGTGTAAGCACACACACACACGCACACGCACACACACACGCACACACACATGCACACTAAGAGTGAGGCAGACACAGGAGTGACATGGGGGGGTCGTTACCAGAAGCCTGTCCTCATCCTCATCATTGTTTGCGTCCATGTACTCGTCCTTCTCACTGTCCTCGTCCTCTTGACTGTCCTCATCCTCCACACAGTCCTCCTCCCCGTCCTCCTTCTCGCCCTCCTCACTGTCCTCATCCTTCTCCCCGTCCTCGTCCTCGTCCGGGGTGCAGGGGGAGGGCAAGTTGTCCCTCGAATTGTACTTGCTGGGTGGAGGAGTGGGCATCTTCACCCCTGAGCGTTTGCAGCAGTCCTCTGCATTGGACAGCAATGCCATCTGCAGTTTCTCCTTGTCCCAGTCTGACACCCATGGGAAGAAGAAGAGCAACACAAGTGAAAACTGTTAGTCACTCTCACCCTAACAGATGAACTCATAAAAACAGACTCACAGACACTTTGTATTATTGCCCACTGTAAACTGCTGCTGATTTCTAAAGGAATCTTGTTTTGGGATCCACATACAGGGGTTCTCAATCCTGCCCTGCCGTTTCTTGGTTCAACTGTGCACTCAATTACTTCATTACTAATTGGGTGACCCCTAATTTAACTAATAATTTGCCTAATCTGAGATCTTAAATGTTAAACAGTTGTAGAGTTCATGTTAAGTATGACACTGTAGATTAAAATCTGGGACATAGTTTATTGAAATACACTGATTTTATTCACTGTAGCTTTGTATGTTGAAAACAAAGTTTACACAGTGTTGAGAATGTTTACTTTAATGTAGAATTATGTTTTGATAAATGCAATATTATTTTATTTTAAAATAATATTATTTTTGAACTTTAAAATATTGCTTTTGAGCATTATTGCATTATGTTTAGAAAAGTGTTTTGTTCTTGCATTAGAATGTAAATTTAATCTGTATTCATGTTTTCATGTAGGTGTATTAATTAAGGTTGTGGCCCGTGAACACATTTGTGAACACTCGAATGGCCCTTGATAGGAAAAAGGTTCCCCACCCCTGCTGTAGATGGAACTTGAAATCTCCAACTTTTATTGAGATACACAATTTAAAAAGTCAATTGAAACAAAAGAGTAAAATTGAGGGTTGAAGTAATTGAGAGTTCGGTTGGAACACAAACCAGCATAGCATGTGGTACTCCAGGACAGGTTTGAGAACCACTGAACTAGTCAATCAGAGTGTTTCTGGCTTCTTTGTATGTTTTTAATAGAAAAATTACACATAAGAAGCCAGACAATCACATTCAATTCCTCTCCATCTTATCTAGTGCATAAATGTCATCCCTTGCATCTAATGATCAGGACCAGAAACCTCTTCAGTCATCAGCGATGTTTCAGGACACGGAAACGCCAGTGGTGCGAGTTTCCCATGGTGTACATTTGTTTTTAATCAATAATTTGTATATGTTTTCCCCTTCCTCTTACTGAATGGGCCTCCATTAGGAGTGAAATGGACTTAATTAATCCCCCCCCCTCCCCGGTCGCCCTATGTAACTCCCCATCTGCTAACAAACAAACCATCTCAATATATGAACTCCCGTGAACAAATGCGAGAGATTTGCAGCAACTGCATTTCCAAGCTTTATCAATGGAGGGGGTGCTATCCAGGGCTTCAGAGATGCCTGCTGAACACAATGGCTGTGTGAGGGGACAGTGGGCACTGAGGTGCCTTAGAAAGTGCTCAATTTCACAGGCCACTGGCCGCAGGCATAATGACAGAAGACGAACAAGGCTGGCTGGTGGCTGAGTCACGACTATGTCTGTGTGTGTGTGTGTCTGTTTCTCTCTGTCCCCCTGCCCGTCTCTTTGGCTCTGTTCAGGGCCAGTCAGTGTGGAGTGCTGCGCGGGCACCGGTACCGTGAGTGCGGAGCAGGGCCCCGGCAGTGAAGAGGGGAACCTGCAGCATGTCTGCCGTCTCCTCAGTCAGATTGTTCTTCAGTTCATGCAGGTCCTGCATTGTCAGACCCTCATATGGCTGCATAGACACAAAGAAACAGAGACAAACATAGAGAGACACACACACAATGACACACAGAAATAAGAAAAACTAAGAATCCACAAGGCTGTTCAGACAACACACTATTATGTGACAAACGTAACTTTTGGTTTGAAGTGGAAGAGTAAGAATATTATGTACAATAAAACAAATCAAAAACATTACAAAAGCAATCAATCAATTTAGCAATCGCTAATCTCAAAATCAGATAGGAGAAAAAACATCAGCTGACTTTGGGATCAGTTTTTCATCACAATTTCATTCCTCCCTTATAATTTTATGGAATGCAAACCACCCCCCCCTTCTCCCTCTGTGCTTTACAGCTATAATTAGAGGTTATACACTGAGCAGCCCTCAGAATACACTGCCATGTTTTAAAACCAAACGGGAAAGTCTCCCGCAGCAGAGTGCTCTCTTATACACAGTGCATCGATGTGCTACGTTTCCCACAGAACATAATAAAATCCCTGCTTGTGTACACAGGCCACACCAGGGCATCTGAGCAGTCACACGACAACCCTGTCCCACCCGTAAATCCGTACAGTCATTTGTCCGTTTTCTCTTGGTTACATCATAGCATGGTACTTTTTTTCTTTCCCCTCGCTTTCCACAGCGGTGTGTCATGGCTGACCAGTCTGCACCCCTCCATGCCTCTTCTCCAGCTCTGTCAGGACTCTGGACTCCAGTGTAGAGGGTTGAGGGGTCTATCCCAGGTGAGGGACAGTGCTGTTGTACCCTTAAGCAAGGCACTTTACCCAGAATGCTCCAGTAAAAACCCAGCTGTATAAATGGGTCATTGGATGTACAAATTATGTGATATATTGTAACAACTGCAACTGCCCTGGATAAGGGCATCTGGTAGGCAATATGATAATGATGTCACTTGGCTGTCTGGCCAATCGACTTCTTCTTTCTCTTTGTTCTCAGCTGATTCTCCATCGTGTAGTGGCTCTGTGAACCTTTCCTCCCCCACCCCTAATACAAGAAACAAGCCCAACAGGGTGTTCAACAAGCCCCCCTCTGCCCCCTCGCTCCCAGGGGCCAGTACCTTTCTCTTGTCCAGGGCCTCCATATCCTTGGGATCCTTGGAGAAGACCATCTGAGCCTCCAGGCTGAGGGCCAGTTCTGTGTGGTGCTGCTTCTCAGCGCAGTCGCATGGGGTCTCCCTGTCCTTGTTCTCAGAGAACAGGTTGGCGTTGCAGTTCACCAAGATCTGCAGGAGACCAACATGGGGGTCGTTACAAGGAGAATAATAATGATGATGATGATGATGAACTTATTTAGCAAGTGGCTGTATCCCAGGCAACATACATGGTTTAATACGTTTATTTTAACTCCCCCCCACACCCTGCCACCAAGGGTTTCACTATAAAACTCAAACTACAAACCAGGGAGAATAAAATCAATTCAGATCAGAGAAGATCAGAACATCACCTATTCTCATAGGGTTCAAAGAGCATCTATGAATCTGTGTCAATATGTGTGGAGCTACGACGAGACTGTAAGAGCGTACAGAGCCCAGCCAGGTGTACAGCATTGTTGAGCAACTGGGAGGATGCATTTTTATACGAACTGTAAGAGTGTAGAACGAGAAAGCAGGGTATACTATTCACTTTCCCAGCTCAAACCCAGTGTCCCAGTGAGCACTGGCCAGATGTGGGCCGGGCTGTTTGAGTTCAAAGGCCTCACCTGCACACAGGTGCTCAACCCTGCAGAGGCAGCGTAGTGTAGGGCCGTGTTCCCCTTGTCGTCGGTGGCGTTGACATCGGCCCGCTCGTACGCGCCACCATCCAGCCTCTCGCCCCTCCACTTCAGGATCATCTGCAGGCAGTTGGCCCGGCGCTGATCGTCCTGCTCAGGCGGCATGGTCTGGGGCCCGGAGCACAGCAGGTGGAGGGCGGTCTGGTTGTGCGCATTGCGCTTGTTGGGGTTCCCACCTTTGTTGTAGAGGAACGACCTGTTCGTTCAGGAAAAGAAGAAAAATAGAAACTCACACACGGAACCCAACCCTTCGGACTTTGAAGAGTCAATGCCACTCGCCTCGCAAATGTTGTCAGCAGTTTATAGAATAAAACAAAAATGTTCATTTTACCCAAACACATACTTATAAATAGTAAAACCAGAGAAACTGTTATATCAGAATTAATACCTTTTTGAATTGTTTTATCGATGGCTGATATAGTCTTTTTTTTTCTTCCTTCAATTCCTTCACAGACAGAGAGAAACACACAGACACACAGAGGAAACACAGGAGGGAGACAACGAGACATTCAGAGGCAGACGGGGAGGGCGGGGTGGGGCTGACCTCAGCAGGTGTGTCATGGCGTGCTGGGAGGTGTAGTGCAGGGCGGTGTTGCATCCATATTTCTTCCCGTAGGAGGCGTTGGGGTCCAGGGATTTTCTGAACTTTGGGTTGTCCTGGTAGATCTGCATGGCCAGGGCCTCATCTCCCTTGATGAGGGCTTTGAGAAACTTTTTAGCTGTTGTTCTGAACGTTGTGGACAAGAAATGCTTTAACCCTGATCGGTCGGCCGCGCTCATCGCTTGCAATATGCTTCTGGGTCTGGAAGAGAGAGGGAGGGAGAGAGGGTTTATTCTCTATTTTTATTCAGCTTTGCTGCATCTGTGAACACTTTGGCAATGCTGGTGTAAACAGGCCACGCCAATAAAGTTCATTTTGAATTTGAGATGAACACAAAAGGGGGTTAGGGTCTGTGGAAGTGACCTGAAAGATGGCACAAGGTAACATATCCCAGTTGGCATCAGCGTTGCAGTGCCTGTTTCCTCACTCCTGCCAGAGGAGCTGTAATGACACTCTGTATCTCCACTCCAGTCAGGATACCTGGCTGTCTTCAACACTAATCCACAGGAATCTCTCCAAGTGCCCAAGAAATTAACCCCCCAACCCCAAATTACCGCTAAGGAGCAGGACATGGCAGCCTGACACCTCCTGGCAACCCTCAAATCTGGAGAAAATCAGGGGCAGTATTAATACACAGGGAAATCTGCATATATTTGGACAGGCTCCTCTGTTCCTCACTCCTACCCCCATTAAAAAGAATAATGCCAGCCCCGACCTGACCCCGTCGTAAACAACAATGGGAGAGAGTGAGTGCATCTCTGTCAAGCCTTGGGCCTGTACATCCTTAGGGATGCCACAAGCTGTTTTTGGTGGACATATATCAGCAATATCGCCGCAACCCTCACCTAATAGAAATTATAATTTATGTTGTATTTTTTTCATAAATACATGTAATGTTCAATTGCTTTGACAACATGAATTTGAAATTGAGAGAGAGGGAGGGAGGGAGAAGGAGAGAGGTAGAGGGAGACAGGAGAGAAAAGGAAACAGGGAATGAAGGACCGTTTTGCTTTGAGGAGGGGTCATGGACAATCTCTGCTGATACAGATTATTTTTTTGTTATTTGATGTTCAGCCATCTCTGTTTGGTTTTATATACATGCTTTACATGCTATATATAAATGCTTGAATTATAACCCAGTGACAGGAAGGTATCCCTTCACTGCAGGAGTGCAGCTCAGCAA
Source organism: Amia ocellicauda (assembly GCF_036373705.1). Classification (NCBI taxonomy): domain Eukaryota; kingdom Metazoa; phylum Chordata; class Actinopteri; order Amiiformes; family Amiidae; genus Amia; species Amia ocellicauda. The sequence goes on along the minus strand of NC_089856.1, from coordinate 36,543,636 downwards.
CCCTGTCCTGGAGGACCCCCTACCCTGCTGTTTTTTGTTCCAACCAAGCTCTTAATTACTTAATTGAAACCTTAATTTAATATATTTTGTGCACATCACAAAAACAATCTTGCTCTCATCCTGTCCCCCACAAAAAGCACATATCCCGTCTGTCTGTCTGTCTATCTATCTATCTGTCTCTGCACTCCTCCATGTGCTGAAACTGTAAAAACAAATACAATACCTGGTAAGTTTGAATAATTGGGAAGGTAGATCTGTACTATTCAAACATTGTCAGACGACGTCTACTCTCTCCTAGCTGTGAACAGCAACTGAATGCTTGACATTCCGGGGAAATCACTGGGGAAATTGAATGTGACATCACAATGGCGAGTTGCCGTGACCTCCGATGACGTAATGATTAGCGTTGCATTAATCACGTATTGGACCTAATCGAGCTACATGCGGGCCAGAACATCGTGTCCACTTTGGTTGGCTTTTTCACAGTTGATACCATGCCTATAACGTTCATATTAAGCACACAAACAATACAATTGAGCTATAGAACATTTATATATATATATATATAATTACACACACATATATTTGTATTAAAAGACCTCAGCCCAGAGAAAAGAGAAACCCGGTCCCTAACTTATTTGATTAAATCTTACGTGTAACGCTGTTGGAGAAAATATATGCTGAGACATAGCCACAGCTTTAATAAAATACGAAATCGGATTTGTATTGGGCAAAGAAGTAGGCTATGGAAATATAAAGAAAGGGATGCAGATACTAAAAAACATACAAAAATGACCACTTTGTAAAGCGACGGACATTAACTAAATATTCATAAAACACATTACGCAACTTCAAAACACCTATTTGTTAAAATAATAATAATAAAGGTAATTTCCAGAGATCAGCTGTTGTTTCATCTAATTTCCTTTCTTTTTGGAGCAAAAAATAACACACGTATTGATTAACACTGACAATAAGTTAATAACCCACATATTTTCCATTATTATTTCTCTGCCAGAGAATTAAACTGCGCTCCACTATTTTACAGTCGCAGCCATATGTATCTCACTGATTGTTAACTAAACCTATTGTTAAGAAAATAAAGAAATACGCCAACAACACTCTGGCATCCATAACTTACAGTGATCTTCCATATCCACATACGATTTACCAACTAAAACACGTCTTCTAAATAAATGATTGACACACCTATAACATCGTGTGCTGCATCATCTTGTATTGCGCATGTCCTTCCTATAGCCTGTTGTCAATGGGTCAGGTAGTCTCACGTCTGACTCAGATCATTATTACCTGACAGCTCTCGGCGCCGGCCGATGCGTCACCATCAGGGGCCCGTTTTTGAGCCCTGTCGATTTTGCTGATGGCGTTCAGATGCCCGTGTGTGAGCCGAGAGGGCAGGTTGCTCTTGTGAAGCTTCATTGTGGATAATGGCCGCTCACAGAGACGTAGTCCCGATCTGGCAAAGGACAACAAAGTTCACGTTGGCCAGCAATGGCGAAGCAATGAAAGCCGCGGCTCCCGGCCTGGCGGGTCGTGTTTGTCCTGATCGGGAAGCTCCTCGTCTGATGCAACAGATCCCGCTCCATGTGCGCAGTGTTGCCAGGTCCTCTCCATAAATTCCCCCCAGTTTGGTCGTACAAATCCCCCAAATCACGTCTCCCCCCCAAATATGATTGCTGGTCAACTGAGGTCCGGGGGGGTGGGGGTGGATGAAGTGAGAAATCGATTGTGCCAAACCCCTAAATTCCCCCAAGTTCACCATAATACCCCCCACCACTTCCCCCATACAAATGTTGCCCCCAAATGTCCCCCTGGGCTCTTAAAACCCCCCCAAATTTAGGGGAAAATCCCCCGATGTGGCAACAGTGCACGTGCGCCTGTTCCGCTGCTCTCGGCCAATCGGAGGCTCGCTCCGCTCCGCCTGCGCAGTCGCAGTGAGAAGGACGGGCAGCTCATGGCGTTTTAATCCTATCGCTTCATTTCAGACGTCGTTCGTACATCAATCAAAATCACGCTGTCCAGCGCTTGCGGTTTGTCCACAGTAGTCATGCCATAAGTTTGCGAGCCCAAGGACAAGACGAGAAATACTGTGAAATACTTGTACATACTTTACTAATCATGTCAACAAAAGGCCGATCCGGAATTGAAAGGTAGGCCTACGAGTTATCTTGTTTGAAACGAGTACATGAACTCTCCGACTACAGACTGGGCGTATATGTTTAGATGTATTATTTGATGTGAGTTACTAATAACAAACTTAATTATGGATTAAATATAGGTAAGCAACATGTCTTACACGGTCTGTGCGTTTTTCTTATTAATATTATAGGCCTATTTGGTGTATGTATGTGTATATATATATATATATATATATATATATATATATATATATATATGCTTCAAATTCAAGGAATGAAAAAGCAGCAGGTGAACTCCAACCGATTAATCACTATTTTACTGTCAACATCAACAACTGCCAAATGCTCACACCTCTGTCATGACAGGATGCAACCATTCAGTGTACATCTTGCCGAAAGAAAAAGTCCCTCAGTACTGGTGAAGTGCATCTGTCATTCATTGAACTTAGTTGGGAGCAAAGCATCTGAAGTATTGCCAAGGCATTTGGATTTTCTTGTGCGTGAGATATACAATTGGGTCTTACACAGTGCCAAGCCAAGAAACGTTTACAAGGAATTGTATAACACTCTTGGATGTGTTGACCTCAGGAAGATGATTCAACCAGCAGCAACCAGTTGGCTAAGTAGAGGAGAAAGCAATTCTAGGGTGTTGGATCAGTGGGATGCTCTCCAGTTATCTCCACAGATGCTGCAGAAGTTCAACAGATACAAATACAACATCAGGAACCGGCCTCTCTGGATGCTCTACTCATGGAAGCCTAAGTTTGCATAGCCCTGGTAAGATATCCATACGCCTAATAATACTAATAAAGCAATCTACATGATGTTGGGGGATAATTGCTGAAAGCAGCTGAAAATTGTGGATTTTTTTTTCCGCCAGTAGGGGAATTTTGAAAGAAGTGTCTGGCAACCCTGATGAGAGCAGCTTTCACTCTGTGTCATTCATTAGCGTTGGACCCTTAAAAAATAAAGGTGGTGCCCAAAGAGTGAGACCAAAAAGAGAAGGATGTGCTTTGGCTGTGCAATATATTGTCTAGATATCTTTTGAAATAGGCTAGTACAGTAACAATAGTCTAATTAGGCAATGGGGGAGAACATGCAACAGGTGTAACACATGTGTCTAGGTGTTAAACTGACAGTAGATGTAATTTGCATTGTCTGTCAGTAATGCATTCTCCCGCAATGTGTAACGCTGCGCACTACCATACTCCTACACAGACAACTCCTTCCCAAATGCAGCCCACAAAATAAAAACATTGCCTTCTTAAACTATATTTTTTTACAATTCTTTTATAATTTATATTATGTTGATCAGACCTGGATTTGAACCTTTATTTTAAGCATTTTCCGAAATAAACTATAATTACAAAGAAATTGAACGCAGCTGTCTGAGGATAGCGTTGGGCCATCTAACATCAACCAAAACCCAGGATTATGAGACACTGGTGATATAATTGGCATTTAATTAGTGATGTTCTTTGTCTAATATATCAATCAATTAAATCAATCAATTTTGATTTGTATAGCGCCCTTCGCAGGGTAGCCACGAAGCGCTTTACAGACTGATAAACATACAACAAACGTACAGCAAAATAAAAAACATAAATACAAGAAAATCAAATATAGACCTGTAAACATTTTAAATGATCTAGAATAAAGTGAGTGAACATTTAAGTAAATAAACCATTTAGGCATGGAGGAGAGAAAAACAAAAAACTCCTATGGATGGCATGTAGGAGAAAATTAATCTCTGGGGGTCCACGGCTTAGGGCCTAGGCCTAATGGTTGCCTCCCCTCCAGGCAGTATAGTTATTACAGCAGCAAGAGATCAGAAAGTTCTTTATCAGTGCTGCTGGTTGTGGTCTTCCCTCTGGAGGAGGCCTCTCGCTGGCCATCGGGGGTGGAGGGTTTGGACCATCAGCAGGCTTTGGGTTGCGATGGCTCGTCAAACCTTGGGTGTGGATTCCCCGTTGACCTTCCATGGTGAGGTGCTTCTGGGATGGGTTTTGCCTCATCAGACTTCCATGGTGGGGGACGAGGTGCCTCATTGGACCCTCAGAGGAGGCTGTTGCTGGAAGACAAAAGGGCAGTCGTGCTCAGATACTGGTCATGCAGTGCAGGACATTTCCAAAGACAGTTGTGCAATTGCATGTCCATGGCACACCGGCGGCACTATGGGCTAGAAAAACAGAGACTAAACAGATGAGTCTTCAGCCGTGATTTAAAGGCTAAGACAGAGGGGACATCTCTTACATTGACTGGAAGATCGTTCCACAGCTTCGGGGCCCTTTAACTGTATGCTCGACCACCTGCGCTTTTCTTGTGTATTTTAGGGAGCGCTAAGTAACCAGCTTCCTGTGATCTCAATGGCCAAACTGGAGTGTATTCGATAAGGAGATCTTTTAGGTAGGGAGGTGCCGGTCCCTTTAGTGCTTTAAATGTTAATAAGAGCACTTTAAAGTCTATCCTGTAGTGCATGGGCAGCCAGTGAAGAGAAGCCAATACTGTAGTGATGTGTTCATGTTTTTTTGTTTTTGTTAGGATTCTTGCAGCAGCGTTTTGGACGAACTGAAGTGCAGAAATAGCTCTGTTTGTGCTGCCGGACAGAATGGCATTACAGTAATCCAATCTAGATGTAACAAATGCGTGTATCAATTTCTCAGTGTCCTGTAACGAGAGGAATTATCTTAGTCTAGCAATGTTTCTAAGATGGAGGAAGGAAGATCTCGACACATTCTGAATGTGTGATTCAAAAGATAGATTATGATCACAGATAACACCTAGGTTTCATGCCATCTCCTTAGGGGAGAAATTAAAGTTATCATTACTTAGTTTTGTTAGTGAATGATGAACAGTTCGATTTTTGTCTCCTAAAATTATGACTTCTGTTTTTTGTCATCCATGTTTTAATCTCAGACAGACAGCAGATTAGTTTTTCTAGGTCTATGGTGTTGTTAGGATTTACTGACAGATATAATTGTGTGTCGTCTGCGTAACTGTGAAAGTTAATATTGTGTCGTCGAATGATATCACCTAAAGGGAGCATGTACAATGAAAAAAGTATAGGTCCGAGGACTGAGCCCTGTGGGACTCCGTACTTAACTTCAGTTAAATTTGAGTGGTTCTCGTTAATCTGTACATATTGGAGTCTGTTTGACAGATATGATTTAAACCATGAAACCACATTGCAAGATTTCTAAGCAGTGTATCAAGATTTTGTGGTCGATTGTGTCAAAAGCCGCACTTAAGTCTAATAAAATAATAACACTGGCGTGCCCTACATCGGAGGACTGAAACACGTCATTCAACATTTTTAACAGGGCCGTTTCTGTACTATGGCCGTAACAGAAGTCTGATTGAAATTCTTCATAAAGATGATTATCGGTTAAAAAAGCTAGCAGTTGGTTTGCAACTACTTTCTCTAGAACCTTAGAAAGGAAGGGAAGGTTTGAGATAGGTCGATAGTGTTTAAGTTGATTAGGGTCGGCACTGGGTTTCTTAAGAAATGGTTTAATTACAGCTATTTTAAATGAATCAGGAACAGATCCTGAGGATAAAGAGACATTAATAATATTGTGTATTCTGTGAATAATGAATGGAGATTGTTTTAGCAGTTTAATGGGTATAGGGTCTAGTGCGTAGGTTGTTGTTTTCATTTTAGTAATTAATTAATTAACGATGTGTGGGTCCAGACACATGCTGAGTGAAGCCTACAGACTCCAATAGGGACAAGAAACGAACAGTGAGGGGGTCGTCTTTAATGTCAATATGTATGTTAAAGTCCCCCAAAATAATGAGTTTATCATAATGTATGGCTAAGTCAGATAAGAGATTGCTACATTCGGTCATAAAAAAGGAATAGGGTTCCTGGTGGCCTATAATTAGCTATAAGCTGAAGAGGTGGATTAAGCCTAAATTCTACCTGGTGAATTTCAAAAGATGTGAAGCTGTCTAATGGCTTAGTAGACAGGCGCAGGTATGTGCGGTAGATGGTGGCCAGCCCCCCCCCCGCGGCCTGTTGTACGAGCCTGCTGGCAGTAAGAGTAGTCATTAGGGGAGGCTTCTACTAATGGAATAGTGTCGTCTGGTCTTAGCCGAGTATCAGTCAAGGTGAGCACATCTATGTGTGTGTCAGTTATGGTGTCATTTATTAAGGCTGCTTTGCTAGGTAGTGAGTGGATGTTTAAGACAGCAAGCTTATACATGGGAGAAGTAATGTGAGCAGGTAATTTCTGTCTTTTTTTTTTAACTTTTATTAGATTGTTGAAACGAGAGCCCCGAGAGGAAGGAATATGTGTTTATTCAATCACAACTAGGATGTTCCTGGTTGTTTGTGATTTGGGTTTGGGGGGCTGGTGTGGCTAAAATGCCACGGCTGAATTTTGATCCCAGTCCTCCCCTTGTTGCAGTTTAGGGGATTAAACAATTACTTCAGCAGAAAATGGCTTAAATGGCCAGTAATACTTGCCAAGAGAGAAAGATATTTTCCCCTGTGTTCCAACGGCACCGCAGTGCTGCATTTGTGGTCCAGCATCTCTCTACGAAATCTGGCACAGAAGTGCTTCCAGAATAAAATGTGATGCATTTATATATACACGTGTTGGAGTACATGTTTTGTTTTTAATTGATTATACTTTTTTCAGTCAAAGACCTTATTAACACAAAACCAATTTTTCTATGCCATTCTGTTTTTTGGCTTTTCTGCTTTTCTCCTTTTTTCTTGCTGCTGTCCTTGTCTGTTCTAAAATCCAATAGCCTACACAAGCAGCGAGGAAAATACGATTATTCAGCCCCAGTCAGATGGGCAAATTGTGCCTTACAAAATATCATCAGATTATGTCGCTGCAAAGTTGATTCTGCTCAGCAGCCCTTGTAACGGTTGAAGGTCATGGTGAAGAATTGCTATAGGGATCTTGAAGATATTGCTTTTGCTGCTTTGTTCTGCTAAAACAATATAACTGCTGACCTGTGCCAGTGATTAATCTTTTCTTATTCCTTCAGAAAGGAGAGTGCAGGAGAAGTGCAGAGCAGTGTCATGTCTAAACGCATAGTGGGTGAAGTGGGCTGACCAAACAACACAGCCTCCAGGGCTTTTTCTGTTACACAGATTGAATGTCTAGTGTGACAAGTCTGTTTTAGGGGCCGCTGGCTCCAAGTTGTTGTCTGCCCTTCACGTGCATCTTTCGTGATTTTGTTTAGTTCTTACACCTCAAGGTTCGAGAACCTGCACGTTGCAGCTGGATCTTAGACACTGGTGTGACAGGAACACTGACATTGGTCTTGTCACCGTCAGCTCCATGTCACAAATATTACATTTCACAAAGGAAATAATCCTTTTGCTAATAAAATCTAGGCCAATGTGTTTACTTGTTCTCAATTATTATTACTACTACTAGTATGATTATTTGGGGGTTTTCTTTCATCATGTGGTGATGAATTTTAGGACCATGCTCTGAAAATTCCCTCTTGTGATCTCTACGAAGGAAATAAAGATCTGACAGCTGCTCATCACTGGGGATTTGATCAAATGGAAAATCCTGTCTTCAGAACTCTGACCTGTCCTGTATTATTAATCGTGAAAGAGCCCACACTTCGATTTGAAGAAATATTCGTTTTCAGTAGCCTATATTCTCACTTTCTGAGCATACATCGGCTGGAGGTCTAGATTGTATGTTTCTCTCTAAAATGTAAAGAAATAACCATTTTCTGTTTATATCATTAGTGTGGGATTTATTTTTTTCGAAAACAGTTTCATTTACTTTTGCATAACCATAAAAACACATTTTTTCCAGATGAAATATTTTTTTCATAGTTCAGGAACAATGCATTAAGAAAATAGTATATTGTTTGCAAAAGTTGTATTATAACAAACTATTGTGTGTGATGTCTGTACTATGAATACAATTTGTGTTGGAGGAAAACTATGTATTTGCCCCTATTTCCATATGCCTACCACTTTGAGTGGCACTCGGCACAACATAAACCAAATCGACTGCATGGAAACCGATCTCTGAAAGAAGGAATCAGGAGAGTGATCCCTTTAATTGTCCTTTCAGTGGCAAAGCTTAAAAACAAAACCAGATTGGACAAGTGGAAATGTCCAATCATCTACATTGTTACTTGAAATAAAGTATTTTTACAATTAATTTATAATAGATTGTACTTCTGCAATATTTTTAAAACCATTCTATGTACTAGACATAAAGTAGAGTACTGCAAATTAAAAACAAAGACATTTAAAAAAAGGCTTTTAAAAGAGGACAAGAACCACCCAGCACGTATTTGGACGAGGTAGACTGGATAGTAACATTTTTAATATGGAATTTATACACATAATCTTCATATACTGTATGAGTACATTGAGTATGTAGAAATACAGTTCAACATAAAGAACTGAGAAGAGAAAATAGGGAAACTCCAAAACTAATTCCTGTCATGAATTATTATTATAGTCAGTCTTCAGGTTAAGCTATTCTGCATTGCGTTGCCAACAACAATCCAGTTATATTTATTTTGTTTTATTATATTTGCAATTACGGATGACAATTAGACCATTTTAGAACATGTTCAAAGTAATGGCGATGTAATTATATCATAAACTATCTCGCATGTCATGTTTATGATTTAAAAATGTACTTATCATTGGGTTCTGTGGTCCTCTTATTGTGGAGTCCTAGGTTAGAACTCTGTGACAGCAATAAAAACAAACTCAAAACTGTGTAGAACATCTGGAAAATGAAATGCAATTTAATTTCAATAACCATGGCCACAGCCAATCATGTATGGAACTTGAAATTGTTTTGAGACTTTTATTTGTACAATGCACATGTGGAGAGTTTGGTAGCTGAATTGAATTAGCAGTGGAATGAAAACCAGTATAAAGTTACCCAGCTATCTGCCCATCTATCTGCCCAGCTGTCGGTCTGTCTAATCTTGAGGTATTACCAAGCCGTAAGGTATCCTTGTGACCTGACAGATAATCGCCAGTCCAAGGTCACTCACTCGCTAAATGTATGATAACTCCCCTGCCCCCAGCAGTTTTCTTTCATAGCATATGACCTCATGAATATTCTGCTCCTGTTTTCTCGGGGGGTAAAGCTGATATGTAAATGCAGGATGTGGAATGACCTTACGTAAAGGTGAACTCACTCAAAGAGGTTGAAAAATCAATTCAGGAATGGCAGATTTGTGTGCTTGCACAGTCGGGCTTTTGTTCCCAGACTTCAACCCAGATCTCTTAAAACCGCTCTGGCAGTTAAAAGAAAAAACACTGTAGTGTTGCATTGTCAAGCAAGAGATTTGAGGCTTGGTGTAAATGTCAATAAAGCATTTGTGTGATGTAGTCAGTGCTAGATAAAGGCATGTTTTTGATAAGGTTCAGTTTTATATTGATCTCTGAGTAAGCATAAGGAAACATATCAGCAAATATTTGTTGTTGATCCTTTACAATCCCTATTGGTATCGGCGTGTTAAGAGAGATTATATTATACATTCACATGTATCCTAAATGAATCCACTAAATACTGTCCTGATGTAGAAAATGATCGCGCTTTTTTAAAAGATGCTGAGTTACAAGAATTGGAAATACAAACTCAGGACACTGCTTTCTCTCCACTTTATTTTAATGTGCTCAGTGTTAAGAGATAAGGAGGCTATAAAAGATGTATGGGTTCCCTTGCACGGAGCCCTTGAGCTGCAGCGATACTGAACAAAATCCATTTGGCATAATTGAAGTTGTGGGGTCCAGGCTGTGTAACAAGTGACTAAGTTATTAATCTCTGTGATGAGTGCTAAACCTTATTTTTGTTATTTGCAGAGCTGGGAGATGTATATTTAACACTTTGGACACCAGTAGTAAACTAGCTGGAATCCCTGGGGGGAACATGTCTAGCATTTCAAATGAATCAGTTTCTCTTAAAACAGTTACAAATTTTCTTGAAAACTTATTTTTGAAGAATCCCAAAACGCCACTGGTCACATGATTTGCCCACAGCATAGCCAAGTAAGAGAAGGTGAAATATTCTCAGATATTTTGTGTAATGCAATAAACGTGTCCAAAGACAATATTACATCTTAAAACCGATGAGGCCAAAACTAGATACATTTTCACATTTTCACAAGACATCATTTGTATCATTTTCTGGACTGTAACACAGCAATTGTCACTGATAATATACATTTTATGGCAGTCACTCCCATCTTCAGAAGACATTTGATTTGTCTGACCAGGATTATGAGATGAAGGTGAAGAAGTGATGCGAGTTCCTGGCAATTATTCCTGCTGGGTTTTTAGTCATTAGTAGCAAAGGCCGTCTCGTCACTGAAGTCCTCAGGAATCACACGCACGTTTTATTCACGTCGCAGCCCGTGCATGTACTGCACCACCTTGCTGTGAATACAAATCCACCTGGGCGTCTTGTTTTGCTCCTGTCCATACTTCTTTTACCGGAGAAGTGGATTTGAATACGAGCTGCCAAATGCAAACCAGTAGGAAACTGTTCCCATCGCTATTGTGAAGCGAGTCTTCTGGTAACGGGCAGCACAGCTTCCTGGTACTGACAGGCCTAATGAAGAAGAGAGAGAGAGAGAGAGAGAGAGAGAGAGAGAGAGAGAGAGAGAGAGAGAGAGAGAGAGAAAGCAAGCCAAGCTCCTCCTCTTTTCTGGGGCTCTTGCACTGAGAGGGGAGGCATAAAGTACTTGCAACAGCTGGGAGAGCCGCCGCTACCACAAGAGTTGGCGGTGCAGGATGCTGTAGATGGGAGCTTTGTCACGCAGCAAGCCGCGGCTCAGTACAAGTTAACGCGCATTGGTGCAGGACATACAATACTCATGATCAGACGGGATTTCAGCTTCAGACAAAACCTCGGACAGAAAGTCGCGATTCCTCTCAAGGTGCGGTCCAGCTTTGTTACTGTGTTTATACATGTAAAACACGAGTGCGTGCATGTGTAGCATACGTGTGTGTATTATAGATCTACGTGTAGCTATCGGTGGAGATAGAGGTACTTTGATTGCATTGTCTTAAAGTCTTAGTAATATTCTTGCTACGAATGTGAGCAGATGTTAAAGAACATGCTGTAAGTGTTGCTCCTGTACGTCATAATTTAGGTATAGTAAAATATGCGCTGCTGTCCAATACCTTTGTAGGCAACCAGATTGAAACTCGGTGCAAGTTGTTAGGCTACTTTGTTTCCCAGCCCGAAGCTTAATGGACGGGATCTGATCGAGAGCAGTTACCTGCACCTACGGGGTGGATTAGATATTGGATGTGAACAGTAAAGAGCATATTAGCGCACACACACACACACACACACACACACACACACACACACACACACATCAGTGGTTTTATATCGTTTCTCTGCTGTGTCCAGCTGTACGGGGTTTGTTACACTATGACACTGTGAGTAGGCTACTGAGCTTGGTTTTCAAACAAAACAGAAAGATGATTTCAGTTTCTGTACCTTCACCCACAATGACTCGATGAAATGGGTCAATTAAAAAAAGCCTTTCGTTATAATTGGGCTGCCACGATCTCGCCCCTGTCCTTCATGGGAAATCTAAGATCCGCAAAACAGTTCAGGGTATGCGCTATTGACTAGTATCGTTGCACAAGACGGAGCATAAGAAGCTGAGAATTGAAGTTACCCTAACACACAACGTTGCTTGAGCCTTTAACACCTTTTCTGCAGCGTTCATTTGTAACCTGGGCACGACTACGCTATTTTAAGCTACTGATTTTCCCTGCGATCATTTCCTTTTTGTTTTCCGACTCCATTCACAGGTTTTGAAGGTGCTCCCTACCCAACCAGAAACGCCTGCTGAAATCCCAGACGCATCCCTCCTTGGGAATCGCGATGCGCCACTGAGAGTTCAGTGACCAGATAGTCAAATTAGTCTCCAAATTCTGAACTTCGGTCGTTGACCAGCCAGAGAAACAGTGAAGTCAGTGGCATCTCTCTTTCAGTTGTCCCCACAACAGATCAAGTCAAGAAAAGAGGATTCATTCTTATACTTGGCATGTTTACCTGAGGAGTCCAGAGCGATAGAATAAGACCTTCCTATTCAGCAATAATTTAGGCATTGTTTTTCACAGGTGGCTGAGCAGCTATTGACAATTGCATATGAGAATGGAGTCAATGTATTCAATACTGCCGAGGTCTATGCTGCTGGCAAGTAGGTTGAATACATCATCTAAACAAATTCATTATATCTACTGGTGTGCATGTGTGTGTGTGTTATGATGTGGAATCCAGTAGGCATACATCTGAGTCACAAACTAACTGCACCCTCACCCCAATTCTATACTGCATAGGTGTTTTTTAATTTTATTTCTGGTGCTTCAAAGACTAACACACCTAAGAAGACCACCCATGGCAAATTAAACGGAAAGCCCTATATCTTACAGTATTTTGATTGTGGAATTGTGTACTAGCCTTTGTTATTCACAAAGCTTACTGCATATTGTACAGTGTAAACTTACTACAGACACAAAACCTGCTTTTTCCTGATTTTTTTTTTTAAATTAGTCTTATTGTGTATAATGATGGATTGCTTGTGCTTTTCAGAGCCGAGATCATACTGGGCAACATCATCAAGAAGAAGAACTGGAGGTATTGTTAGTCTTGATACAATCCATTACTATAAAATTGTCAGTAAAACACAGACAAAAAAACTAAAACAACAACCAAATTAGTGCGGTGTAAGTTTTGAATTTAAACTTGAATGCCATACAGACATAGTCCAATCAGGAGCTGGGTATTGGTGGATGTTTGACATATTCGTTGTCCTGAACTGCATATGGCTGTTGGGAGTTCAGGCAATGACAAATTACGCACTTCTTCAGTGTACTGGACGACAGACTAATAATCAAATTTAAGACGCATCTGCTCAGTCACGGAATTGAAGGCAGTTTTGTTGTTTTCCTCACGCCTGGAGCTCCTCAGCTGGTTAAACACTCTGATAAGTAGGCCTCTGATGGAAACCATAGCAACAGATGTTTTGTCTCTTCTGTCAGAATTACAGGTTGAAATTTAAAGCTGACAGGATCGGTCAGAGGCTCGTTCTGTCTGTCAGGTTTCCCATCTCTGTTGTGTTGATTTTAATGTGACAATTAGTATTAATTTAAATAAAAGAGGATTCTGTCTTTGATACCGTTAACTGGTGCCCAGCAAAATCCAATTGACAATGGAGGTTTCTATTTGAATAATTTTAGAAAAAACTGATTCCACATGCAATCCGTCGCCTTGAAAATCCTTATTAGCTCAAAGTCCAATGTGACAGCCCCAGTAGGATATAATGAAGAAGTTAAAAGTGTGTGCTATTTGCATAAGCTGTTGGATTTCCGCACTAAAACAGACTCCATCAATCCTATACAGATAGCTAAAGATTGTTTCCTGAACTAGATCATGACTTAAATCCTTTATTTCTTAACCTTTGGTCCAAGAAATCTCCTTGGAAATCTTATAGTTATCCCTCCCCTGAGGATTAGTGAGGTCTAGCTTAATCACATTTACAAGCCATGAATAACACACCTTCCTAATGCAATGTTTTGTAATTATCCAAATATAAGGATGAATTTTCTTTTGCTTTAAGTCAACCATGCAGATGCTGTTTTTCACAGAGCAAAGCTATGTGTGAAATGTTCCATAAAGCAAATCCTCTTCTCCTTATAGGACGCAGATTTGAGACAGAGCTGGTGCTGAGCAGATTTGGAACATCACACTAAATATAATATATTTTATATGGAACTAAAAAAAATCTGCGCAATTCAGCATCACACTGAATTTTGTTCCAGTTCTATCCTATGCAATGTATTGGTAGAATATACGTACTCCTGTGATGATCTGTGAACTGTGTTGTCGTCTGTTTTTTGCTTCAAGTATTCGCAGTCCGTTTGGACACAGATTATCTACCCCTGTTGATCACAAGAAGGGGAAATGAGAGAGCTTTCCGATTCCTTCCGGTGCTCTTCAGATTCGGTTTTAATTGAATTGACTGTTAGTCCCAATTTTAAAAACCGTGACAAAACCCATGGTGTTATTTTCACTATCAATTCACAGCTCCTATTTGACATGTTGAAGATATTTTTAATAAGGTTATGCTATTATCTATTCTATATAGTGTACGCTGTTAATTCAGCACAGTTATTTATATTTTTATATCGGACGGATATATTGTTTTAAATGATTGTGTATAATATAGAACTACATGATACACTGATGTGTTTGTGTACTACCTGTACCGTAGTGGGTGGCTTCAGACTTTTTTACCATTGTACCTCTTAATAAGCATTGGGAAAGCACTTGAAACTTTGAATATTGTTAAGATTTCGCTTCCTTAAATGTGATTAAAGGAGAGCAGAAAGATATGGTAGATGGCATTACATAAAATCATGCCTGTAAACCCAATATCTGACTTCCCGTAATTAAATAAGCCATATCTTAATCAATACAAAATACGGGAGAAATGAGTCCAGTCTAATTCAGACAGAGTATATTCACTGATGCAAATGTGCTATTACTTCACTTATTATTACAGTGTTATTATTCCATTTTACATTATAATGTAATAATGTTATAATAATATAGTGTTAGCAATATATAAATTTCTACTTACTTTGTGCCACAATAGTTGAATCACATTTCTGAGTTTGGCTTAATGTTGGGGCTGGAGTGGAACTGATGTTGATTACTGTTGCTTTGTGCACTGTTTCCTGATTTGACTGCAGGTCCACTAGGTGTAGCCAGACAAGGCAGGTGGATTTGACAGGCCTTTATGCTGCTAATTCACACCGCTCAATTACACGCTCTCTGTGCTTTGGGGAATTCGGGTTTTGCACTGTATAGCTTTTGATTCCTGCGGAGTCCAATTTAATGTGAAATGTCTCTCTGGGGAAACCATCTGAAGTTTTCTTTTAAATGTGTTAAAATAATAAATCCAGCAAATCATTGTTTTTTTTATTCACACACAAACTATGGAAATACAAATTAATAATACATAACATGCACACAGTTTTTACTGGTAGGAAATCAGTACATTTTCATTCATTTACAATTGAAATGACATGGAGATGTTGCCGACAAGCTAAACATTTGTGACAATGCTTGGTAGTATAGAAGGTCGAACCAGCCTATCAAAATATCCCCTGCATCTTGCAAGAAATGGTTATGATTTGGGTAATCATCTGCAGTTGCCCGTTTTAGAGCAGCAGATTCATCGTAATAGATCAGCACAAGAGCAAGCCAGTCGAATTTTTGTGCACCCTATTTCCTGGGCCAATATGCCTATGATGATGTATGATCATGCGTATCCTATGTACTGTGTCATTAATCATAACCACCCCTGGATTCTGGGACTGTGTGTTATAGGAACAAAACCGCTGGATACAATTTTTTTTTAAATATATTTGTCCAGTTGTTTGATTGAGAGTTACAAGCTTTCTTACTATTTGTCTCAAAGACATATTTCTATGTAATTTAAGGTTAAATAATGTAGTCAGAAAGAATCTGCATGTATTTATCCTGAGATTATCTTAAAGAACCAATGTGTTTGCTTTAATCTCACAATAGGTGTTATATGGAAATATTTGGTACTCTTCCTATCAGATATTTTATATGTTATTATCCGAAAGTAAATGGAAGTTGCAGCGGTACAAATTAGCTTCTATTTTCTATTCATGTTGTCTCATTTACATAGCAGGGTGTTTTTTTTATTGTTTTAAATTTAAAGCCTGTTTGCAACAAGTGGTGCAACTTCAAGCTCTCTGTTTGATAATTGTGCCTAAAATTAACTCTGTTGCAAAAATATATAGATAAGAAATGCTGATAATGGTTGGACTCCTGGAGAAACACTGGTGCTAATTATACTGACTGTTTGCTTCTGGATTTGTCTAAACAGGAGATCCAGTCTTGTGATAACAACCAAGCTTTACTGGGGTGGAAAGTAAGTGCAAGCTTTTAATCATGTTGTTTCACTTGTTCATGAATCACTCAGTGCGGCTATTTCAGAATCACATTTTTAAACACTGTCGACAAGTAAATCGCAATTCGCTGCATTAATGTCTGCATGTGTGTACAATATTTAAGGTTATCATTCTTGACATCCCCGTAACTATTAATTAAATTGACAGGCCTGCAATCTTCACCCCATGCAAACAGAGTCCTAACCTTTGTGCAAGGCTGACATTTCATGGCTGTAACAGTAATCTATTGGCTATTGTCAAATGTTAACGTTGTTTGTTCCGGTGTGAGGAAAGCAGCCCTGAACCAAAGGCTCAGTAAACCTGACCTGACCTATTCTGTCTCCCTTGCTTACACACCTTCCTATTAGCCACAGTCCCCTGTCAGACAGAGGACT
This sequence comes from Amia ocellicauda, assembly GCF_036373705.1. Lineage (NCBI taxonomy): Eukaryota > Metazoa > Chordata > Actinopteri > Amiiformes > Amiidae > Amia > Amia ocellicauda. Next base: position 36,527,119 of record NC_089856.1, on the reverse strand, counting down.
TGTTGTTCAAAACCACATGAGCGAAGGTCTGTAGTGACAGAATCCTGTGCTGTGCTGAGTAAGGTATCGAACGGTTAAGAAATAAGTTTCACATGGCATTATGTAAAATCCTAAAAGGCAATGACACAGCTGTAAGATGTGATAAGCTAGCTAGGCATATTTCATCTCTCTGATGAGGCTGCATGGAACTGTTTAACACTCCCTATGAATATTAATTCCTTTCATATATATGTGATTATGATTAAACCAGCTAACTGCTGTGGGGGCAATGACAAGCCCCAGCCAAATCACACAGACAGATCGACAGATTGAATGAATTGTCTTCACAATGTTATTTTGTTTTTAAACGCTGTACACTGATTTCATTCAGAGCGATTTAGAATACTATCTGTAGTCTGTAGCAATTGCCCGTTAGGAGTCTCAAACACCATTTTCTGTGGAGGTAATGATCCGTGTTTGTTTTCTTTTTCTTTTTTTATTCAGAGCGGAAACTGAAAGAGGACTTTCCAGAAAACACATTATTGAAGGTATATCTTTATTGGTTGCTTTATTTGTTGGCATTTTTCCTTGACCCATTGTAGAATCTCAGTAGTAATTACAGCCTGGGAAATGTATCAGTCCCAGTAACTGAAATGCTGTTACCTGTACAGAAAGTAATATAATTGTGTAACTGAAAAGCACTTACCCTATTATGAGGTGTTTGTAAGTTGCTTACATTTGCATTGTGTCATTTAAGCTCCCTCATATTGACCAGTGCTTGCATAAAATGTAGCATATGGATTGGAACGGTTTCAAATATAATTAGCACTAAAGTGGCCTGCGTGTTTTCCATAAACCTGTTTAAGATAAAGCCAATGTAATTACATAAGCTTTGAACTCTATAAGAAGACAATTTTATCTTATTCAGTGTTTCAATTAGATAATGTGCGCTGTCAGATTTCATTGTACCGATAAAGGTTTCAGGGTTCTGACCACATTGTTTTGACAGTGCTTTCCTTGAACTGAGATGTCATTGCATTACAATCATCAGCTTTGCTTTTAGGGCAAATTGTGGTATGATTTCCCAACATTAGATTCAGGGCCGCCCGTGTGTCATGTGTGCAATGCTGAGGTCTTGTCAGTGGGCATGATTAGAAACAGAACTCTGTGGTGGCTATTCAGACTTATTTCTGCAGATGGCATTCTTGAAATTGTACAACATGATCAAGGGAAATAAATACAGGTGTGAAGTCATGACTGGCATGTCCTCAAACTCCTCCTGACATGTGTCTTGAATGTTATTCTGCTGCAGCATGCAGTCATGGCCTGCTGAACAGTGGAGGTGCAAGGCCCGTGTTTTTCTGCACTCTCCGTCTGCGTTCCATTGCCCACATTGAGAAGACTAGATTATAGGAGTTTAAGTGCACACTGTCACACTGTTCTCTGGGTCTCAGAATGGGTGCAGAATGTGTAAAGTTCAGGGTTTGTTTCACGATATGATGGCACTTTAATAGGAAACGGACCACTATGGGATCTCTCTCTCTCTCGACGTCCTGCACATGCAAACAACGTAAAAAATCCAGATCGCAAATTCAAATGAACTCAATATTCAATACTGTAAGACAGAACCTGTGCACTGCACATACCAGCTATAGCTCTGCAGGGCTCCATCCTTGGTCCCTTAACCTGACCCGTCTTATTTATACTTTCAGATTCGGCATAGATATGGTAATGTTTTTGTTTAAATCAGTTTCTTAATCTATATATTTTTTTAGCATCCAACTAACTAGCTTAAATCTATATTTTTACCCTGCAGACATTTGCTGGTTTACTAGCTATAACAGCAACACCTTCATAATTCTCACTTGCTCCCAGTTGTCTTAAAGCAATTGTAAATGTGTAAGGAACTTTCCCAGCAATGGTTTTCAGCTTTAAAACTTTTCAGCATAGCTTGAGGAGAGGATACTTCCAAGCACCCATTTCAATCTCCTCTCTTGTCAATTTCTAATCCGTCTGCTGGTTACCTGTCAATTGTAGCATTGGGGCCCTGTTTTCTGTAATTGAGCCTTGTCCAGTGTGCTTTTAAAGATCAGAGTAAACTGACTTTAGTTGTTAAAAAGTAATTTTAAACTCAACAGAAAGCAGAGCTGATTGCTTTTGTTATAGCCTACCTGCTACCGATCTAGGCATCGTAAAGAAACGGGTATTAGAGGAAAAAAATAAGAGCAAACCCATAGGTGTTGTGGAGCATGCCTTTATATACTGTAGTATTGATGTGTTGTATATCCATTCTCATTTGCCATATTATTTGAAAATGTAACCCACATGGAATGGTACAGTACTTATTGAACTACATTACCATGTTTTCAAACTAAAATATTCAGAAGGAAGGAGATTTAGACAAGTATACAATATTAATGTAAAGAGTGACATGTTTTGGAGAAAAAAATATATAATATGTAAATATGCAGGACGCAAATGAAACTGATGAAGAAAATAAGACGTACATAAAAATAATGGATTTTAGTTTTTGAAGGGAGTGGTCTAGTTTAAAGTTGATTTAGCATATCTTTCATTCAGGGGAAACAAAAAGTGACTGATGTTTCTGTCAAGTAGAATTTAGTACGGTCTTAAATCAATGAGTGGGAAGACGGTTATGGCTAAGACACATGTACATCCTCGCCATTTCCTGTGGCCTTGTAGAAAAAAAACTCAATTACTTTTGTATGCTCTTGGTAATTGATAAAAAAAGGTCCAACCATTATGAACATGGAATAGCATGTCTAATGATTCCCTAAAGGTGTGCTGTCAAGACGAATATGACAAATGAAACACACACACACACAATAACAGATGTTGCTAGACAATTGACTCAGTGAGGCCTCGTCTATTTGTTGTTTCTGTGGTTTAATTTCTGGCCACAAATGTTCTGCTTTGCTGTTTGAGTACTTCAGCTGATTTTAGTATTTTTATTCAGTTCACGTCACCCAAAAAAAAAAAATATATATATATATACACACACTCACCTAAAGGATTATTAGGAACACCATACTAATACTGTGTTTGACCCCCTTTCGCCTTCAGAACTGCCTTAATTCTACGTGGCATTGATTCAACAAGGTGCTGAAAGCATTCTTTAGAAATGTTGGCCCATATTGATAGGATAGCATCTTGCAGTTGATGGAGATTTGTGGGATGCACATCCAGGGCACGAAGCTCCCGTTCCACCACATCCCAAAGATGCTCTATTGGGTTGAGATCTGGTGACTGTGGGGGCCAGTTTAGTACAGTGAACTCATTGTCATGTTCAAGAAACCAATTTGAAATGATTTGACCTTTGTGACATGGTGCATTATCCTGCTGGAAGTAGCCATCAGAGGATGGGTACATCGTGGTTATAAAGGGATGGACATGGTCAGAAACAATGCTCAGGTAGGCCGTGGCATTTAAACGATGCCCAATTGGCACTAAGGGGCCTAAAGTGTGCCAAGAAAACATCCCCCACACCATTACACCACCACCACCAGCCTGCACAGTGGTAACAAGGCATGATGGATCCATGTTCTCATTCTGTTTACGCCAAATTCTGACTCTACCATCTGAATGTCTCAACAGAAATCGAGACTCATCAGACCAGGCAACATTTTTCCAGTCTTCAACTGTCCAATTTTGGTGAGCTTGTGCAAATTGTAGCCTCTTTTTCCTATTTGTAGTGGAGATGAGTGGATGTTGTCTTTGCAAATCGACCAGACAACAATACCCCAATGGAGGGTGAGTGGAGTTTTATGTTGTCGTGAACGCGCTTCCGACAGAAAGATGTCAACTTACGCTGTGCTACTGCCCGGGCAAACCATGCTGCTCGAGCCTGATTGTCCTTCGTAAGGGATTTAAAGTGTGAATGGTTTTTGTTCCTGCCAGTGTTATAACTGTTCACTCAGTTATAATAGATTTTCACAAGGCATAAAGTATTTGCACTCGTCTGAGCTCAAATTGCATTTCTGGTTCCAGCTCAATATAGATTTCTTTTCTTTAATTACAAACACACATTGTGCTTTATTACAATAAAAAACAACTGTGTAAAAAGCCCAATTATTTGCTAAAACAGTGGTGAGATTGAATTACAATTCAGGGTTTTGTTCTAGTGAGCGCAATGTCGGCGGTTAGTAAAGTTTGTTCAAGGCACTATATCTACAATCTATAAACATGACGTTGTGGGATCTCTTTGTCACTAAGGCTGTTTGGCATCTGTGCTGGAAAGAGAAAAGACAGATGTATTAACAGTTTTCCTCTAGAGAAGGACTCCAGGATTTTTAGTTGCTCTGTACAGAACTTAGAAACAGGATGAAAGTTAAAGGACAATTGAGGGAAGTTTTGTACCTCATCCTTATTGTCACATTAGGTTTATTCTGAACTACGCACTACAGTAGGGACAAGAGCCAGTCGTGTCTGGAATTCATCCCTCGCAAAGCGGAGCCTTTGAGTGCCGACATATGGCTTTGCTTCAGATGGTTAGGCCTCTACACAATTCACTCCCAGGGCTGGCTCTATCAGAAACCTTCCATTTGTTTGCATTCGTTACATTTTTCAAGTAAATAAACTGCAAGTGAAAAAGGGGACCGAGTGCCGGCTTCATAAGAGATGTGCATTCCCAGAGGCTTATTGTTGCATAAGCCTATTATTGCCAAACATTTTTGAAATCAGTCATTCACTTCACACACAGCAATGTGAACTCATAACTCCAGTCTGAAAAGATATTCTGCCATGGGGGTAAAAATGCCCTGCTTGTAATGAAATCATAAAAATTATATATATACATAAATAGAGAGAGATAGAGAAATTAAAATAATTTACATTTAGAATATATAGTATTTCTAAATCAGTCCCTGCTCAATGAACATGCTGTTTATTGTTACTTGTTTTAATTTATTTCCACAATAATATAAAAAAGTGCAGACACAAAGCTGCGCAATTTGCAAATATATATAATTGCTGAAAAAGTAGCTGACGTGATGAAAAGCTACTTGCACAAAAACCCACTCTGGCTTCTCCTAGTCTTAATAAGAAATTGCTCATTGGTTCATTAAAGTCCCTGAGGCTTTGTAGATTGTATGTTGCTGGACATTACTGTAACAAGCACATCCTGGCAATGAATTCTCACTGTATAAATAATCCAGTGATATGGGCTGCAGGAGCACCTTCCATTGCACTTGAAACGTGTCGCAGCTTTGGCGTTTGTTTTGTTTCTTCGTGTATCAGTTTCCCTCAGTTCTGCTCAGTTAGTTGCATTGTCTTGTGAATGAAACCTGATCTTTTACCCAAACCGGACAAAGAACACAAGGGGGTTTGCTCCCCAACGTGCGCAGCTCTGATAGTTATGCTGCATCATCATGCCGAGTCATCATCTTTGGGAGAACAAGAAATGCCTATCCCAGGGATATCAGACAGAGTGGAAGAGACTCGTTTCCAAAATACGGCCACATCAGGGCACTCCCATAGCATGTGCAACAAGGTGCCAATGGCACCCCGGGGACAAAGCACACACAAAGGGGTAGGGGCAAGTTTCATTAGATATAGCTTCCGAGGGGTTAAATAAGTCCTATGAATATAATTAAAGTGAATGAGCTGGTGATTAGGGTTCCTAGACGCACGCTGTAGATTATTCCAAACAGTATCCCAAGATATTTCCTCATCAACAATAGATAAGTCCCTGGTGTGGATCACAAGAGGTTTGTAGGAAGCTTTAAAAAAAATAGAGTATAGTCTGGAAACCATACCCCTAGTTTTACCCCTCTTATCAAGCACATCACGTAGTGTGTGCAATGGCAGCTCCGTCCCCCATGGCACCCCATAAGCACGCATTGCAGAGCGTAAATGCAAATAAAATAAGAAAGAGGTACCTGGAAAATTATATTGCAATTTTAAATCCTGGAATGTACGGAGGAGGTATTTATCTTTAAAACGTCAGCAAGCACATGAATTCCTCTATCTCTCCACTGAGGAAATTAAAAAGGGTGGCCATCAGAGTAATTGTGAAAAATGGGAGAATGAGAGTGCCATTTGGGTCCAAGTTTAGTGTGTTTCTCAGCTAATCTCCATACTATGATTAGCTAAGAGATTATAGGGCCAAAGTGTAATTTACAATGCCTAAGGGGAACCTCTGAGTGAATCAGATCCTGGAGTCTATGTGGGAATACTATACCTTCCTCAGTTGGTCGCCACGATACAAGAGCGCTGGGATCCAACCAACTAGCAATTGGTCGCAAAACAAAAGACCAGAAATAATATCTGAAGTTGGGCAAAGATAAGCCTCCTACGGACTTTTCACGTTTCCCCTTCCAGACAAATCTAGAAATTAAAGTATGTAGTTTATCCCAGTATTTAACTGGATGGGAGAGCGAGCTTGCAAGGAGTTAGGAAGATGCGCCCATTTATTTAAATCAGTCTCTATTTGTTTAAGGATATTAGTGAAGTTATTCATAGTGATAGAGTGTAGGGAGGGAAAAAATGTCAACACACCGAGATATTTAAACTGCTTAACCATTGGTCTATTTAAAGGCAAAACAGATTCCTTCATCCGACCATTCAAGGGCATTAAAGCAGATTTTGACCATTTTATTTTATAGCCTGATAGTGAGCTAAAGTCATTACAAAATTGTCAGTAAGTGGGGGATTGACTGAGGGCCATTCTCAGCATACAGCGAGATATGATGCCGAGTGTTGTTAACACTAATGGGAGTAAAAGATGTAGACTGACGAACATCTTGCGCAAGTGGCTCAAGTGACAAAGCAAATAAGAGTGGAGAAAGTGGACACCCCTGTCGGGTACGTCTTGAGATAGCTAGCTGGGAGGAGCACCTATTACCAGTGAGAACCATTGCGGAAGAGTTAGCGTATAAAACTAACCATATTAATAAAGTCTGAACCCAGCCCCATATGTTCCAAGACCGTCCAGAGGTATCCCCATTCCAGATGATCAAAAGCTTTTTCTGCATCCAGGGAGAGGACAGCACATGGGAAGTCAATATCTTTGACTGTGTGAATTACATGGAGAAGGCGACGGATATTAATGAAGCCTGTTTGGTCATGTCTAGTCTAGTCATATAAGTTTCAATACGACGCGATAGGACCTTGGCAAACCGTTTTACATCAGAGTTTATTAGAGACAGGGGGCGATAGCTTGCACAGTTAGTGGGATCATTGCCTTTTTTTAACAATAGGGATATAATAGCTGAGTTAGCATCACGGAGAAAAGAGCCTCTATCAATACAGTGAGGGGAAAAAAGTATTTGATCCCCTGCTGATTTTGTACGTGCCCACTGTCAAAGAAATGATCAGTCTATAATTTTAATGGTAGGTGTATTTTAACAGTGAGAGACAGAATAACAACCAAATAATCCTGAAAAACGCATTTCAAAAAAGTTATAAATTGATTTGCATGTTAATGAGGGAAATAAGTATTTGACCCCGTCGACTTAGTATTTGGTGGCAAAACCCTTGTTGGCAATCACAGAGGTCAGACGTTTCTTGTAGTTGGCCACCAGGTTTGCACACATCTCAGGAGGGATTTTGTCCCACTCCTCTTTGCAGATCCTCTCCAAGTCATTAAGGTTTTGAGGCTGACGTTTGGCAACTTGAACCTTCAGCTCCCTCCACAGATTTTCTATGGGATTAAGGTCTGGAGACTGACTAGGCCACTCCAGGACCTTAATGTGCTTCTTCTTGAGCCACTCCTTTGTTGCCTTGGCTGTGTGTTTTGGGTCATTGTCATGCTGGAATACCCATCCACGACCCATTTTCAATGCCCTGGCTGAGGGAAGGAGGTTCTCACCCAAGATTTGACGGTACATGGCCCCATCCATCGTCCCTTTGATGCGGTGCAGTTGTCCTGTCCCCTTAGCAGAAAAACACCCATAAAGCATAATGTTTCCACCTCCATGTTTGACGGTGGGGATGGTGTTCTTGGGGTCATTCCTCCTCCTCCAAACACGGCGAGTTGAGTTGATGCCAAAGAGCTCGATTTTGGTCTCATCTGACCACAACACTTTCACCTAGTTCTCCTCTGAAGCATTCAGATGTTCATTGGCAAACTTCAGACGGGCCTGTACATGTGCTTTCTTGAGCAGTAGGACCTTGCGGGCGCTGCGGGATTTCAGTCCTTCATGGCGTAGTGTGTTACCAATTGTTTTCTTGGTGACTATGGTCCCAGCTGCCTTGGTCCTGTGTAGTTCTGGGCTGATTCCTCACCGTTCTCATGATCATTGAAACTCCACGAGGTGAGATCTTGCATGGAGCCCCAGACCGAGGGAGACTGACAGTTATTTTGTGTTTCTTCTGTTGTCACCTTCTCGCCAAGCTGCTTGGCGATGGTCTTGTAGCCCATTCCAGCCTTGTGTACGTCAACAATTTTGTCCCTGACATCCTTGGACAGCTCTTTGGTCTTGGCCATGGTGGAGAGTTTGGAATCTGATTGATTGATTGCTTCTGTGGACAGGTGTCTTTTATACAGGTTTCGAGCTGAGATTAGGAGCACTCCCTTTAAGAGAGTGCTCCTTATCTCAGCTCATTACCTGTATAAAAGACACCTGGGAGCCTTAAATCTTGCTGATTGATAGGGGATCAAATACTTATTTCCCTCATTAACATTCAAATCAATTCATACATTTTTTGAAGTGTGTTTTTCTGGATTTTTGTTGTTGTTATTCTGTCTCTCACTGTTAAAATACACCTACCATTAAAATTAGCAGTTTGAATCATTTCCAATAACAGAGGTCCCAATTTATTCCAGAAACTTAAAAAGAGTTCGGGGGGAATCCCATCATACCCAGGGGATTTATCTTTAGACATATTTTGTAATGCCTCTTTAAATTCAATAAGTGACAAGGGAGCACCAAGTGCAGCGGGATCCTCCGCGGAAAGTCACAGGAGCTTGAGATCTTGTAGAAAACGCATACATTTCTCCCTGTCAAAGGGGACGTCGGAACTGTATAAAGTGGTATAAAAAGCCTGAGAGCCAAAAGATGACTGGGTTTGGCACCATTAAAATAATAGTTCTGCCTGGCCCTGTGGATCAGAAATTCTGCTCTCTGTCTAAGCAATACATTAAGTTCACGTCTAATAATGTCAAGATCCCGTGCAGTGGATTCAGAGAGAGTTTTGTTGCCTGTGCTCCAGCAATGCCAATCTTGTCTCAATCTCTTTAATTTTACTAAGTTTGGATTTATTCATATTAGATGCAAATAAAGTTGAAGTGTCCTTGATGAAGCCTTTGATTGCATCCCATAAAACACGAGGGTCCTCCACAGAGCCACGATTAAAACCAAGAAACTCATCTAGCTTAGTTTGAAATGAAGTACGGAAATTCTCGTTTTGCAATAATGTGGTATTGAAGCGCCATCTTGTAGCACGATTCGGGGTATCGGCTAATAACATTTTACTAATAACGCATGAGTGATCAGAGATCACATTTGGCAATATCCCAACGCTGTGCACCTCAGAAAATAAAGTTTTAGAAACTAAAATGTTGTCAATCCTAGAATATGATTTATGCCTTGCCGAAAAGAAGCTAAACTCCTTGGCAGTTGGGTTAATATAGGTCAACCAGTCCAGTATTTTATAGCCTGATAGTGAGCTAAAGTCATTACAAAATTGTCAGTAAGTGGGGGATTGACTGAGGGCCATTCTCAGCATACAGCGAGATATGATGCCGAGTGTTGTTAACACTAATGGGAGTAAAAGATGTAGACTGACGAACATCTTGCGCAAGTGGCTCAAGTGACAAAGCAAATAAGAGTGGAGAAAGTGGACACCCCTGTCGGGTACGTCTTGAGATAGCTAGCTGGGAGGAGCACCTATTACCAGTGAGAACCATTGCGGAAGAGTTAGCGTATAAAACTAACCATATTAATAAAGTCTGAACCCAGCCCCATATGTTCCAAGACCGTCCAGAGGTATCCCCATTCCAGATGATCAAAAGCTTTTTCTGCATCCAGGGAGAGGACAGCACATGGGAAGTCAATATCTTTGACTGTGTGAATTACATGGAGAAGGCGACGGATATTAATGAAGCCTGTTTGGTCATGTCTAGTCTAGTCATATAAGTTTCAATACGACGCGATAGGACCTTGGCAAACCGTTTTACATCAGAGTTTATTAGAGACAGGGGGCGATAGCTTGCACAGTTAGTGGGATCATTGCCTTTTTTTAACAATAGGGATATAATAGCTGAGTTAGCATCACGGAGAAAAGAGCCTCTATCAATACAGTGAGGGGAAAAAAGTATTTGATCCCCTGCTGATTTTGTACGTGCCCACTGTCAAAGAAATGATCAGTCTATAATTTTAATGGTAGGTGTATTTTAACAGTGAGAGACAGAATAACAACCAAATAATCCTGAAAAACGCATTTCAAAAAAGTTATAAATTGATTTGCATGTTAATGAGGGAAATAAGTATTTGACCCCGTCGACTTAGTATTTGGTGGCAAAACCCTTGTTGGCAATCACAGAGGTCAGACGTTTCTTGTAGTTGGCCACCAGGTTTGCACACATCTCAGGAGGGATTTTGTCCCACTCCTCTTTGCAGATCCTCTCCAAGTCATTAAGGTTTTGAGGCTGACGTTTGGCAACTTGAACCTTCAGCTCCCTCCACAGATTTTCTATGGGATTAAGGTCTGGAGACTGACTAGGCCACTCCAGGACCTTAATGTGCTTCTTCTTGAGCCACTCCTTTGTTGCCTTGGCTGTGTGTTTTGGGTCATTGTCATGCTGGAATACCCATCCATGACCCATTTTCAATGCCCTGGCTGAGGGAAGGAGGTTCTCACCCAAGATTTGACGGTACATGGCCCCATCCATCGTCCCTTTGATGCGGTGCAGTTGTCCTGTCCCCTTAGCAGAAAAACACCCATAAAGCATAATGTTTCCACCTCCATGTTTGACGGTGGGGATGGTGTTCTTGGGGTCATTCCTCCTCCTCCAAACACGGCGAGTTGAGTTGATGCCAAAGAGCTCGATTTTGGTCTCATCTGACCACAACACTTTCACCTAGTTCTCCTCTGAAGCATTCAGATGTTCATTGGCAAACTTCAGACGGGCCTGTACATGTGCTTTCTTGAGCAGTAGGACCTTGCGGGCGCTGCGGGATTTCAGTCCTTCATGGCGTAGTGTGTTACCAATTGTTTTCTTGGTGACTATGGTCCCAGCTGCCTTGGTCCTGTGTAGTTCTGGGCTGATTCCTCACCGTTCTCATGATCATTGAAACTCCACGAGGTGAGATCTTGCATGGAGCCCCAGACCGAGGGAGACTGACAGTTATTTTGTGTTTCTTCTGTTGTCACCTTCTCGCCAAGCTGCTTGGCGATGGTCTTGTAGCCCATTCCAGCCTTGTGTACGTCAACAATTTTGTCCCTGACATCCTTGGACAGCTCTTTGGTCTTGGCCATGGTGGAGAGTTTGGAATCTGATTGATTGATTGCTTCTGTGGACAGGTGTCTTTTATACAGGTTTCGAGCTGAGATTAGGAGCACTCCCTTTAAGAGAGTGCTCCTTATCTCAGCTCATTACCTGTATAAAAGACACCTGGGAGCCTTAAATCTTGCTGATTGATAGGGGATCAAATACTTATTTCCCTCATTAACATTCAAATCAATTCATACATTTTTTGAAGTGTGTTTTTCTGGATTTTTGTTGTTGTTATTCTGTCTCTCACTGTTAAAATACACCTACCATTAAAATTAGCAGTTTGAATCATTTCCAATAACAGAGGTCCCAATTTATTCCAGAAACTTAAAAAGAGTTCGGGGGGAATCCCATCATACCCAGGGGATTTATCTTTAGACATATTTTGTAATGCCTCTTTAAATTCAATAAGTGACAAGGGAGCACCAAGTGCAGCGGGATCCTCCGCGGAAAGTCACAGGAGCTTGAGATCTTGTAGAAAACGCATACATTTCTCCCTGTCAAAGGGGACGTCGGAACTGTATAAAGTGGTATAAAAAGCCTGAGAGCCAAAAGATGACTGGGTTTGGCACCATTAAAATAATAGTTCTGCCTGGCCCTGTGGATCAGAAATTCTGCTCTCTGTCTAAGCAATACATTAAGTTCACGTCTAATAATGTCAAGATCCCGTGCAGTGGATTCAGAGAGAGTTTTGTTGCCTGTGCTCCAGCAATGCCAATCTTGTCTCAATCTCTTTAATTTTACTAAGTTTGGATTTATTCATATTAGATGCAAATAAAGTTGAAGTGTCCTTGATGAAGCCTTTGATTGCATCCCATAAAACACGAGGGTCCTCCACAGAGCCACGATTAAAACCAAGAAACTCATCTAGCTTAGTTTGAAATGAAGTACGGAAATTCTCGTTTTGCAATAATGTGGTATTGAAGCGCCATCTTGTAGCACGATTCGGGGTATCGGCTAATAACATTTTACTAATAACGCATGAGTGATCAGAGATCACATTTGGCAATATCCCAACGCTGTGCACCTCAGAAAATAAAGTTTTAGAAACTAAAATGTTGTCAATCCTAGAATATGATTTATGCCTTGCCGAAAAGAAGGTAAACTCCTTGGCAGTTGGGTTAATATAGGTCAACCAGTCCAAGATCTGAGACAAAACGCTGCAAATCCCCTGAGGAGAGAGACTGTGAACCAGCCCCCTGCAGGTTGGAGCGGTCGATAGCAGAGTTCATAACAGTGTTCATATCATCACCTATAATTATGCTAAAGTCTGCCATATCTAGCAATAATTTGGCCACGGAATTAAAGAATTCAGGGTCAAATATTGTAGGGGCATAGATTGACACAAAAACTATTTTTTTGCCCGAGACAACAGTCTTCACATATGACACTCTGCCATCTTGTGTTCCATGAGATTCCAACACCATTACACGCAGGTTGCGTCTCACTATAATCACAGAGCCTTTAGACCTAGAGTCAGCACATGCTACCGCTACAACATAATAATATTTATTGGCAAATCTGTGTATGTCAGATTGTCTAAGATGGCTCTCCTGTATAAATGCAATATCTATGTGCTTTCTGCAAAGTAAGTCCAAACATCTAGTTCGTTTGTTTGGGGAATTCAGCCCACGGACATTCCAACTCAAAACTGTTATATCAGTCATCTTTAGACTCAAAAGTAAATATAACAATTAATGCCAAAGTTTCTTAAAAATAGTAGGAGCCATGACAGCATTGTTGAGCACTTAATAGGAAGCAGAAAGTATTGTTTAAGCATTGCAAGCACTTTACCTGGTTCCACCCCCACCAACCCGCCCTTCCCAGCATAAGACTTAAGAGACAACAAAAAATTGTAACACAATCCAACATCAGGTGCTGAACTGAGAAGGGTCCGATACGCCCCGCCAACTTTATTTAACATCTCTAACCCACCCTCTACCACATACATAATCCCCTCCCCTTCGCCAATCCGAAAACTATACCACAGGAGAGAGAGAATAAGGATAGTCCCTAAAAGAATAACAAAACAAAACAAGAAATAAAATAGAAAAATAAGCCAGCCCCCCCTACCCCCCATTCCACCTACTAGAAGATGGTGACATTCTCAAAGCTTACGAAGGTTTACACCTCACCACCGTGTCTACTCTGCTGTACCAAACTTTACAGCACTAGTTCCAGAACTAAACTATTTAAATGTAAGCAACCCTTTCACAAAGGTAGATATAAAAAATGTACCACTTAAAAGAAAGAAGAAAAATAATAATAAAAACAAATAAGACAAATGAATATAATAATAGTTAAAAAGACAGACCGACAGACCGCATCAGCACAGCGCAGTGTAGTATATAATAGTAGAAGAAACATTTCCCCCTTCCTCTCCTCTCCTCCCATCCACAATCAAAGAGAGAGGGAGACAACGGAAGATAGTAAGGCGTTCCAACCGTGTATCCAGAAATAAAACAAATAATAAACGCTATTATAATATAGTGAAAGCAAACAAACCCGTTATTGCTTCTGCCCTCTCCTCCCTGTAAACTCACAAATGAACGCGCCAGTTTAACGATACGCACCAACGCAATGCATTCCGGGGAATGTAGTGCTGGAGTCTCCGGGAACAGCGCAGTCCGAAGGTTTTTGCATATCTGGGCGGACAAACACCGCAGTATGGTGCACATAGCCAGACCACACCAGCAATGTTTTAACTTTTTAACGCTTAACAAAAACAGTTAACTGAAAGAAAATTTAAAAAATGAAGAAGACGAAAATCAAAGAAAAACAACAATAATAACTAAAAATAAAAATGCTGTTATATTGTCTGCTAATAATAAGCCAGTAATTACGGTATGTAACTGCAATTAGACTGTGCCATTCAGTTCAGGGAGTATCTCTTTTGAATAAAAGCTCCTTGCTGCCTCTGGAGTATCGAAGATGCTGTCCTTTCCCTTAAATGAGACGCGGAGACGGGCTGGTTGTATTAGGCCATATCTCACACTGGCACCGCAGAAAAGAGCCTTCAGCTCTGCGGTTTACCAAGTCAGCACTAAAATCAGGAAAAATAAAGACCCTATTCCCGCTGAAAGTGAGCTGACCCTTCTCTCTAGCCAGGCGCAGAAGCTGCTCTTTAGCCTGAAAATAGTGGACTCTGAGGATAAAAGGCCTCGGGCGCTGGCCCTCTCGTGGTTTTGCAGCAGAGGAGCAATGCACCCTATCCAGGACGGGGGGAGGCAAGTCGATCCGGACCAAACACTTCACGGAAGAAGTTCGCCATGAACTCTGTTGGTCTCCCCTCCTCCATCCCCTCCGGAATTCCCACGACGCGTAGATTATTTCTCCTGCTCCGGTTCTCCAGGTCATCTATTTTGGCATGGAGCTTGTTATTTTCCGCACCAAGCAGATTGCAGGCTGACTCAAGGCCAGTAAGGTGGCTGTCAAACGTGTTCATAGAGCCCTCCATCTCCCGGACTTTATCAGAACACTCGGACACCGCGGCTTTAATGGGAGAATTATCGATTGAATTTCGGAACGAAGCATAGCAATCTCGTCCCAAACAACTTCCCTGATGATCCTGTGGAAATCGTCAAGCATAATGGAGCTGCAGCCGGGCCCACCTCCGCTCACCGCTACTTCGGCAGTCGGCCCCTGACGATTTTGGTGGCATTGCAAAGTGATTATGACCAATAGCAGCAAAAATAACAATTAAATAGCAGATTAAAAGTTACTGATTAAGACAAACAAAAAAACAACTATTTAAAGGAAGGATAGTGAAGGATTGCTAAAGAGTTTTATGAAGAATTCAGGAACTACTGCATAACATGTCTACTCCATAGCACGCCCCCTGGTGGTCTCCTAGAAATGTGCTTGTTTTCAATTCAGCCTAGATTTACTGAGCACTTTCAGACGAATGGTAATGAGGAGCCGTCTGCTAGAAATGATCCTTTTTCTAAGATCCCCATTTATCTCTGTACACAGAAAGAGTTTGGTGATGATAATGGATAGAATTTCATGCTCCATGAGGAGGCAAGCTGTGGTGCCTGTAGTGCATTTAACTTTTCCACACCCTAGCAATAATAATATTATTATTATTATTATTATTATTATTATTATTAATAATAATAGCAATACACACAAAGTTAGTTAAAAACAGCAACAATCATTGTGATTTATTTAAACACATATGAGGATATAAATAACAGGAAAAGTATTCAATTTGGTAAATGTAAAGAATCAAGAAAATAAAAACCATATCAGTATCTCGCAGTATCAAAAACAAAATAAAAACAACACAATTCACTGTGAAACAAATAAAAATGTACCCACAAGTTCAAATTGTCATGAAAAGTAAATAAATGGCCAAATGTCCCCATAGATTGAATCCCTTGTTTTTATCGTTGGTGCACTTTTTTCAAATTTGGTGGAGATTGCTGAGCACTTAATCGAATTGTACTGCAGAGAAAAACTCTTCACCTCGGTTATACACAACACAGTTCAATGAGGACTTATTCACTCAGACAACAATATAATTGAAGTAATTAAAAGAGCACAGTCCTGCCAGCTGACAAACGTAACTAAAGATATAAGCACGCCCCAACCACAAACTCACGCCACCTCCTCACGTCACAGATTTATTTTTATAAAGCAGTGGTTATCGCCTATTCTCCACACTATTCACTCTTTGAATTACAATAATAAAATAAACGTTATGAATGAACAACAGTAACATAGTACAAGAAATAAATTGGGACCGATGTCCAGAAAGATAACAGAAAAGATGTTGTTTTACAGGCTCGTTAGAGTCTCCATACCCCATGCATTGTAACACACTGATGACCCTCTCTACACCAACTTCACTCCGAACTGACCCCCGATTGTTTGGGGCATCAAGTTTTATTAGTTACCTGTTGGCAACGGCTGTTGAGGCGTACGGGACCCGAACAGTGATTGGACGATGTACATAACTTATCAATCTACAAGATGTGATTGGTCAGATCCAATCAGCCTCATTTTAAAACAACCCGAATTGCAGTTAAAATGGGGGGCAAATAGATGCTAAAAGCGTTGCCAAGCCAATGGGTAACAAGCAGTTACATTTTTTAGTTCTTAAAACAAAACGAAAAAAACGGACACTGTACAGGCCCAGGAGGGTGGGTTTACATCTCAGACAGCATGCATATGTACACAGCAGCAATACAACAGACAGTTGTCAACAAAAGCACATTTTACAGGGTGTTACATATGCTTTTGTTTTGGATTGGCGGCTGGGAAGAGGATCGCTGACCTGCACAAATACAAATTAATAACTGGAGCATCTTTCAAATGTTTATTTTATTGTAAATTGATGGCAGCTCGTCAAATCTATTTGTGCTAATTCTGGATGATTTAATTAAAATTAACGAAAAGCTTAGTACACACTAACAGAGATGAAAGCACAATAATTTCAATTACATCAATAATTCATAACACATACAATTTGGTAAAGGAGATTCATTCTAATTGGCTATAATTTGTCACTATGTAATTGCACTATGTAAGTTTCCCTTCCTTACAGGAAGCCTATTCCGTGGCGAGGCAGTTTAATATGATCCCGCCAGTGTGTGAACAGGCCGAGTATCATCTGTTCCAGAGGGAGAAGGTGGAAGTGCAGCTTGCAGAGCTAAATAGGCAAGTCTGAGCCCGTCTTCTCCCCTTTCATGTGCTTAGAAGTAATGAGTTTTAGCTCGTTCATCATGTCTCTTTTAACATTTTCACATTTCTGGGAGATTACATTGATTTGTTTTATTTTACTTTGTTTTTAGAAACGTTTTAGAAAGTGAAAATAGATTTCTAATACAAATACAAGAAAATAAAACTTTTTTTAAGGCTACAAGGTCTTAGGAGATAGATGGCCTCAATGGGCATGCAAGTATTGTGGGAAATTTCCACATTTCTCATAGATATATACTCGTTCTGTATTATCCTCGAAGAACACGTACTGTTCACGTCCACTGTACTGTACTTCCTGACGGGTGCTGACCAGGCTGTGTTCACTGTGTGGGTGCAGGTGTGGGGGCGATGACTTGGTCTCCCCTAGCCTGTGGCATAATCACTGGGAAGTACGAGAACGGAGTGCCAGAGACCTCCAGGGCATCCATTAAGGTGCAGTGTTACTGCGAAACTTCCCCACTCAAACTTCAATTATTTCACAAGAGGACTGGCAGATTCAAATGTGCAAAAAAAAGCATTTTGAGGCTGTTGTGCATGTGTGGTCACCTTTTAAATCCAATGTTCTAATTCGCCCGTTTCTTCTAGTCCTACCAGTGGTTGAAAGATAAAATACTGAGCGACGATGGGAGACGGCAACAAGCTAAGCTAAAGGAGCTTTCCCACATAGCAGAGAAGCTAGGCTGCACCTTACCTCAGCTGGCAGTGGGTAAGAGAATCCTGCCGATGGGACAGAGTACACAGAGATCCACACAGCCGTCTGGGATCAGACCACTCACTTCATAACTACAGATGGTGCTGTTTTTGCGAAATTCATCCTATTACATGGTCACAGATGGTGTTAATGACGTTTTACGTTTTTCGCTTCATTTCTTACGTTCTGAATATTAATTGACTGTATTTATTGGAAGAAAAAGATACAATTCAAGTCCAAAAAACAAAGTATGTGAAAGGTAATCCAAGCGTTGTCCTTCACAGCTTGGTGTCTGCGTAACGAAGGTGTGAGCTCCGTTCTTCTCGGCACATCTAATCCTGAGCAGCTTACAGAAAAGCTGGGGTCTATACAGGCAAGCGCAACCTCTAAGCAAAGTGGATCCGAGCGTCCGTTTTACACTTGAAATGTTGAGGATGTTGCATAGCTTTTCTTATTGTCGGCCACCTTTTCTTTTTGTCTTCCAGGTACTTCCAAAGATGACATCTCACATAGTCACGGATATCGATCACATACTGGGGAACAAGCCCTACACCAAGAAGGATTACAGGTCATAAACGCTGGTTGTTTACTGGTCGACAACTGCGGATATCTAGACTAACTTTTCAATCAGCCCTCTCACTTCCAGGAATAAGTGGTGCGTGCAGCTCCCCTGCTATCTGCTGCTCAGTTTGGTGCAAACAAACAAAACGCAAACTGAGCTTGTGTAAGTGCATGTTGTTGCTGAGATAAATGTGTGCCTAAATTCTTTTTAAAAAGCACATCTAAAAAAGCAAAACAAGGATACTGCTGTATTTCTGTGATTACCTTGAACTGCTCTGCTTCCTTCATGCTCATGTGTTTAAGTAATACTTGCTTGATCTACAGGAAAGAACAGAATTATTAGATCTAACAAGAATCGAGACAAACCTTCAGGAAGAAAGAAAGAAAGAAAGAAAGAAAGGTTACAAAGAATTGGAGTTTAAGGTCAGCTGAATGGGAATTATATCATAGACCCTCTCCTTTTATTTAGAAGTCTACAAATTACACTAAGTTTAGAGCCATGCATCTGGATTTATATAGAGCCTTCTTACTGTGCATAGAGGTGATGAAGGAAGAACAAATGAACTTGGCTCCGTTTGCATTGACTTAAGGAACTGCCTCTACCTTTGCCTGCAAACTGCAGTACCGATTGCTAATGTAATGATGAGAATGTATTACCAACTACATTATAAAGATGTCAAAGACCATGGTTTATTATATTGCTTGTTTTGGGGGTTTTAGATTCAAGCATGTTACAGGACATAGCGTATAGCAAATAAAATTAGGTTCTTTTTGGGGCGGGGGTATGGTAGGTCTGGGGAAAAATAAAAATGAAACCTAGTGAAGTTAAGATATACAGTAAAAATGTATATAGTTTGTCCTATACAGCAGCACACAAACCATACATTACTGACTTTTTTTGTGCTTCATCATACGCTGGTCATGATGACTGCAGGAGCTTGACCTTCGCTAAGCAACAGTACAAGATAAAGAGCACAAACAGAATCCCGTCCCAAAAATGTGACTCCATTTCCAAGTCTGTCCAAGTTCAGCGTTCTTAATTCCACCGATACATTTGTATTTTTTAGACATTTTTGGTTTAGAGAGTTTCAAAAACACAGGAGCCATCAGCCATATATATTTTGGTACTTTTACACCCACTGTATAGAGTGCCTTGAATACGCCTTTCCCCTGGTGTTGATGTTCTCCGATACCAGTGTGACGTTGTGTGGCAGTGTCGCCCAAACCAGCTTGCTTCAACAGAAATGTAAATTTACTCTGAATAAAATGAATCCTCTATGTTTTCTACAATTTGTAAAATTGTATGATGGGAAGAAAATAAATGTTAACTTTTTTAACTTCCCCCTATAACCACAACATGCTTTTTGTCGCCATTATAAAACTATTGTATATATTTTAGCTTGATTAAATAAATGCATAATGCTTATTAATGGTTTTTGTTATCTATTCCCCACTTTAGAGCCCTGCATTTCAGCCCGAGCCCGACGGGCCTTGACTTATTTACACCTCTCGGGCCGGGCTTCGGGCCTGTTATAGGCTCCTCCTCCTTTTTATATTTTAGACATTAATTAATTAAAAGAAACTATGAGAAGTTGATGATGGTAAAACAAACATAGAAAGATGTTATATAATCTATCGCACTGACACGCATGACACAGTCTGTTCACGCACACACAGGCACACAGGTTTCCCACGGACAACACGAGAGCATGCTACTGCGCCTGCGCAGACCGGCTCGCACGGTGTTAGTGTCCCCGGCAGCGACGGCAGCAGCAGCAGCAGCGTGTCTTCAGTGCAGCTGGAAGAGTTAGAGAAGAAAGCAGGACTGGACAGAAACCTCCACTGTGGATGCTGTGCTTTTCTCCACGATGCTCTGTAAGAGACTGTTCTTCTGGCTGTAGCCATGTTAAGACTAGGAGACTTTATTGTCATTAGTCTAACTGTTGGAAACTATTGGGAATAAGAATGGCCATGTTCTGTGGCGACACCTTGATTTTTGAGGTAAGGTAAGATAACCTGCGTGTTTTATTGTATTTGTTTAGATCGTACAGCCCGTTCGTTCGTTTTTCCGCACTCCATTGCGAGCAGCAGAGCAGCCTGGTCAGCTTGTCAAAAATGCCTTTTTACTGTGGTGGTGATAATAAACATTTAAACTGACATTGTGTGATATGCTTGAAGTGTTTTATATCTATCGATTTTATTGTAGGCAAGTCAAGTGTTGATTTGAGAGGCTAAATTGATCAAACGTGATCAACTCGCTGTCGGCCGCTGGCCGCTTGGTCGTCACTTTTGAAAAACAAAAACTTTAACAAACAAAAAATTTTCCAAACATTTTTCTAAATTAACTTAATAAAGAAATGAAAAGAAATATAACTACTTTGCCATTAAAAACAAAACTGAACTATTTTAATGGCTGCAACAGTAGTATAGGCTCTAATGGAAAAAAAAAACAAAAAAAAACCACGGGCTCCAGTCGGACTCGGGCCAATAATTGTGATAAGCTGTCAGACAAGGGCCGGGCTGGGGCCTGAGCGTCTCGGGCCGGGGCCGGGCTGGGGCCTAGATTTGACGCCCGTGCAGGGCTTTACCCCACTTGTGTATAATTGACTGCTGGAAAACAAGCACTAGTCCTTAACGGCAGGAACCTCCTTTAAAAAGTGTTCAATCATAACCAGCTTTGTACATGTCACGAAAAATAAAACCATGCAGCCGCGTTGGCTCTGAATATTGTTACGCATGCAAAATAAAATTCAAATCAGATACCTGACTTGGCAAACTTTATTTGTAAAAAGTAGAGACCATTTTCCAGCCTCCATTTTTGTCATGTGTGAAGTCAGTATTTTACACTTTGCTCAAAGACCCCTGCACCAATATACTCCTGTAAAAAAGCAGATCCCTCCCACCCCCCGATTGGTCATCATTCTCCTGCAGCAATATTCAGAGGCAGCTTATTTGGATCCAGTGGACAGCAGGGCAATGAGGCCAGAGGAAGCACTGATTGACAAGATGTAATTTCTGCAAAGATTACGTCAAGGAAGAAACACTTGAAGAACAAGACTGCATAAGACAGAATATTCTGTTCTATAGGTTTGTTACTCACAACCATAACCAAGCTGCTAAGAAACACCTTGTAATAGGGCTGTCCCTACCGCTTTATCTTGCAACTAAAATTCTTCAGTGCGTTGGCCAAATGACTTTCAATGGTCAGCATTTGTCAGCAGCGCACAAAATTGCAAGCAGTGCGTTTAGGTATGCAAGCAGAGACAACACCGATATCCACTGTGGGAACAGGAAAGAAAGGATACACTGTTGGGTTGAAGTTCTTCAGCAGGAAGAAGGAGGCGATGATGACGAGGACCAGGAATAAGGTGTTGTTGTAGAAGATGGAGAAGGTGGTGGCTTCATAATCTGCAACTTCGTTCTTTTTCCAGAGGATTCTGTTTGAAGGGGTTCTGGTTAGAGGAGCTCTACGCATTTATACAGCAGGAGACTAAAATGATTCTCAATTACATGTAACCACCCAGAGGAGGAGGAGGAGGAGCAGGAGGGAGGGTGAAACAAACTGCTTTAATCCAGCTAAACTTCACCAATATACAGCTAACCACTTTAGATTACTTTTCATGATCACTACCCATCTGTCATTAAGGTTAAAGCAACATGTTTGAATCCTTATGCAACCCATGTGACCCCTGTGGGCAAAAAGCAGGTCACTGACTGGCCTGGCCATACACACCGTTCATCCTTCTCCTTGCGAGACATTTTCCTGCTGTCTGCCTCAGAGAGTTTGCGCGTCACTTCCTTAGAAACTGCATCTTCACGTTTCTGGGCTGCTCTGAGGACAAGAGATCGACAGGCGATTTATAGACGTGTAATTATAAATCTGTAGTCGTTATTCATTACTGTGACCAACAACAACAACAACCGTAGCTATCAGACTACCTTATCTTCCCCGACAAATAACTACATCTGCATGCAACTGCTAGACTGCAAAAGAAAGCACTGAGGACAGGTTATTAGAGACGGGGACAGAGAGAACCTACTTGTGTTTCAGGACAAATTTGACATTTTTGTAGGCAAAGGCAACAAGGTATGTGCTGACGAGAGTCATGACACAGTAGAGAACTGCAGACTGAACCAGGTCCATATGCCATATCCTCCAGTAGAGCCCTGGGGGGAAAGTTTTCAATTAATATGTGAATAAACACTTTTGCATTACACCCAAAAACCTGCATATGAAATTACTTTCACTGCTATATTTCTCACTTGCCAAAGGTGTCTGGGGGGGTTATTTTGTATACAGGCTTATAGTACTAGAAACTACATACAATTATTTGTTTTAATGAATGCAAGATGTTCCTCACATTATTGGATGCAATTCATACTGGATCGTGTAAGTTTGTGCATCAGAGCAAGACGGACGGAAGGGGAATAAAATTGGGAAGTATTTTTAGCATAGATATCCACATTTTCGCCCTGAAGTACACAGTGTTGCATTGAGCAAGCCAGCAACAGTCTCTTATTAGTTCTGAGCTGTGTGACGTGTCGCCGATCACTGCTACAATGTAACACCGGCATACAGTTCCAGCTTCTTGTTCAATATACTTTCTGCCATGCTGGCAAATGCAGACATGAAGGTTAAAGTGGCGATTTGAAAAACAGCCAATTTAAAGTAACAAATCACACAAATTGAGTAGAATTGTTAGTAGTAGTATTGGTGCAAAAATGGCCTGTTGTTGGAGATCATTTTAAAGAGGCGACTCTAGCGCTGCCACTACGAGCCACATCGGCGAGTGACGGTCGTGTTCGTGCCGCGCAGATGTCCGCAGATCTGCGCTGCTCCACCAATGGGATCGGTGGAAATCTGCAGATCTGCGGAAACCTGCGCTACACCAAGGCGACCGGCTATACACTACACAGCGCATCAGTACTGCACTGTACTACACCTAATTGTGCCCATCCCACCGTCTCAAACACACAGTCATTTTGTATCGCAAGGTGTAGGTGTATGTTGCATTACCTATAGCTATAGGTTAAGTTAAAATACAGCCTCATTGAGAAAAAAAAACAAAAAAACACTGGACAATCATAATTATGCAAACATCTGTTTTCGAGTGGGGGTGCAGCTGTTTATCTCGGGTGTGTTCATTTAGTACAGAAACTGGGGTGCATTGGCCTGCATTGGCCACCAGAGGGGGCGCTTTATTACTGGACGAACTTTTTTCACGCTGAGAAAGACGACACATGAAGTACTAACTCTGCCACAATGATGCCCTCAATGAGGCGCACATGGAAGTGGAGTGATGCACCAGGCAGAGGAAGAGGAGGAGCCTAGATGGGAAATGTAATGAATTCCTTCTGAGGTCCATAAGAAATAAGTAATCACAAGACAATATTGAAAAGTCACAATGTCTTTTTATAATTTTTATAATACTGGTGGCAGTATTGCATTGTAATATTTTCTATACAGGAAACTGCATGACTTATTTCTTATGTAGTTCATTTTCCTTCAAAAGAAAAAACATGGCCGTATAAACGAGTATTTACTTGTGTGGGCGTGCTCTCTCATTTATATCTAGCTAGCAAGCTAGTGACAAACAGGACACTTACATCAGAAGTGAGCATAAATCTCATAAGCAATGCTCATGTGCGTCTAAAAAATGCAAGGCTAATTTACAATCAAGATGAGAAATAATCATAACACACTGAAGACAAACATTTTAAATTTGACAAGCACACATGCATCATTTCAAAACCGTGCAAAACAGTTAAGTATGTGAATGTAACTGTGATGTAAAAAACAATGAAGATTAGTCTGTAATATATGATTTGAGACACAGCTTGAGTGTCCATGCACTACGCATTGCCCTATTATAAAAAATATGAACAATAAGGATGTATTTTATAATCACGGTGCCCCAGGGGTTGGTCTTGGGACCCGGGTTCGAATTCAGTCTTGGCTCCTCACACCTCCCATTGACAGGTTGCTTAGGTTGATTGGCTGCTCTGTTGGGTGTGTCAGTGGTGTGCCCGGATAACATTCACAATAATAAACACAGGAGCGTCTGGAATCGGCCCACTCACCCCAGCTCGAGGATGGGCGGCTTGTCGCATGAGGCCGGCGCTGAGCTCGGCCGGGTGCCCCCTCTTCAACAGCACCAGTCCTCTCCCATCCCGACTAAATCTCATACTAATCGAGCTTCCTTCTCTTCAATCTCACCTCTCTGTGACTCTGAACGTTCCTCTCTCCTCCTAGGTCACAAACACACACACTCCTACACCCTGCTCATCCCCATGCTGACACGAACCTGGCCGGCCTCCCTGCAGCTGCTGCCCGCCCACTCCAGCTCAGCCAGAACTCTGCAGCTCGGCTGGTGTTCTCTTTGCCCCGATTCTCACACGCTACTCCACTGCTCCGCTCCCTCCACTGGCTCCCAATCCTGGCTTGACATTGACCCTCACCTGTCTCGACCAGACTGCACCGAGCTACCTTCAGACCCTGACCTCTCCGTACGCCCCCTCCAGATCTCTCTGGTCTTCCTGCGCCAGAAGACTAACATTACCTCCTCTCCACTCCCCTCCCTCCAGAGTCCACTCCTTTTCATCCCTGGCCCCTAAGTTGTTGGACGACCTTCCCACTGAAATCAGGACAGCAGAGTCCCTGACCACCTTCCGGCGATTTCTCAAGACATATCTTTTCAGACTGAACTTGTAATTTAGTTGTTTATTCCCATGTGGCTCAGCTCCCCTGTATATTTTCACTTTATGTAACATTTCATCAAACTACATGCTTTTACATTGCTAGTACTCGTGTTGTTTATTTGATTTCCCTCATGCACCCTTCCCCTTAGCTCTTAACTATGTCTTCACATCTTGTCAGCTCACAATCTAGGATGTAGGACTTGTATTTTGTATACAGGGGCATAGGGCGGATCCTATTGAAACCGTACTGTTTCCACCCTGGTCCTACAGTTCCTCTTCCTGCTTTTTGTTCCAGCTGAGCTCAGTCTCAATGGCTTCTGTAAAATCGGAGCTTTTTAATAGTTTTTCTAGCAGTGTGTGTGTGTGTGTGTGTGTGTGTGTGTGTGTGTGTTGCTTGCCATAAAAAACAGTAGCACCTGACCAGTAAAAAAATTACCTGGTGAGCATAATGAGGCGGTATGTTTTTTTTCTCCATGATCAGGTGCTGATAGATGAAATGAAATCACCTATGGAAGAATCAAATCTATATAGAAATATTCAACCCCTAAACTTAATCAAAAATAACTAACAAAATATCATCAAGAAAGATTTGCTAGTTGCCGAGTCCTGGTACTGTGAGGAGTTGAGAAATGTCTTTCGTCCACGTTTAGGGAAAAAAAAACATCAGGCAGAAACAATTATTTATATTTTTATTATATTGTTTTTGGCAGAAAATTTTGACATGACACTACATACTGAGATGCATACACTATATACTGAGATACATACACTATATACTGAGATACATACACTATATACTGAGATGTATACACTACATACTGAGATGCATACACTATATACTGAGATACATACACTATATACTGAGATACATACACTATATACTGAGATGTATACACTATATACTGAGATACATACACTATATACTGAGATGTATACACTATATACTGAGATACATACACTATATACTGAGATGTATACACTACACACTGAGATACATACACTATATACTGAGATCGTATACACTACACACTGAGATACATACACTATATACTGAGATGTATACACTACACACTGAGATACATACACTATATACTGAGATACATACACTATATACTGAGATGTATACACTACACACTGAGATACATACACTATATACTGAGATGTATACACTACACACTGAGATACATACACTACATACTGAGATACATACACTATATACTGAGATGTATACACTACACACTGAGATACATACACTATATACTGAGATGTATACACTATATACTGAGATGTATACACTACACACTGAGATGTATACACTATATACTGAGATGTATACACTATATACTGAGATACATACACTATATACTGAGATGTATACACTACACACTGAGATACATACACTATATACTAAGATACATACACTATATACTGAGATGTATACACTACACACTGAGATACATACACTATATACTGAGATACATACACTATATACTGAGATGTATACACTACACACTGAGATACATACACTACATACTGAGATACATACACTATATACTGAGATGTATACACTATATACTGAGATACATACACTATATACTGAGATGTATACACTACACACTGAGATACATACACTATATACTGAGATACATACACTATATACTGAGATGTATACACTACACACTGAGATCGTATAAACTATATACTGAGATGCATACACTCACCTCATGCATAAGGCCTGATGTGTGACACTTATTAGGCCGGCCCTGGGCCGCCTCAAATTTAGTCCGGCTTTTTTCAGACACCCAGTTCACACTTGCGGTTTTAGGAGGCCTAAGTGCGTCACATATGCCGGCAAAAAGGCGGCCTAAACAAAATGCATGCCGGGAATAAACAAATCTGCTCTAACAAACCAGTGACGCAGGACATTAAATTTGCTTACAGGTGTATGCGCTGTATTTATAATCACAACTTATTAATATTGATTGGCTATTGTTCGGTTCTATATTGTATTTGAAAGTAATCTTAACCCTTTGCAGCCAAAGCTTTCTAAAATAATTAAAAATGTGCTGGTTCAGTGGGGAATCTAAATAATATATTTCCCTTTTCAAATGTCTATCTTCGGTTCTGCACGTCTGAAAGTGCTGTTACAATTCACCCGAAAGCGAAGCACCTTTATTAGCACATCTGCATTAAATCACAATAAATCGTATGCATTAGTAAGCTTAGTATACTTCTGACTATGTTCCATGTTGTAAAATGCTTGTTTGTCACAATAAAAGTCACCATTGTGTGTGTGTGTGTGTATTTTATTAATTCTATACATTTGAGCACAAACAAATGATATTATATATACATATACACTCACCTAAAGGATTATTAGGAACACCTGTTCAATTTCTCATTAATGCAATTATCTAACCAACCAATCACATGGCAGTTGCTTCAATTCATTTAGGGGTGTGGTCCTGGTCAAGACAATCTCCTGAACTCCAAACTGAATGTCTGAATGGGAAAGAAAGGTGATTTAAGCAATTTTGAGCGTGGCATGGTTGTTGGTGCCAGACGGGCCGGTCTGAGTATTTCACAATCTGCTCAGTTACTGGGATTTTCACGCACAACCATTTCTAGGGTTTACAAAGAATGGTGTGAAAAGGGAAAAACATCCAGTATGCGGCAGTCCTGTGGGCGAAAATGCCTTGTTGATGCTAGAGGTCAGAGGAGAATGGGCCGACTGATTCAAGCTGATAGAAGAGCAACTTTGACTGAAATAACCACTCGTTACAACCGAGGTATGCAGCAAAGCATTTGTGAAGCCACAACACGTACAACCTTGAGGCGGATGGGCTACAACAGCAGAAGACCCCACCGGGTACCACTCATCTCCACTACAAATAGGAAAAAGAGGCTACAATTTGCACAAGCTCACCAAAATTGGACAGTTGAAGACTGGAAAAATGTTGCCTGGTCTGATGAGTCTCGATTTCTGTTGAGACATTCAGATGGTAGAGTCAGAATTTGGCGTAAACAGAATGAGAACATGGATCCATCATGCCTTGTTACCACTGTGCAGGCTGGTGGTGGTGGTGTAATGGTGTGGGGATGTTTTCTTGGCACACTTTAGGCCCCTTAGTGCCAATTGGGCATCGTTTAAATGCCACGGCCTACCTGAGCATTGTTTCTGACCATGTCCATCCCTTTATGACCACCATGTACCCATCCTCTGATGGCTACTTCCAGCAGGATAATGCACCATGTCACAAAGGTTGAATCATTTCAAATTGGTTTCTTGAACATGACAATGAGTTCACTGTACTAAACTGGCCCCCACAGTCACCAGATCTCAACCCAATAGAGCATCTTTGGGATGTGGTGGAACGGGAGCTTCGTGCCCTGGATGTGCATCCCACAAATCTCCATCAACTGAAAGATGCTATCCTATCAATATGGGCCAACATTTCTAAAGAATGCTTTCAGCACCTTGTTGAATCAATGCCACGTAGAATTAAGGCAGTTCTGAAGGCGAAAGGGGGTCAAACACAGTATTAGTATGGTGTTCCTAATAATAATTTAGGTGAGTGTATTAGATATTATTTTATACATATGAGTATTCACAAATAGTGCGTCACTGTGTCTCTCTAAAAAAAGTGGTGTACGTGTCTTTAGTGTCTATTGATAAATAAAACATAACAAGATTATATATATATATATATATATATATACGTGTGTGTGTTTGTGTGTGTAATGAAATTAAATGCAGTATATTCGTAAATATGATACATGTTAAGGCTACATTTGAGCATTCACTAATGTAACAAATATAATAAGTACAGGGCTGGTCAAATGTACAGATATAATTCTATACATTTCACTGTTGTTCTCTAAGAAAAGTGGTGTATTTGTCTTTAATGTCTATTGATGAATATATAAACTAAAGAGATATAGGTATGTGTGTTTATCTGTGTTTGCTTAAATATATATATATATATATATGTATATGTGTGTGTGTGTGTGTAATGACATGCAATATATGTACAGTGAGGGAAAAAAGTATTTGATCCCCTGCTGATTTTGTACGTGCCCACTGTCAAAGAAATGATCAGTCTATAATTTTAATGGTAGGTGTATTTTAACAGTGAGAGACAGAATAACAACGAAATAATCCTGAAAAACGCATTTCAAAAAAGTTATACATTGATTTGCATGTTAATGACGGAAATAAGTATTTGACCCCTTCGACTTAGTATTTGGTGGCAAAACCCTTGTTGGCAATCACAGAGGTCAGACGTTTCTTATAGTTGGCCACCAGGTTGCACACATCTCAGGAGGGATTTTGTCCCACTCCTCTTTGCAGATCCTCTCCAAGTCATTAAGGTTTTGAGGCTGACGTTTGGCAACTTGAACCTTCAGCTCCCTCCACAGATTTTCTATGGGATTAAGGTCTGGAGACTGGCTAGGCCACTCCAGGACCTTAATGTGCTTCTTCTTGAGCCACTCGTTTGTTGCCTTGGCTGTGTGTTTTGGGTCATTGTCATGCTGGAATACCCATCCACGACCCATTTTCAATGCCCTGGCTGAGGGAAGGAGGTTCTCACCCAAGATTTGACGGTACATGGCTCCGTCCATCGTCCCTTTGAAGCGGTGCAGTTGTCCTGTCCCCTTAGCAGAAAAACACCCCCAAAGCATAATGTTTCCACCTCCATGTTTGACGGTGGGGATGGTGTTCTTGGGGTCATTCCCCCTCCTCCAAACACGGCGAGTTGAGTTGATGCCAAAGAGCTTGATTTTGGTCTCATCTGACCACAACACTTTCACCCAGTTCTCCTCTGAAACATTCAGATGTTCATTGGCAAACTTCAGACGGGCCTGTACATGTGCTTTCTTGAGCAGGGGGACCTTGCGGGCGCTGCAGGATTTCAGTCCTTCACGGCGTAGTGTGTTACCAATTGTTTTCTTGGTGACTATGGTCCCAGCTGCCTTGAGATCATTAACAAGATCCTCCCGTGTAGTTCTGGGCTGATTCCTCACCGTTCTCATGATCATTGAAACTCCACGAGGTGAGATCTTGCATGGAGCCCCAGACCGAGGGAGACTGACAGTTATTTTGTGTTTCTTCCATTTGCGAATAATCGCACCAACTGTTGTCACCTTCTCACCAAGCTGCTTGGCGATGGTCTTGTAGCCCATTCCAGCCTTGTGTAGGTCTACAATCTTGTCCCTGACATCCTTGGACAGATCTTTGGTCTTGGCCATGGTGGAGAGTTTGGAATCTGATTGATTAATTGCTTCTGTGGACCGGTGTCTTTTATACATGTAACGAGCTGAGATTAGGAGCAGTCCCTTTAAGAGAGTGCTCCTAATCTCAGCTCGTTACCTGTATAAAAGACACCTGGGAGCCAGAAATCTTGCTGATTGATAGGGGATCAAATACTTATTTCCCTCATTAATATGCAAATCAATTTATAACTTTTTTGAAATGCGTTTTTCTGGATTTTTTTGTTGTTATTCTGTCTCTCACTGTTAAAATACACCTACCATTAAAATTATAGACTGATCATTTCTTTGTCAGTGGGCAAACGTACAAAATCAGCAGGGGATCAAATACTTTTTTCCCCTACTGTATATAAAATGTTTATTTTTCTTATTTTCTAATTTACTAAAACAGTATAATCAAACATAATCTAAAATAAAATATACATATGTATTTACAACTTGTATTTTTCTCAAATTTATACAATATAATGTAATATATATATATAAAACTTTTATTTTTCTTATTTTTTAATTTACAGAAACAGTATCATAAAACAATATAACCATATATATATATATATATATATTTATAACCTTATACATATATATGTATTTAAAACTTTTCTTATTTTTATTTACTAAAACAGTATCATAAAACAATATAACGTTATATATATATATATATATATATATATATATATATATATATATATATCATAATCAAATCATAACCTATATATATATATATATATATATATTTAAAACTTTTATATTTATTTTTTAATTAACTAAAACGAATCATAAAACATTATAACCTAAAATAAAATATAAAACTTTTATTTTCTTTTTCTTTTTATTTACTAAAACAGTATCATAAGAAAATACAACCTTATATATATAAAACTTTATTTTTTCTTATTTCTTAATTTACTAAAACAGTATCATAAAACAATATAACCTAATATATATGTATTTAAAACTTTTATTTAAATTTTTTAATTTACTGAAACAGTATCATAAAACATTATAACCTAAATTAAAATAAATATGAATTTAAAACTTTTATTTTTCTTATTTTTTAATTTACTAAAACAGTATCATAAAACAATATAACGTAATATATATATATATATATATATATATATATATATATATATATATATATATATATATGAGAGAGAGAGAGAGAGAGAGAGAGAGAGAGAGAGAGACAGAGACAATACTGTGTCCTGCAGCGCTGTAGCTGTTTCGCCATCTGTGTTTATTCCGCGTCTCTCTGACCCCGTTCACACTTGCAGGACACAGTATTGTCTCTGAATTGTTTGAATGTCATATCGATCTATAGCCTTAAATGTACCGATACATTTCGCTAGTTCACATCTATATATATATTATAAAAGTCTAGGCTAAGTAATGACTTATAATGTAAACAGTTCAAACTACTCGGTCGATTAAAAGTGTGTGTAGCTGGTAAACTTGCTATTTGTTGTTCTTGTACTAAGTATGATTGAAGTCTGAAATTTAACAGTATGCATTTTACACGTGGAAATTGCATTGTGAAATTGTGAAACGGGACCATAACTTTATTAATTATCTGCATTTTGCATTAAAACGATATAAATTTAACCGAAGCAGGTTTCCATTCAAATCAGTGCATTTTAATACGAGACCAGTTATTTACTATGCAATCCGAAATGCAGTTATATTGAGCTGAGCAGTACAATCACAAATGCCAGCGTTAGAGGTAAAAACTGGGACGATGCAGAAATGAAAGCGCTGTTTACAATGTGGATGAAGATGAAGTTAAAAAACAAACCGCAGGAAGTGCACAGCGCTGCTGTCTGAGGATAAAACTATAGACGCGTCACAGAGGCTGCTTTCGATGCACACGATTGCTTACTAATGCATACGATTTATTGTGATTTAATGCAGATGTGCTAATAAAGGTGCTTCGCTTTCGGGTGAATTGTAACAGCACTTTCAGACGTGCAGAACCACAGACAGACATTTGAAAAGGGAAATATATTAATTAGATTCCCCACTGAACCAGCACATTTTTAATTATTTTAGAAAGCTTCGGCTGCAAAGGGTTAAGATTACTTTCAAATACAATATAGAACCGAACAATAGCCAATCAATATTAATAAGTTGTGATTATAAATACAGCGCATACACCTGTAAGCAGATTTAATGTCCTGCGTCACTGGTTTGTTAGAGCAGATTTGTTTATTCCCGGCATGCATTTCGTTTAGGCCGCCTTTTCGCCCGCATATGTGACGCACTTAGGCTCCTAAAACCGCAAGTGTGAACTGGGTGTCTGAAAAAAGCCGGACTAAATTTGAGGCGGCCCAGGGCCGGCCTAATAAGTGTGAACGGGGTCTAAGTCACACATCAGGCCTTAGGTTTGAGGCGAGTGTATGCATCTCAGTATACAGTGTATATGATCTCAGTATATAGTGTATGCATCTCAGTATACAGTGTATATGATCTCAGTATATAGTGTATGCATCTCAGTATGTAGTGTATACACCTCAGTATAGTGTATGTACCTCAGTATATAGTGTATACGATCTCAGTATATAGTGTATGCATCTCAGTATATAGTTTATACGATCTCGGTCTATAGTGTATGCATCTCAGTATATAGTGTATGCATCTCAGTATATAGTGTATACGATCTCAGTATATAGTGTATGCATCTCAGTATACAGTGTATATGATCTCAGTATATAGTGTATGCATCTCAGTATGTAGTGTATGCATCTCAGTATATAGTGTATACGATCTCAGTATATAGTGTATGCATCTCAGTATACAGTGTATACGATCTCAGTATATAGTGTATGCATCTCAGTATGTAGTGTATATGATCTCAGTATATAGTGTATGCATCTCAGTATATAGTTTATATGATCTCAGTATATAGTGTATGCATCTCAGTATATAGTTTATATGATCTCAGTATATAGTGTATGCATCTCAGTATATAGTGTATATGATCTCAGTATATAGTGTATGCATCTCAGTATACAGTGTATATGATCTCAGTATATAGTGTATGCATCTCAGTATACAGTGTATATGATCTCAGTATATAGTGTATACGATCTCAGTATATAGTGTATGCATCTCAGTATGTAGTGTATACACCTCAGTATAGTGTATGTACCTCAGGGTTGAATTATGTCCCTAACGGCCAAACCCCACCCCAGGCCCAGGCTCTCAAACTGCTCGAGGCCGTAGGGGCTCCCCATGTTGCCCAGGCACCTCAGGCTGTCGCCCACCCCCGCCAGCTCAACTGCTGCTGGCAGAGCAGGGTGACCAGCCGGACGCTGAGGTTGTCCTTGTCCAGGGGGCTCAGCACCTGCAGGGTCAAGAACACGGGCGTTAACGCGCGGGTCACACTGCACACTGCTGCTGCCGTCAGCTCACAACGGCATGATTGTGTGTCTCCCACCCCTCTGTGTGCGCCTGGGTTTACATTTCAATACATCAATACAAAAGGGATGCAATCTGACTACAGACCACCAGGGAGTTTGGAGCATCAGAAAAGACAAATGAACAGAATAATCTGAACTAATCTCAACTCTGTGTCAGATTCAATATTGATCCTCACTGTCAGCTATTGGCAATGGTGATGTGCAATCCTATCTTGGCAATGATATCTAAAGGTCCAGTATCGCACAACCTAATGAACGATTTTCACAGAAAAAAGTAAACAAAAATCATTCCAATGTGTGTATTTGTTTTAGAAATAACAATTAAGCATCCAAATTAAAATAAAAAGTGTCTTTTGCAATACCTGTGGATGGTCTCTGTGACAGTTCTCTCTTTGGGCATTCCTCTCAAGCCTCAGCAGATACTCCATAAGCTTTAGATTAAAACAGAATGACACTTCAGTTACCTTTCTCGGCAAACACGGTTAGGCACCTACATACAATCGCTTACAGAGAACAAGTTACTTCCTGCACAAGCACTCAGTCTGTTAATGTCTTAGTCACATGCGTACGTCTCTGCAGAATAACTCAACAGCACAGTCTACAGGAGAGCACAGTCTCACTACAACACAACAGAGTGAGAAAGTACACGGCAGATAGTTACCTCAGAAGACTGCAACCCCAAGAGCTCCCAGTCCCACTTGCCATCATGGAAACTGCAAGATAAACAGTACAGCAGGCATGGTTTCTTTCTTCTCTTAACATTTGACAGATTAAATATTTCAGGATTGTGTCGCACTTGCTGACAAGCTAACAAATTAGCTCAGACTCAGGAACATGACTCCAGCTCAAAGAATTAATCTTTAAGAGAGAGTGAAAAAGAGAGAGAGGAGGGGGGTAAAATTCAGGGTAAGAGAGGGAGAGAGAGAGAGAGAGGCGGAAAGACAGAGCCATGCTGAAGGACACAGGGACAGGGGAGACGTACAATGTTTCCAAGTCCTGGGACACGGAGAAAAGGAACTCTTGCCGCTTCTGCTGCACCAAGCAGGCGGCGCGCACGATCTTGTGCCGTGGCGTGCGCTGGGTCACCAGGGTCACCAGGTCCTCTGTCACCGTCTCCAGGTCAGTCTGTGGACACAGGCACAAGAGGTCGGGGGAGAGATCAGGGAGGGGTCAGATTACATACTGATTATTTCCCATGAATCCAAAAACAAACCGAAGCCCCAGGGAAACAGCCACCTTACCTGCATACGTTTGAATGTTTTCTCCTTTCTGCTATTGACTTCCAGAAAGACCCCGTATGCAGAAGAGCAGGCCAGGATGCGCCTGGTCTTCAAGAGCTCGTGCATGGCGTCGTCAAAGAAGGTGGTGTCGGGGGCGCCACCCTCTCCTGTAGAGGCAGAACACAGAACACGGGCCGGGGGGGCGAGTCTCAGCATACAGATTAAGCATGTCCGCATCCAGTGTGAATTCACAAACTCTCTCACTAGGCACAGGTCAGTGGGGGTACGGGAGTCTCACTCACGTTCGCTCAGTGCCCGGCTCAGCTGCTCTATCCTCTGTTTTCCGGTGATCAGAAGTTCCTGCTCCAGCTGCGGGGGGGGAAGGGGACAGGAGAGAACAGAGTCACTGCTGTCCTGTTGCATTGTGTGTGTGTGGGGGGGACACCAGTGGCCACTCTGGAGCCACGTCTCTCTCACCTGGTAGCGGTCTTCATGGGTCCTGTAGCTTTTGAGGTACTCCTGAAAGTGATCATGCTCCTCAAGAGCCTTGCGCTTCTTCTGAGCCTGATTGGGGAGGGGTGACAACAACACAAAACAGAAGATAAAGCACACACTGGGTCACACTGATGCAGAATACAAAATAATAATGGTCATAATAACCACAACAACACCATAATAAAAATAAAGATAATAACAATAACAGTAATAACGGTAACAACTATAAAACAACAACAGTAAGAGTCAGGACCAAACCTCCTTCGCAAACCTCTCCTCCGCCAGCTGGATGGCATCGAAGCGCGTGCAGGTGTAGGACCCCCCTGTGTTGTAGCTGTGTAACCTCCAATCGTCCAGGCATATCCAGCAGAAGTTGAACTTGCACTGAAAACCCAACACAGACACACACAACTCTGCAGGGTCAATATTCACAGACACACATTCACTTGTGCCTACATTATTAGAGAGACTGACAGACAGAAACACAGACACAGAGAGAAAGTGGCCGATGCAGAGAGAGAGACACAGACAGACAGAGAGAGAGAGAGAGAGAGAGAGAGAGAGAGAGACAGACAGACAGACAGACAGAGGTTCTTCCCAGGCTGCCCAACATTGTCCTTCCTGCTTTCAAGACGATAATTTTGCTTTCAGTGGAAATTATATTTTTAATATCAGGAAAGAGCCAAATGAGCTCCAACAGGGGCGATCAATTAATTCAATTCACAAAGCAATGATCTTAAATGTTCAGGTGGGGGGTGGTGTGCAGGACATTACCCTGAAGCACTTCATATGATTGCATCCTTCGTTTTTCTGGATCGGCGTGTCACAGTTGGGGCAGGGCTTGGAGTTGTTGAGCAGCCACAGGCTGTTGACTACGTCCTCGCGGGCCTCGCTCACTCCACCGCCTGGGAAGACGACAGGAGAGACAGAAGACATGGAGTCAGCGGCGCGGTGAAGCCGGGGGCACACACTGACAGGCAGGAGGGGGGCTGCCAAGGAGCCGGGGAATAAACTGAGCCAAATGGGAATAGGACTGTCTATTCATTAACAGAATATACATACAAATTAGCTAAAAAGGACTCAAAACAGTCAGGGTCTTCAGATCAGGGCTGGGCGGCTCCAGTCCTTGAGGGGGTAACAGGCTCCTGTAGGTTCTATCAGGTACTGTAGATTTAATAGGCCACCTGTAAGCAAACAGCAGGACACACACTGAGGAAAACAAAGCACAGGGGTCACTCACCTTCTTGCCGATCCATCTCTGACAGTTTGCCCTGCCACGCTTGCCACGTCTGACAGTCACAGGGTTCGTGTGACTTGCCGAGACATTGCCTGTAGACAAAAACAGGTGTTCAGATATGCCTCGGGCCCCCTTTCACACTCGGCCACCTCGGCTCAATCAGAACCGTGGCCGCTAAGCAAGAGAGGGGATCCCTGGGTTATCAGACTCAAGCCCGGCTGAGGTAAAGAACAGCAGAGAAGCCTTCCCAAACCTGCCCGATCTCATGAACTGCAGAGAAGCACACAACGACCTTCTGCTGACACTGTCAGGAACTCTGAAATCAGTGGCTTGTGTCTCAGGACTTGATATTGAGCAGTAATTGTATTGCTGGTGGTATGTATTTCTTTGAGACCCTAGACACAAAGCATTGTTTGCTTTTTTAGATGCTTACATTTTCCCATTAAAAAAAAAGTATGGTTGTTCTCTCTCTCACTCTCACCAGCAGAACAGGTGTCCCTCTCCACAGTCCACGGGGTACTCAGACGCTGGGATAGTGCACAAACACAAGGCGCACTGGAAGAAGACACAGAAACAAGAAAACACAAGCCCATTACATTAATTCAGTCACTGATTCATTCATTAACGAATGTTAATTAGTCTGTGTGTGTTCTTCAATATGGGCTGCTTCTTGCCGGAGCCCAATTGCTAACCTTCGTAACGATTATCTGTGTAATAATAATAATGAAATGGAAAGATGTTGGATTCATTCACGTATCACCAATGTACAGAGGTAAAGAAAAGTTGACTGTTTCTAGACAGAGCGGAGACAGGAGCTGTGAACGCAGCGATTGTCAGGGAAACCCAGCGCGACCTTTCCGAATAAATATCAAAGACTATGTCTATGTAAATGTAGTGCCTGAATGCATTAGCATAATTGCTCTGCCTCAGAAGATTTCTTGATTAGGAACCCTAATAAGGGTGTCTGATACCACATCAAATCAATCAACCAACTGATTCCAGTGGCTGTAACTTGTAGATTTGTCAGGCACTGCCCCGTACCCCAGAGTACAGGGAGGAATGTAGCTGAGAGCAGTGTAAGCACACACACACACGCACACGCACACACACACGCACACACACATGCACACTAAGAGTGAGGCAGACACAGGAGTGACATGGGGGGGTCGTTACCAGAAGCCTGTCCTCATCCTCATCATTGTTTGCGTCCATGTACTCGTCCTTCTCACTGTCCTCGTCCTCTTGACTGTCCTCATCCTCCACACAGTCCTCCTCCCCGTCCTCCTTCTCACCCTGCTCACTGTCCTCATCCTTCTCCTCGTCCTCGTCCGGGGTGCAGGGGGAGGGCAAGTTGTCCCTCGAATTGTACTTGCTGGGTGGAGGAGTGGGCATCTTCACCCCTGAGCGTTTGCAGCAGTCCTCTGCATTGGACAGCAATGCCATCTGCAGTTTCTCCTTGTCCCAGTCTGACACCCATGGGAAGGAGAAGAGCAACACAAGTGAAAACTGTTAGTCACTCTCACCCTAACAGATGAACTCATAAAAACAGACTCACAGACACTTTGTATTATTGCCCACTGTAAACTGCTGCTGATTTCTAAAGGAATCTTGTTTTGGGATCCACATACAGGGGTTCTCAATCCTGCCCTGCCGTTTCTTGGTTCAACTGTGCACTCAATTACTTCATTACTAATTGGGTGACCCCTAATTTAACTAATAATTTGCCTAATCTGAGATCTTAAATGTTAAACAGTTGTAGAGTTCATGTTAAGTATGACACTGTAGATTAAAATCTGGGACATAGTTTATTGAAATACACTGATTTTATTCACTGTAGCTTTGTATGTTGAAAACAAAGTTTACACAGTGTTGAGAATGTTTACTTTAATGTAGAATTATGTTTTGATAAATGCAATATTATTTTATTTTAAAATAATATTATTTTTGAACTTTAAAATATTGCTTTTGAGCATTATTGCATTATGTTTAGAAAAGTGTTTTGTTCTTGCATTAGAATGTAAATTTCATCTGTATTCATGTTTTCATGTAGGTGTATTAATTAAGGTTGTGGCCCGTGAACACATTTGTGAACACTCGAATGGCCCTTGATAGGAAAAAGGTTCCCCACACCTGCTGTAGATGGAACTTGAAATCTCCAATTTAAAGAGTCAATTGAAGCAAAAGAGTAAAATTGAGGGTTGAAGTAATTGAGAGTTCGGTTGGAACACAAACCAGCATAGCATGTGGTACTCCAGGACAGGTTTGAGAACCACTGAACTAGTCAATCAGAGTGTTTCTGGCTTCTTTGTATGTTTTTAATAGAAAAATTACACATAAGAAGCCAGACAATCACATTCAATTCCTCTCCATCATATCTAGTGAATAAATGTCATCCCTTGCATCTAATGATCAGGACCAGAAACCTTCAGTCATCAGCGATGTTTCAGGACACGGAAACGCCAGAGTTTCCCAGGGTGTACATTTGTTTTTAATCAATAATTTGTATATGTTTCACTACCATGAAGGCACAACACAGATTGGCTACTGTGATGTTTCTTCCACTTCCTCTTACTGAATGGGCCTCCATTAGGAGTGAAATGGACTTACCATAAACCCCCTCCCCCGGTTTATGGTATCGTGTTTTGTGAAGTGTGAACTGTCGCTCTATGTAACTCCCCATCTGCTAACAAACAAACCATCTCAATATATGAACTCCCGTGAACAAATGCGAGAGATTTGTAGCAACTGCATTTCCAAGCTTTATCAATGGAGGGGGTGCTATCCAGGGCTTCAGAGATGCCTGCTGAACACAATGGCTGTGTGAGGGGACAGTGGGCACTGAGGTGCCTTAGAAAGTGCTCAATTTCACAGGCCACTGGCCGCAGGCATAATGACAGAAGACGAACAAGGCTGGCTGGTGGCTGAGTCACGACTATGTCTGTGTGTGTGTCTCTCTGTTTGTCTCTGTCCCCCTGCCCGTCTCTTTGGCTCTGTTCAGGGCCAGTCAGTGTGGAGTGCTGCGCGGGCACCGGTACCGTGAGTGCGGAGCAGGGCCCCGGCAGTGAAGAGGGGAACCTGCAGCATGTCTGCCGTCTCCTCAGTCAGATTGTTCTTCAGTTCATGGAGGTCCTGCATTGTCAGACCCTCATATGGCTGCATAGACACAAAGAAACGGAGACAAACAGAGAGACACACACACAAAGACGCACAGAAATAAGAAAAAACTAAGAATCCACAAGGCTGTTCAGACAACACACTATTATGTGACAAACGTAACTTTTGGTTTGAAGTGGAAGAGTAAGAATATTATGTACAATAAAACAAATCAAAAACATTACAAAAGCAATCAATCAATTTAGCAATCGCTAATCTCAAAATCAGATCAGCATCAGCTGACTTTAGGATCAGTTTTTCATCGCAATTTCATTCCTCCCTTATAATCTTATGAAATGCAAACCACCCCCCCCCCTTCTCCCTCTGTGCTTTACAGCTATAATTAGAGGTTATACACTGAGCAGCCCTCAGAATACACTGCCATGTTTTAAAACCAAACGGGAAAGTCTCCCGCAGCAGAGTGCTCTCTTATACACAGTGCATCGATGTGCTACGTTTCTCCACAGAACATAATAAAATCCCTGCTTGTGTACACAGGCCACACCAGGGCGTCTGAGCAGTCACACGACAACCCTGTCCCACCCGTAAATCCGTACAGTCATTTGTCCGTTTTCTCTTGGTTACATCATAGCATGGTACTTTTTTTCTTTCCCCTCGCTTTCCACAGCGGTGTGTCATGGCTGACCAGTCTGCACCCCTCCATGCCTCTTCTCCAGCTCTGTCAGGACTCTGGACTCCAATGTAGAGGGTTGAGGGGTCTATCCCAGGTGGGGGACAGTGCTGTTGTACCCTTAAGCAAAGCACTTTACCCAGAATGCTCCAGTAAAAACCCAGCTGTATAAATGGGTCATTGGATGTACAAATTATGTGATGTATTGTAACAACTGCAACTGCCCTGGATAAGGGCATCTGGTAGGCAATATGATTATGATGTCAATCGACTTCTTCTTTCTCTTTGTTCTCAGCTGATTCTCCATCGTGTAGTGGCTCTGTGAACCTTTCCTCCCCCACCCCTAATACAAGAAACAAGCCCAACAGGGTGTTCAACAAGCCCCCCTCTGCCCCCTCGCTCCCAGGGGCCAGTACCTTTCTCTTGTCCAGGGCCTCCATATCCTTGGGGTCCTTGGAGAAGACCATCTGAGCCTCCAGGCTGAGGGCCAGTTCTGTGTGGTGCTGCTTCTCAGCGCAGTCACATGGGGTCTCCCTGTCCTTGTTCTCAGAGAACAGGTTGGCGTTGCAGTTCACCAGGATCTGCAGGAGACCAACATGGGGGTCGTTACAAGGAGAATATTAATGATGATGATGATGAACTTATTTAGCAAGTGGCTGTATCCCAGGCAACATACATGGTTTAATACGTTTATTTTAACTCCCCCCACCCACACCCTGCCACCAAGGGTTTCACTATAAAACTCAAACTACAAACCAGGGTGAATAAAATCAAGGCAGATCAGAGAAGATCAGAACATCACCTGTTCTCATAGGGTTCAAAGAGCATCTGTGAATCTCTGTCAATATGTGTGGGGCTACGACGAGACTGTAAGAGCGTACAGAGCCCAGCCAGGCGTACAGCATTGTTGAGCAACTGGGAGGATGCATTTTTATACGAACTGTAAGAGTGTAGAACGAGAAAGCAGGGTATTCTATTCACTTTCCCAGCCCAAACCCAGTGTCCCAGTGAGCACTGGCCAGCTGTGGGCCGGGCTGTTTGAGTCCACAGGCCTCACCTGCAGAGGCAGCGTAGTGCAGGGCCGTGTTCCCCTTGTCGTCGGTGGCGTTGACATCGGCCCGCTCGTACGCGCCACCATCCAGCCTCTCGCCCCTCCACTTTAGGATCATCTGCAGGCAGTTGGCCCGGCGCTGATCATCCTGCTCAAGCGGCACGGTCTGGGGCTTGGAGCACAGCAGGTGGAGGGCAGTCTGGTTGTGTGCGTTGCGCTTTTTGGGGTTCCCACCTTTGTTGTAGAGGAACGACCTGTTCGTTCAGGAGAAGAAGAAAAATAGAAACTCACACACGGAACCCAACCCTTCGGACTTTGAAGCGTCAATGCCACTCGCTTCGCAAATGTTGTCAGCAGTTTATAGAATAAAACAAGTGTTCATTTTACCCAAACACATACTTATAACAGTTTCTCTGGTATTACTATTTATATCAGAATTAATACCTTTTTGAAATTTTTTATCGATGACTGATGGTCTTTTTTTTTTTCTTCCTTCAATTCCTTCACAGACAGAGAGAAACACACAGACACACAGAGGAAACACAGGAGGGAGACAACGAGACATTCGGAGGCAGACTGGGAGGGCGGGGTGGGGCTGACCTCAGCAGGTGTGTCATGGCGTGCTGGGAGGTGTAGTACAGGGCGGTGTTGCATCCATATTTCTACCCGTAGGAGGCGTTTTGGTCCAGGGATTTTCTGAACTTTGGGTTGTCCTGGTAGATCTGCATGGCCAGGGCCTCATCTCCCTTGATGAGGGCTTTGAGAAACTTTTTAGCTGTTGTTCTGAACGTTGTGGACAAGAAATGCTTTAACCCTGATCGGTCGGCCGCGCTCATCGCTTGCAATATGCTTCTGGGTCTGGAAGAGAGAGAGAGGGAGGGAGAGAGGGTTTATTCTCTATTTATATTCAGCTTTGCTGCATCTGTGAACACTTTGGCAATGCTGGTGTAAACAGGCCACGCCAATAAAGTTCATATTGAATTTGAGATGAACACAAAAGGGGGTTAGGGTCTGTGGAAGTGACCTGAAAGATGGCACAAGGTAACATATCCCAGTTGGCATCAGCGTTGCAGTGCCTGTTTCCTCACTCCTGCCAGAAGAGCTGTAATGACACTCTGTATCTCCACTCCAGTCAGGATACCTGGCTGTCTGATGGCTTGGATGATTGGGAAGGTAGATCTGTACTGTTCAAACACTATCAGACGACGTCTACTGAATGTGACATCACGTTGGCAAGTTCACATGACCTCCGATGATGTAATGATTTGCATTGCAATAGTCACGTATTGGACCTAATCGAGCTACATGGGGGCCAGAACATCGTGTCTACTTTGGTTGGCTTTTTCACAGTGGATACCATGCCTATAACGTTCATATTAAGCACACAAACAATACAATTGAGCTATAGAACATTTTTATATATATATATATATATATATATAATTACACACACATATGTTTGTATTAAAAGACCTCAGCCCAGAGAAAAGAGAAACCCGGTCCCTAACTTATTTGATTAAATCTTGCGTGTAACGCTGTTGGAGAAAACATATTCTGAGACATAGCCTAAGCTTTAATAAAATATAAAGAAAGGGATGCAGATACTAAAAACATACAAAAATGACCACTTTGTAAAAGACGGACATTAACTAAATATTTATAAAACACATTGCACAACTTCAAAACACCTATTTGTTAAAATAATTATAATAAAGTTAATTTCCAGAGATCAGCTGTTGTTTAATCTAATTTCCTTTCTTTTTGGAGAAGCGCGTTTACAAAAATAACTCGCGTATGACTTGTATTGTTTAACACTGACAATAAGTTAATAACCATCATATTTTCCATTATTTCTCTGCCAGAGAATTAAACTGCGCTCCACTATTCTACAGTCGCAGCCATATGTATCTCACTGATTGTTAACTAAACCTATTGTTAAGAAATTAAATAAATGGGTCAGGTAGTCTCACATCTGACTCAGATCATTATTACCTGACAGCTCTCGCGCCGGGCGATGCGTCACCATCAGGGGCCCGTTTTTGAGCCCTGTCGATTTTCCTGATGGCATTCAGATGCCCATGTGTGAGCCGAGAGGGCAGGTTGCTCTTGTGAAGCCTCATTGTTGTATCATAAGGTACACTTATACATTTCAATTAAAGAAGTGAATTTATAGTATCACCTTATCACAAATCCTGGAATCTTGTAGAACTCAATTTCCGTAAATTCGTAAGATAAATTTGAAAATGTATATTAAAAACAAAGACTAAATGAAGCACTACACTAATTTTACAAAAGGTTAAAACTAATTAAAACTCAACTCTAGATCAACAAATCAAAGACAAATCACTTCTGTGACCAAATCAAAGACCATGGGATTGTATATGATAACACACAAATCGTTAAACAAAAAAGTTTATTAACACATTGACTACAATACGGGTTAGTAAGACGAAGGTGAGTCTCTCATTAGTATTGTAAGTCGGACATCAAATAACTACGCAGGTTAGTATTTATGTCCGGTAATTTCTCGTTATATATATACACTCACCTAAAGGATTATTAGGAACACCTGTTCAATTTCTCATTAATGCAATTATCTAACCAACCAATCACATGGCAGTTGCTTCAATGCATTTAGGGGTGTGGTCCTGGT
Organism: Amia ocellicauda; assembly: GCF_036373705.1. Lineage (NCBI taxonomy): Eukaryota > Metazoa > Chordata > Actinopteri > Amiiformes > Amiidae > Amia > Amia ocellicauda. The sequence goes on along the minus strand of NC_089856.1, from coordinate 36,482,901 downwards.
CAAGACAATCTCCTGAACTCCAAACTGAATGTCTGAATGGGAAAGAAAGGTGATTTAAGCAATTTTGAGCGTGGCATGGTTGTTGGTGCCAGACGGGCCGGTCTGAGTATTTCACAATCTACTCAGTTACTGGGATTTTCATGCACAACCATTTCTAGGGTTTACAAAGAATGGTGTGAAAAGGGAAAAACATCCAGTATGCGGCAGTCCTGTGGGCAAAAATGCGAAAATGAGGTCAGAGGAGAATGGGCCGACTGATTCAAGCTGATGGAAGAGCAACTTTGACTGAAATAACCACTCGTTACAACCGAGGTATGCAGCAAAGCATTTGTGAAGCCACAACCCGTACAACCTTGAGGCGGATGGGCTACAACAGCAGAAGACCCCACCGGGTACCACTCATCTCCACTACAAATAGGAAAAAGAGGCTACAATTTGCACAAGCTCACCAAAATTGGACAGTTGAAGACTGGAAAAATGTTGCCTGGTCTGATGAGTCTGGATTTCTGTTGAGACATTCAGATGGTAGAGTCAGAATTTGGCGTAAACAGAATGAGAACATGGATCCATCATGCCTTGTTACCACTGTGCAGGCTGGTGGTGGTGGTGTAATGGTGTGGGGGATGTTTTCTTGGCACACTTTAGGCCCCTTAGTGCCAATTGGGCATCGTTTAAATGCCACGGCCTACCTGAGCATTGTTTCTGACCATGTCCATCCCTTTATGACCACCATGTACCCATCCTCTGATGGCTACTTCCAGCAGGATAATGCACCATGTCACAAAGGTCGAATCATTTCAAATTGGTTTCTTGAACATGACAATGAGTTCACTGTACTAAACTGGCCCCCACAGTCACAAGATCTCAACCCAATAGAGCATCTTTGGGATGTGGTGGAACGGGAGCTTCGTGCCCTGGATGTGCATCCCACAAATCTCCATCAACTGCAAGATGCTATCCTATCAATATGGGCCAACATTTCTAAAGAATGCTTTCAGCACCTTGTTGAATCAATGCCACGTAGAATTAAGGCAGTTCTGAAGGCGAAAGGGGGTCAAACACAGTATTAGTATGGTGTTCCTAATAATCCTTTAGGTGAGTGATGTGTGTGTGTGTGTGTGTGTATATATGTATGTATGTGTATATATATATATATATATATATATATATATATATATATAATTATACACACGTCTCATTTATGCTTAGGTGTAGAGATATATCCTATCATACCTGGAAGTTTCGCGAAACAGAGTCTTTTCCAAACAGATATTCCACTGGTTTGAAGGCTCCAAGGTTGTGCACAAAGTCTTCTTTGCAAGCAGGGTTTTTCCACCGTAGTTACTTGAAGACAGAGTCTTTGAGGAAAGCAGGGCCCTGTTTGTTTCCAAGGGTCAAGTTTCTTAAGACTCAAGTAGCTATTTAAATGATTGACACTTTCGTATTCAGTCGACTTAGTCAATTGTCCAGCTGTAAAACTCCACTGTGATCAGGTGGGCACAGGCGGGCAGCGCAGTCTGTAAAGTTCTTTATTTAATAAAGTCCTTTAAAATAATTCTTTGTACGGCTCAATCTCCTTCTCCCAGTTTAACTCTTCTGTTGCCGGCAAAGACTTAGTTGGTTTCTGGTACCGGTTCGGGCAACAGAGCTACAGGTTGAACTGTGACAGCCAGTTACTGGTTCAGATGAGTGAGTGAGAGAGAGAGAGAGAGAGAGAGAGAGAGAGATGCCGTGCGCTACCCTTTATACACCTGTCAGATCAATAGATGATTGGTTCTTGAGTTTGTGAAATTGGATTTCGGGTTTCAGCCCCCAGTGTCCTATTGGAGGGGGACTTGATTTATGACTGATGTCAATCCATGCCATCTTTTGGAAATGCTGGTTGGCTCGAGTTTGTAGCTATGTGTCGGGATTTCGGCTCTCATCCATTTCAAAGAGTTTTTATTACCTACAGGCCCCCTTCCCCAGACATCTCACAGCAGGGATTCCAAGCTATTTGGTCCATTCTCGGTGCCATCCTCCCAAGACTGTCACTTTGACGTAAACCAGTTCCCATGCTGATGAGTTAAGGAAATCTGATAACTTTGGAGGGGGGGAGAGGTCTTCTTTAGATCAGTGCTTCAGCTCAGAGCTAAAATACTCTTCTCAAAATACACCCAACATAACGCTACATTGTGGATAATGGCTGCTCACAGAGACGTAGTCCCGATCTTGCAAAGGACAACAAAGTTCACGTTGGCCAGCAATGGCAAAGCAATGAAAGCCGAGGCTCCCGGCCTGGCAGGTCGTGTTTGTCCTGATCGGGAAGCTCCTCGTCTGATGCAACAGATCCCGCTCCTATGTGCGCAGTGTTGCCAGGTCCTCTCCATAAATTCCCCCCAGTTTGGTTGTACAAATCCCCCAAATCACGTTTCCCCCTGCTAAATGTGATTGCTGGTGAACTGAGGTCCAGGGGAGGGAGGTGGTTGAAATTAGGTCCAGGTGGGGAGAAATAGATTGTGCCAAACCCCCAAATTTCCCCCTGGGCTCTTAAAAATCCCCCAAATTTAGGGAAAAATCCCACGATCTGGCAACAGTGCACGTGCGCCTATTCCGCTGCTCTCGGCCAATCGGAGGCTCTCTCCACTCCACCTGCGCAGTCACAGTGAGAAGGACGGGCAGCTCATGGCGTTTTAATCCTATCGCTTCATTTCAGACGTCGTTCGTACAGCAATCAAAATCACGCTGTCCAGCACTTGCGGTTTGTCCACAGTAGTCATGCCATAAGTTTGCGAGCCCAAGGACAAGACGAGAAATACTGTGAAATACTTGTACATACTTTACTAATCATGTCAACAAAAGGCCGATCCGGAATTGAAAGGTAGGCCTACGAGTTATCTTGTTTGAAACGAGTACATGAAGTCTCCGACTACAGACTGGGCGTATATGTTTAGATGTATTATTTGATGTGAGTTACTAATAACAAACTTAATTATGGATTAAATATAGGTAAGCAACATGTCTTACACGGTCAATGCGTTTTTCTTATTAATATTATAGGCCTATTGTATTTTTCTACACTGGCAGTTCATATCCGTTGATCTAAATTACAGTGTATATATTTACTCGGGCATTTTTTAATCATATACTGGAAAACGCATGGGTTGCAATTTCTAATCATTTTCTTACGCACTAACTTAAAGTGAGAAAACGGTAGCCTGTAAATGAAGTTCGAATTAATTGAATCATAATATACAGTTTATATGTAGGGCCTAATGTAAAATCTTTATTTTTGATGGTGTATTTTTATTGAACACAAAGTTGTAGTATCCTTATGCATCAGAGATGGAAACTGAAAATACAATTAAAAATTACACCGTATGTAAGCATGTATGTATGTATATATTTATTATTATTATTTTTATTATTATTTTCATTTCTTGGCAGACGCCCTTATCCAGGGTGACTTACAACATAAGTGCAAACAAAGTGCAAGAATACAGTGAAGTACAACGCATCAATCCTTACAAATTCAATTTAGCTAAAACAGCAATTCAAAATAATACATTTTACAAATTCCAGTTTACAATTTACACAAGTACAGTAAGTGACTTCCTATATCCTGGACCATGAAAGCTAAGTGTAGATGTAGGGTCACAGACAAGGGCTACGGGAAAGGGAGCAAGGAGGAAAACAATCAAGAATGCGAGAAGCATAATAACAATCTGTGAAGTGTTATCTAGTAGGGATAGAGGACTAATATTACAAGTATTGTCTGAAAAGATGTGTCTTGAGTAAGCGCCGGAATGAGGTCAAGGACTGTGCTGTTTTGACTTCGGTGGGCAGGTCGTTCCACCATTTAGGGGCCAGGGATGAGAAGGAGCGGCTCTGGAGGAAGGAGAGTGGAGAGGAGGTAGAGTTAGTCTTCTGGCACTGGAGGAACGCAGTGGTCTGGAGGGGATGTATGGGGAGACGAGTGACTGAAGGTAGCTTGGTGCAGTGTGGTCGAGACAGCGGTAGGTGAGGGTCAAAGTCTTGAACTGAATGCGTGCCGCTGTCGGGAGCCAGTGGAGGGAGCGGAGCAGTGGAGTAGCGTGTGCGAATCGTGGCAGAGAGAATACCAGACGAGCCGCAGAGTTCTGGATGAGCTGGAGTGGGTGGGTAGTGGATGCAGGCAGGCCGGCCAGGAGGGAGTTGCAGTAGTCCAGGCGGGAGAGGACCGGTGACTGGACGAGCTGCTGAGTGGAGTAGTTGGTGAGGAAGGGACGGATTTGGCATATGTTGCTCAGGAAGAATCTGCAGGTGTGTGTCATGTGCCAAGTGTAGAGCACAGGATCGAGGCGAGGGTCACTCCTAGGTTCTTAGTGGAAGAAGGAGAGAGTGTCATAGATTCCAAGGGGATTGAGATGGAGAGATCAGCATAAGGTGAGGAAAAGGGGGGAAAAGAGGAGATCCGATTTGCAGAGGTTGAGCTTGAGGTGATGCGAGTGCATCCAGGCGGAGATAGCAGACAAGCAGGAAGAGATGTGAGAGGGGATCAGAGGGTCAGAAGAGGGAAAAGACAGGAAGATCTGGGCATCATCTGCATAGAAGTGGTAGGAGAAACCATGAGATGTGATGAGGGGGCCCAGGGAGCGAGTGTAGAGAGAGAACAGGAGGGGGTTCAGGATGGAGCCTTGGGGTACGACTGTAAGGAGAGGTTGGGGGGTGGATGAGGAACCTCGCCAGGTCACTTGATAGGTCTGGCCGTTGAGGTGGGAGGAGAACCAGGTGAGAGCAGTCCCAGAGATTCCAAGGTCAACGAGGCAGGAGAGGAGGATGGAGTGAAATTGGGCTTCAAGGCATTCAAAACAGAAAACAGGAGACGCTTCTTCACACAGAGAGTCGTCACAATCTGGAACAAACTCCCCAGCGATGTGGTAGATGCTGATCTTGTGGCCTCCGTGTCCCATGTTGGTGCATTCGTCAGTCTCTTCAACTCCTCGATCCAGTTGGCAGGGCTTTCCGAACGGGGTTGCCAAATGCAACTCCGAAATTCACCCCAGTGGTGAGCCAATTTTCCCCCATTTCCAAACATTTCCACCCATTTTCACAATAACCTTATTAGAGAGGAATTGCATATACAGTATTATTATTATTATTATTATTATTATTTTTATTATTATTATTATTATTAATATTATTTCTTGGCAGACGCTCTTATCCAGGGCGACTTACAAAATATAAGTGCAATACAAAGTGCAGTACAGTTCAAGGCATAAAACATTACAAATTTGAAATTTGAAGTTACATAATACAGTGCAATTCAAAGCATAATACATTTTACAAATTCCAATTTACACAAGTGTATACAATATAAGAGGTCTTACATCCTGGATTGTAAAAGCTGATGAGTGCAGACAAGATGTTAGATCACAGTCAAGGGCCAAGGGGAAAGGAGCAAAGGGGAAATCAAAATGGACAAAATTACAAGTCCTGTCTGAAAAGATGCGTCTTGAGTAAGCGCTGGAAGGAGGTCAGGGACTCTGATGCTTTGACTTCAGTGGGAAGGTCGTTCCACCACTTAGGGGCCAGGGATGAAAAGGAGCCGGCGCTGGAGGAAGGGGAGTGGAGAGGAGGCAGAGTTAGTCTTCTGGCACCAGAAGACCGCAGAAGTCTGGAGGGGATGTATGGAGAGACGAGGGACTGAAGGTAGCTTGGTGCAGTGTGGTTGAGACAGCGGTAGGTGAGGGTCAGTGTCTTGAACTGAATGCGTGCCGCTGTTGGGAGCCACTTGAGGGAGCGGAGCAGTGGAGTAGCGCGTCGGAATCAGGGCAGAGAGAATATCAGATGAGCCGCAGAGTTCTGGATGAGCTGGAGTGGGTGGGTAGTGGATGCAGGCAGGCCGGCCAGGAGGGAGTTGCAGTAGTCCAGGCGGGAGAGGACCGGTGACTGGACGAGCTGCTGAGTCGAGTAGTCGGTGAGGAAGGGTCAGATCCGGCGTGTGTTGCTCAGGAAGAATCTACAGGTGCGTGTCAGCGTGGTGATGTGCTGGGTGTAGGAGAGCGCAGGATCGAGGGTGACTCCTAGATTTTTAGTGGAAGAAGAAGGAGAGAGTGTGGTGGATTCCAAGGGGATCGAGATGGGGAGGTCAGCAAAAGGTGAGGAAGAGTGGGGGGGAAAAGAGGACATCTGATTTGCAGAGGTTGAGCTTGAGGTGGTGCGAGTGCATCCAGGCGGAAATAGCAGACAAGCAGGAAGAGATGTGAGAGGGGATGAGAGGGTCAGAAGAGGGAAAAGACGGGAAGATCTGGGCATCATTAGCGTAGAAGTGGTAGGAGAAACCGTGGGAAGCGATGAGGGGGCCCAGGGAACGAGTGTAGCGAGAGAACCGGAGCGGGCCCAGGACGGAGCCTTGGGGAACGCCTGTGAGGAGAGGTTGGGGAGTGGATGAGAAGCCTCGCCATGTCACTTGGTAGGACCGTTCACTGAGGTAGGTGGAGAACCAGGTGAGAGCAGTCCCAGAGATCCCAAGGTCAACGAGGCAGGAGAGGAGGATGGAGTGATCAACTGTCAAATGCTGCGGAGAGGTCAAAGAGGATGAGGACTGAGGCGAAGGAGGCCGCCCGAGCACAGCTGAGGGAGTCAGTGACAGCCAGGAGAGCCGTCTCAGTGGAGTGAGCTGTGCGGATGCCGGATTGCAGAGGATCAAGGAGTGAGTGCTGGGACAGAAAGTCCGAGAGCTGACGGTGGACCGCCCGCTCGAGAGTCTTGGAGAGGAAGGGGTGTAGGGAGACAGGGCGGTAGTTCTGAGGAGAGGTGGCATCAAGGGTTGGTTTCTTGAGCAGTGGGATGACAGCAGCTTGTTTAAATGCAGAGGGGAAACAGCCAGAGCATATATATTTATATATGCTTCAAATTCAAGGAATGAAAAAGTAGCAGGTGAACTCCAACCAGTTAATCAATATTTAACATCATTTAATCAACATCAGCAACTGCCAAATGAACACACCTCTGTCATGACAGGATGCAACCATTCAGTGTACATCTTGCCGAAAGAAAAAGTCCCTCAGTACTGGTGAAGTGCATGTGTCATTCATTGAACTTAGTTGGGAGCAAAGCATCTGAAGTATTGCCAAGGCATTTGGATTTTCTTGTGCGTGAGATATACAATTGGGTCTTACACAGTGCCAAGCAAAGAAACGTTTACAAGGAATTGTATAACACTCTTGGATGTGTTGACCTCAGGAAGATGATTCAACCAGCAGCAACCAGTTGGCTAAGTAGAGGAGAAAGCAATTCTAGGGTGTTGGATCAGTGGGATGCTCTCCAGTTATCTGCTGCAACTCCACAGATGCTGCAGAAGTTCAACAGATACAAATACAACATCAGGAACCGGCCTCTCTGGATGCTCTACTCATGGAAGCCTAAGTTTGCATAGCCCTGGTAAGATATCCATACACCTAATAATACTAATAAAGCAATCTACATGATGTTGGGGGATAATTGCTGAAAGCGGCTGAAAATTGTGGATTTTTTTTTCCGCCAGTAGGGGAATTTTGAAAGAAGTGTCTGGCAACCCTGATGAGAGCAGCTTTCACTCTGTGTCATTCATTAGCGTTGGACCCTTAAAAAATAAAGGTGGTGCCCAAAGAGTGAGACCAAAAAGAGAAGGATGTGCTTTGGCTGTGCAATATGTTGTCTAGATATCTTTTGAAATAGGCTAGTACAGTAACAATAGTCTAATTAGGCAATGGGGGAGAACATGCAACAGGTGTAACACATGTGTCTAGGTGTTAAACTGACAGTAGATGTAATTTGCATTGTCTGTCAGTAATGCATTCTCCCACAATGTGTAACGCTGCGCACTACCATACTCCTACACAGACAACTCCTTCCCAAATGCAGCCCACAAAATAAAAACATTGCCTTCTTAAACTATATTTTTTTACAATTCTTTTATAATTTATATTATGTTGATCAGACCTGGATTTGAATCTTTATTTTAAGCATTTTCCGAAATAAACTATAATTACAAAGAAATTGAATGCAGCTGTCTGAGGATAGCGTTGGTCCATCTAACATCTAAAAGGAGATAGCTTGATGAAAACCTTTTAAAAAAAGCTTACATTTCCACTCATGTGACATGATCAACCAAAACCCGGGATTATGAGACACTGGTGATGTAATTGGCATTAAATTAGTGATGTTCTTTGTCTAATATATGTGTTTATTCAATTACAACTAGGATGTTCCTGTTTGTTTGTGATTTGGGTTTGGGGGGCTGGTGTGGCTAAAATGCCACGGCTGAATTTTGGTCCCAGTCCTCCCCTTGTTGCAGTTTAAGGGATTAAACAATTACTTCAGCAGAAAATGGCTCGCCAAGAGAGAAAGATATTTTCCCCTGTGTTCCAACGGCACCGCAGTGCTGCATTTGTGGTCCAGCATCTCTCTACGAAATCTGGCACAGAAGTTCTTCCAGAATAAAATGTGATGCATTTATATATACACGTGTTGGAGTACATGTTTTGTTTTTAATTGATTACACTTTTTTTCAGTCAAAGACCTTAATTAACACAAAACCAATTTTTCTATGCCGTTCTGTTTTTTGGCTATTCTGCTTTTCTCCTTTTTTCTTGCTGCTGTCCTTGTCTGTTCTAAAATCCAATAGCCTACACAAGCAGCGAGGAAAATACGATTATTCAGCCCCAGTTAGATGGGCAAATTGTGCCTTACAAAATATCATCAGATTATGTCGCTGCAAAGTTGATTCTGCTCAGCAGCCCTTGTAACGGTTGAAGGTCATGGTGAAGAACTGCTATAGGGATCTTGAAGATATTGCTTTTGCTGCTTTGTTCTGCTAAAACAATATAACTGCTGACCTGTGCCAGTGATTAATCTTTTCTTATTCCTTCAGAAAGGAGAGTGCAGGAGAAGTGCAGAGCAGTGTCATGTCTAAACGCATAGTGGGTGAAGTGGGCTGACCAAACAACACAGCCTCCAGGGCTTTTTCTGTTACACAGATTGAATGTCTAGTGTGACAAGTCTGTTTTAGGGGCCGCTCGCTCCAAGTTGTTGTCTGCCCTTCACGTGCGTCTTTCGTGATTTTGTTTAGTTCTTACACCTCAAGGTTCGAGAACCTGCACGATGCAGCTGGATCTTAGACACTGGTGTGACAGGAACACTGACATTGGTCTTGTCACCATCAGCTCCATGTCACAAATATTACATTTCACAAAGGAAATAATCCTTTTGCAAATAAAATCTAGGCCAATGTGTTTACTTGTTCTCAATTATTATTACTACTACTAGTATGATTATTTGGGGGGTTTCTTTCATCATGTGGTGATGAATTTTAGGACCATGCTCTGAAAATTCCCTCTTGTGATCTCTACGAAGGAAATAAAGATCTGACAGCTGCGCATCACTGGGGATTTGATCAAATGGAAAATCCTGTCTTCAGAACTCTGACCTGTCCTGTATTATTAATCGTGAAAGAGCCCACACTTCGATTTGAAGAAATATTCGTTTTCAGTAGCCTATATTCTCACTTTCTGAGCATACATCGGCTGGAGGTCTAGGTTGTAAGTTTTGGCAACACATTCTACTTTTTAGTATCCAATTTTGACACTACATGTATAGTTAGAAAGTAACTGACATGCAATTTTTCTTTGTGAAGTTCAAGTTTTTTACATCCTGTGAACTTTTGTCTAGGATATGTTACTCTCTAAAAGGTCAAGAAATAACCATTTTCTGTCTGTACCATTAGTGTGGGATTATTATTTTTTTTTTTTGGAAAACCGTTACATTTACTTTTGCATAACCACAAAAACACATTTTTCCCTGATGAAATATTTTTTTCATAGTTCAAGAACAATGCATTAAGAAAATAGTATATTGTTTGCAAAAGTTGTATTATAACAAACTATTGTGTTTGATGTCTGTACTATGAATACAATTTGTGTTTGAGGAAAACTACGTATTTGCCCCTATTTCCATATGCCTACCACTTTGAGTGGCACTCGGCACAACAAAAACCAAATCGACTGCATGGAAACCGATCTCTGAAAGAAGGAATCAGCAGAGTGATCCCTTTAATTGTCCTTTCAGTGGCAAAGATTAAAAACAAAACCAGATTGGACAAGTGGAAATGAAGAGGAGGTTACTTTTTACAATCATCTACATTGTTACTTGAAATAAAGTTGTTTTACAATTAAATTATAACAGATTGTAATTCTGCAATATTTTTAAAACCATTCTATGTACTAGACATAAAGTAGAGTACTGCAAATTAAAAACAAAGACATTTAAAAAAAGGCTTTTAAAAGAGGACAAGAACCACCCAGCACGTATTTGGACGAGGTAGACTGGATAGTAACATTTTTTAATATGGAATTTATACACATAATCTTCATATACTGTATGAGTACATTGAGTATGTAGAAATACAGTTCAACATAAAGAACTGAGAAGAGAAAATAGGGAAACTCCAGAACTAATTCCTGTCATGAATTATTATTATAGTCAGTCTTCAGGTTAAGCTATTCTGCATTGCGTTGCCAACAACAATCCAGTTATATTTATTTTGTTTTATTATATTTGCAATTACGGATGACAATTAGACCATTTTAGAACATGTTCAAAGTAATGGCGATGTAATTATATCATAAACTATCTCGCATGTCATGTTTATGATTTAAAAATGTACTTATCATTGGGTTCCCAACTTCTGTGGTCCTCTTATTGTGGAGTCCTAGGTTAGAACTCTGTGACAGCAATAAAAACAAACTCAAAACTGTGTAGAACATCTGGAAAATGAAATGCAATTTAATTTCAATAACCATGGCCACAGCCAATCATGTATGGAACTTGAAATTGTTTTGAGACTTTTATTTGTACAATGCACATGTGGAGAGTTTGGTAGCTGAATTGAATTAGCAGTGGAATGAAAACCAGTATAAAGTTACCCAGCTATCTGCCCATCTATCTGCCCAGCTGTCGGTCTGTCTAATCTTGAGGTATTACCAAGCCGTAAGGTATCCTTGTGACCTGACAGATAATCGCCAGTCCAAGGTCACTCACTCGCTAAATGTATGATAACTCCCCTGCCCCCAGCAGTTTTCTTTCATAGCATATGACCTCATGAATATTCTGCTCCTGTTTTCTCGGGGGGTAAAGCTGATATGTAAATGCAGGATGTGGAATGACCTTACGTAAAGGTGAACTCACTCAAAGAGGTTGAAAAATCAATTCAGGAATGGCAGATTTGTGTGCTTGCACAGTCGGGCTTTTGTTCCCAGACTTCAACCCAGATCTCTTAAAACCGCTCTGGCAGTTAAAAGAAAAAACACTGTAGTGTTGCATTGTCAAGCAAGAGATTTGAGGCTTGGTGTAAATGTCAATAAAGCATTTGTGTGATGTAGTCAGTGCTAGATAAAGGCATGTTTTTGATAAGGTTCAGTTTTATATTGATCTCTGAGTAAGCATAAGGAAACATATCAGCAAATATTTGTTGTTGATCCTTTACAATCCCTATTGGTATCGGCGTGTTAAGAGAGATTATATTATACATTCACATGTATCCTAAATGAATCCACTAAATACTGTCCTGATGTAGAAAATGATCGCGCTTTTTTAAAAGATGCTGAGTTACAAGAATTGGAAATACAAACTCAGGACACTGCTTTCTCTCCACTTTATTTTAATGTGCTCAGTGTTAAGAGATAAGGAGGCTATAAAAGATGTATGGGTTCCCTTGCACGGAGCCCTTGAGCTGCAGCGATACTGAACAAAATCCATTTGGCATAATTGAAGTTGTGGGGTCCAGGCTGTGTAACAAGTGACTAAGTTATTAATCTCTGTGATGAGTGCTAAACCTTATTTTTGTTATTTGCAGAGCTGGGAGATGTATATTTAACACTTTGGACACCAGTAGTAAACTAGCTGGAATCCCTGGGGGGAACATGTCTAGCATTTCAAATGAATCAGTCTCTCTTAAAACAGTTACAAGTTTTCTTGAAAACTTATTTTTGAAGAATCCCAAAACGCCACTGGTCACATGATTTGCCCACAGCATAGCCGAGTAAGAGAAGGTGAAATATTCTCAGATATTTTGTGTAATGCAATAAACGTGTCCAAAGACAATATTACATCTTAAAACCGATGAGGCCAAAACTAGATACATTTTCACATTTTCACAAGACATCATTTGTATCATTTTCTGGACTGTAACACAGCAATTGTCACTGATAATATACATTTTATGGCAGTCACTCCCATCTTCAGAAGACATTTGATTTGTCTGACCAGGATTATGAGATGAAGGTGAAGAAGTGATGCGAGTTCCTGGCAATTATTCCTGCTGGGTTTTTAGTCATTAGTAGCAAAGGCCGTCTCGTCACTGAAGTCCTCAGGAATCACACGCACGTTTTATTCACGTCGCAGCCCGTGCATGTACTGCACCACCTTGCTGTGAATACAAATCCACCTGGGCGTCTTGTTTTGCTCCTGTCCATACTTCTTTTACCGGAGAAGTGGATTTGAATACGAGCTGCCAAATGCAAACCAGTAGGAAACTGTTCCCATCGCTATTGTGAAGCTAGTCTTCTGGTAACTGGCAGCACAGCTTCCTGGTACTGACAGGCCTAATGAAGAAGAGAGAGAGAGAGAGAGAGAAAGCAAGCCAAGCTCCTCCTCTTTTCTGGGGCTCTTGCACTGAGAGGGGAGGCATAAAGTACTTGCAACAGCTGGGAGAGCCGCCGCTACCACAAGAGTTGGCGGTGCAGGATGCTGTAGATGGGAGCTTTGTCACGCAGCAAGCCGCGGCTCAGTACAAGTTAACGCGCATTGGTGCAGGACATACAATACTCATGATCAGACGGGATTTCAGCTTCAGACAAAACCTCGGACAGAAAGTCGCGATTCCTCTCAAGGTGCGGTCCAGCTTTGTTACTGTGTTTATACGTGTGTGTATTATAGATCTACGTGTAGCTATCGGTGGAGATAGAGGTACTTTGATTGCATTGTCTTAAAGTCTTAGTAATATTCTTGCTACGAATGTGAGCAGATGTTAAAGAACATGCTGTAAGTGTTGCTCCTGTACGTCATAATTTAGGTATAGTAAAATATGCGCTGCTGTCCAATACCTTTGTAGGCAACCAGATTGAAACTCGGTGCAAGTTGTTAGGCTACTTTGTTTCCCAGCCCGAAGCTTAATGGACGGGATCTGATCGAGAGCAGTTACCTGCACCTACGGGGTGGATTAGATATTGGATGTGAACAGTAAAGAGCATATTAGCGCACACACACACACACACACACACACACACACACACACACACACACATCAGTGGTTTTATATCGTTTCTCTGCTGTGTCCAGCTGTACGGGGTTTGTTACACTATGACACTGTGAGTAGGCTACTGAGCTTGGTTTTCAAACAAAACAGAAAGATGATTTCAGTTTCTGTACCTTCACCCACAATGACTCGATGAAATGGGTCAATTAAAAAAAGCCTTTCGTTATAATTGGGCTGCCACGATCTCGCCCCTGTCCTTCATGGGAAATCTAAGATCCGCAAAACAGTTCAGGGTATGCGCTATTGACTAGTATCGTTGCACAAGACGGAGCATAAGAAGCTGAGAATTGAAGTTACCCTAACACACAACGTTGCTTGAGCCTTTAACACCTTTTCTGCAGCGTTCATTTGTAACCTGGGCACGACTACGCTATTTTAAGCTACTGATTTTCCCTGTGATCATTTCCTTTTTGTTTTCCGACTCCATTCACAGGTTTTGAAGGTGCTCCCTACCCAACCAGAAACGCATGCTAAAATCCCAGACGCATCCTCCTTGGGAATCGCGATGCGCCACTGAGAGTTCAGTGACCAGATAGTCAAATTAGTCTCCAAATTCTGAACTTCGGTCATTGACCAGCCAGAGAAACAGTGAAGTCAGTGGCATCTCTCTTTCAGTTGTCCCCACAACAGATCAAGTCAAGAAAAGAGGATTCATTCTTATACTTGGCATGTTTACCTGAGGAGTCTAGAGCGATAGAATAAGACCTTCCTATTCAGCAATAATTTAGGCATTGTTTTTCACAGGTGGCTGAGCAGCTATTGACAATTGCATATGAGAATGGAGTCAATGTATTCGATACTGCCGAGGTCTATGCTGCTGGCAAGTAGGTTGAATACATCATCTAAACAAATTCATTATATCTACCGGTGTGCATGTGTGTGTGTGTTATGATGTGGAATCCAGTAGGCATACATCTGAGTCACAAACTAACTGCACCCTCACCCCAATTCTATACTGCATAGGTGTTTTTTAATTTTCTTTCTGGTGCTTCAAAGACTAACACACCTAAGAAGACCACCCATGGCAAATTAAACGGAAAGCCCTATATCTTACAGTATTTTGATTGTGGAATTGTGTACTAGCCTTTGTTATTCACAAAGCTTACTGCATATTGTACAGTGTAAACTTACTACAGACACAAAACCTGCTTTTTCCTGATTTTTTTTTTTTTAATTAGTCTTATTGTGTATAATGATGGATTGCTTGTGCTTTTCAGAGCCGAGATCATACTGGGCAACATCATCAAGAAGAAGAACTGGAGGTATTGTTAGTCTTGATACAATCCATTACTATAAAATTGTCAGTAAAACACAGACAAAAAAAACTAAAACAACAACCAAATTAGTGCGGTGTAAGTTTTGAATTTAAACTTGAATGCCATACAGACATAGTCCAATCAGGAGCTGGGTATTGGTGGATGTTTGACATATTCGTTGTCCTGAACTGCATATGGCTGTTGGGAGTTCAGGCAATGACAAATTACGCACTTCTTCAGTGTACTGGACGACAGACTAATAATCAAATTTAAGACGCATCTGCTCAGTCACGGAATTGAAGGCAGTTTTGTTGTTTTCCTCACGCCTGGAGCTCCTCAGCTGGTTAAACACTCTGATAAGTAGGCCTCTGATGGAAACCATAGCAACAGATGTTTTGTCTCTTCTGTCAGAATTACAGGTTGAAATTTAAAGCTGACAGGATCGGTCAGAGACTCGTTCTGTCTGTCAGGTTTCCCATCTCTGTTGTGTTGAGTTTAATGTGACAATTAGTATTAATTTAAATAAAAGAGGATTCTGTCTTTGATACCGTTAACTGGTGCCCAGCAGAATCCAATTGATAATGGAGGTTTCTATTTGAATAATTTTAGAAAAAACTGATTCCACATGCAATCTGTCACCTTGTAAATCCTTTTTAGCTCAAAGTCCAATGTGACAGCCCCAGTAGGATATAATGAAGAAGTTAAAAGTGTGTGCTATTTGCATAAGCTGTTGGATTTCCGCACTAAAACAGACTCCATCAATCCTATACAGATAGCTAAAGATTGTTTCCTGAACTAGATCATGACTTAAAGCCTTTATTTCTTAACCTTTGGTCCAAGAAATCTCCTTGGAAATCTTATAGTTATCCCTCCCCTGAGGATTAGTGAGGTCTAGCTTAATCACATTTACAAGCCATGAATAACACACCTTCCTAATGCAATGTTTTGTAATTATCCAAATATAAGGATTAATTTTCTTTTGCTGTAAGGCAACCAGGCAGATGCTGTTTTTCACAGAGCAAAGCTTTGTGTGAAAAGTTCCATAAAGCAAATCCTCTTCTCCTTATAGGACACAGATTTGAGACAGAGCTGGTGCTGAGCAGATTTGGAACATCACACTAGATGTAATATATTTTATATGGAACTAAAAAAAATCTGTGCAATTCAGCATCACACTGAATTTTGTTCCAGTTCTATCCTATACAATGTATTGGTAGAATATACGTACTCCTGTGATGATCTGTGAACTGTGTTGTTGTCTGTTTTTTGCTTCAAGTATTCGCAGTCCGTTTGGACACAGATTATCTACCCGTTGATCACAAGAAGGGGAAATGAGAGAGCTTTCCGATTCCTTCCGGTGCTCTTCAGATTCGGTTTTAATTGAATTGACTGTTAGTCCCAATTTTAAAAACCGTGACAAAACCCATGGTGTTATTTTCACTATCAATTCACAGCTCCTATTTGACATGTTGAAGATATTTTTAATAAGGTTATGCTATTATCTATTCTATATAGTGTATGCTGTTAATTCAGCACAGTTATTTATATTTTTATATCGGACGGATATATTGTTTTAAATGATTGTGTATAATATAGAACTACATGATACACTGATGTGTTTGTGTACTACTTGTACCGTAGTGGGTGGCTTCAGACTTTTTTACCATTGTACCTCTTAATAAGCATTGGGAAAGCACTTGAAACTTTGAATATTGTTAAGATTTCGCTTCCTTAAATGTGATTAAAGGAGAGCAGAAAGATATGGTAGATGGCATTACATAAAATCATGCCTGTAAACCCAATATCTGACTTCCCGTAATTAAATAAGCCATATCTTAATCAATACAAAATACGGGAGAAATGAGTCCAGTCTAATTCAGACAGAGTATATTCACTGATGCAAATGTGCTATTACTTCACTTATTATTACAGTGTTATTATTCCATTTTACATTATAATGTAATAATGTTATAATAATATAGTGTTAGCAATATATAAATTTCTACTTACTTTGTGCCACAATAGTTGAATCACATTTCTGAGTTTGGCTTAATGTTGGGGCTGGAGTGGAACTGATGTTGATTACTGTTGCTTTGTGCACTGTTTCCTGATTTGACTGCAGGTCCACTAGGTGTAGCCAGACAAGGCAGGTGGATTTGACAGGCCTTTATGCTGCTAATTCACACCGCTCAATTACACGCTCTCCGTGCTTTGGGGAATTCGGGTTTTGCACTGTATAGCTTTTGATTCCTGCGGAGTCCAATTTAATGTGAAATGTCTCTCTGGGGAAACCATCTGAAGTTTTCTTTTAAATGTGTTAAAATAATAAATCCAGCAAATCATTGTTTTTTTTATTCACACACAAACTATGGAAATACAAATTAATAATACATAACATGCACACAGTTTTTACTGGTAGGAAATCAGTACATTTTCATTCATTTACAATTGAAATGACATGGAGATGTTGCCGACAAGCTAAACATTTGTGACAATGCTTGGTAGTATAGAAGGTCGAACCAGCCTATCAAAATATCCCCTGCATCTTGCAAGAAATGGTTATGATTTGGGTAATCATCTGCAGTTGCCCGTTTTAGAGCAGCAGATTCATCGTAATAGATCAGCACAAGAGCAAGCCAGTCGAATTTTTGTGCACCCTATTTCCTGGGCCAATATGCCTATGATGATGTATGATCATGCGTATCCTATGTACTGTGTCATTAATCATAACCACCCCTGGATTCTGGGACTGTGTGTTATAGGAACAAAACAGCTGGATACAATTTTTTTTTAAATATATTTGTCCAGTTGTTTGATTGAGAGTTACAAGCTTTCTTACTATTTGTCTCAAAGACATATTTCTATGTAATTTAAGGTTAAATAATGTAGTCAGAAAGAATCTGCATGTATTTATCCTGAGATTATCTTAAAGAACCAATGTGTTTGCTTTAATCTCACAATAGGTGTTATATGGAAATATTTGGTACTCTTCCTATCAGATATTTTATATGTTATTATCCGAAAGTAAATGGAAGTTGCAGCGGTACAAATTAGCTTCTATTTTCTATTCATGTTGTCTCATTTACATAGCAGGGTGTTTTTTTTTATTGTTTTAAATTTAAAGCCTGTTTGCAACAAGTGGTGCAACTTCAAGCTCTCTGTTTGATAATTGTGCCTAAAATTAACTCTGTTGCAAAAATATATAGATAAGAAATGCTGATAATGGTTGGACTCCTGGAGAAACACTGGTGCTAATTATACTGACTGTTTGCTTCTGGATTTGTCTAAACAGGAGATCCAGTCTTGTGATAACAACCAAGCTTTACTGGGGTGGAAAGTAAGTGCAAGCTTTTAATCATGTTGTTTCACTTGTTCATGAATCACTCAGTGCGGCTATTTCAGAATCACATTTTTAAACACTGTCGACAAGTAAATCGCAATTCGCTGCATTAATGTCTGCATGTGTGTACAATATTTAAGGTTATCATTCTTGACATCCCCGTAACTATTAATTAAATTGACAGGCCTGCAATCTTCACCCCATGCAAACAGAGTCCTAACCTTTGTGCAAGGCTGACATTTCATGGCTGTAACAGTAATCTATTGGCTATTGTCAAATGTTAACGTTGTTTGTTCCGGTGTGAGGAAAGCAGCCCTGAACCAAAGGCTCAGTAAACCTGACCTGACCTATTCTGTCTCCCTTGCTTACACACCTTCCTATTAGCCACAGTCCCCTGTCAGACAGAGGACTTGTTGTTCAAAACCACATGAGCGAAGGTCTGTAGTGACAGAATCCTGTGCTGTGCTGAGTAAGGTATCGAACGGTTAAGAAATAAGTTTCACATGGCATTATGTACAGAAAGTAATATAATTGTGTAACTGAAAAGCACTTACCCTATTATGAGGTGTTTGTAAGTTGCTTACATTTGCATTGTGTCATTTAAGCTCCCTCATATTGACCAGTGCTTGCATAAAATGTAGCATATGGATTGGAACGGTTTCAAATATAATTAGCACTAAAGTGGCCTGCGTGTTTTCCATAAACCTGTTTAAGATAAAGCCAATGTAATTACATAAGCTTTGAACTCTATAAGAAGACAATTTTATCTTATTCAGTGTTTCAATTAGATAATGTGCGCTGTCAGATTTCATTGTACCGATTAAGGTTTCAGGGTTCTGACCACATTGTTTTGACAGTGCTTTCCTTGAACTGAGACGTCATTGCATTACAATCATCAGCTTTGCTTTTAGGGCAAATTGTGGTATGATTTCCCAACATTAGATTCAGGGCCGCCGCGTGTCATGTGTGCAATGCTGTGGTCTTGTCAGACTTATTTCTGCAGATGGCATTCTTGAAAGGGTACAACATGATCAAGGGAAATAAATACAGGTGTGAAGTCATGACTGGCATGTCCTCAAACTCCTCCTGACATGTGTCTTGAATGTTATTCTGCTGCAGCATGCAGTCATGGCCTGCTGAACAGTGGAGGTGCAAGGCCCGTGTTTTTCTGCACTCTCCGTCTGCGTTCCATTGCCCACATTGAGAAGACTAGATTATAGGAGTTTAAGTGCACACTGTCACACTGTTCTCTGGGTCTCAGAATGGGTGCAGAATGTGTAAAGTTCAGGGTTTGTTTCACGATATGATGGCACTTTAATAGGAAACGGACCACTTTGGGATCTCCCTCTCTCTCGACGTCCTGCACATGCAAACAACATAAAAAATCCAGATCGCAAATTCAAATGAACTCAATATTCAATACTGTAAGACAGATCCTGTGCACTGCACAGACCAGCTATAGCTCTGCAGGGCTCCATCCTTGGTCCCTTAACCTGACCTGTCTTATTTATACTTTCAGATTCGGCATAGTTATGGTAATGTTTTTGTTTAAATCAGTTTCTTAATCTATATTTTTTTTAGCATCCAACTAACTAGCTTAAATCTATATTTTTACCCTGCAGACATTTGCTGGTTTACTAGCTATAACAGCAACACCTTCATAATTCTCACTTGCTCCCAGTTGTCTTAAAGCAATTGTAAATGTGTAAGGAACTTTCCCAGCAATGGTTTTCAGCTTCAAAACTTTTCAGCATAGCTTGAGGAGAGGATACTTCCAAGCACCCACTTCAATCTCCTTCTCTCTTGTCAATTTCTAATCCGTCTGCTGGTTACCTGTCAATTGTAGCATTGGGGCCCTGTTTTCTGTAATTGAGCTTTGTCCAGTGTGCTTTTAAAGATCAGAGTAAACTGACTTTAGTTGTTAAAAAGTAATTTAAACTCAACAGGAGGCAGAGCTGATTGCTTTTGTTATAGCCTACCTGCTACCGATCTAGGCATCGTAAAGAAACGGGTATTAGAGGAAAAAAATAAGAGCAAACCCATAGGTGTTGTGGAGCATGCCTTTATATACTGTAGTATTGATGTGTTATATATTCATTCTCATTTGCCATATTATTTGAAAATGTAACCCACATGGAATGGTACAGTACTTTTTGAACTACATTAACATGTTTTAAAACTAAAATATTCAGAAGGAAGGAGATTTAGACAAGTATACAATATTAATGTAAAGAGTGACAAGTTTTGGAGAAAAATATATATAATATGTAAATATGCAGGACGCAAATGAAACTGATGAAGAAAATAAGACATTAAATCAATGAGTGGGAAGACGGTTATGGCTAAGACACATGTACATCCTCTCCATTTCCTGTGGCCTTGTAGAAAAAAAACTCAATTACTTTTGTATGCTCTTGGTAATTGATAAAAAAAGGTCCAACCATTATGAACATGGAATAGCATGTCTAATGATTCCCTAAAGGTGTGCTGTCAAGACGAATATGACAAATGAAACACACACACACACACAATAACAGATGTTGCTAGACAATTGACTCAGTGAGGCCTCGTCTATTTGTTGTTTCTGTGGTTTAATTTCTGGCCACAAATGTTCTGCTTTGCTGTTTGAGTACTTCAGCTGATTTTAGTATTTTTATTCAGTTCACGTCACCCAAACAAACAAAAAAAAAAAAAAATATATATATATATATATATATATATGCTGAAAGCATTCTTTAGAAATGTTGGCCCATATTGATAGGATAGCATCTTGCAGTTGATGGAGATTTGTGGGATGCACATCCAGGGCACGAAGCTCCCGTTCCACCACATCCCAAAGATACTCTATTGGGTTGAGATCTTGTGACTGTGGGGGCCACTGTTTAGTACAGTGAACTCATTGTCATGTTCAAGAAACCAATTTGAAATGATTCGACCTTTGTGACATGGTGCATTATCCTGCTGGAAGTAGCCATCAGAGGATGGGTACATGGTGGTCATAAAGGGATGGACATGGTCAGAAACAATACTCAGGTAGGCCGTGGCATTTAAACGATGCCCAATTGGCACTAAGGGGCCTAAAGTGTGCCAAGAAAACATCCCCCACACCATTACACCACCACCACCAGCCTGCACAGTGGTAACAAGGCATGATGGATCCATGTTCTCATTCTGTTTACGCCAAATTCTGACTCTACCATCTGAATGTCTCAACAGAAATCGAGACTCATCAGACCAAGCAACATTTTTCCAGTCTTCAACTGTCCAATTTTGGTGAGCTTGTGCAAATTGTAGCCTCTTTTTCCTATTTGTAGTGGAGATGAGTGGTACCCGGTGGGGTCTTCTGCTGTTGTAGCCCATCCGCCTCAAGGTTGTACGTGTTGTGGCTTCACAAATGCTTTGCTGCATACCTCGGTTGTAACGAGTGGTTATTTCAGTCAAAGTTGCTCTTCTATCAGCTTGAATCAGTCGGCCCATTCTCCTCTGACCTCTAGCATCAACAAGGCATTTTCGCCCACAGGACTGCCGCATACTGGATGTTTTTCCCTTTTCACACCATTCTTTGTAAACCCTAGAAATGGTTGTGCGTGAAAATCCCAGTAACTGAGTAGATTGTGAAATACTCAGACCGGCCCGTCTGGCACCAACAACCATGCCACGCTCAAAATTGCTTAAATCACCTTTCTTTCCCATTCAGACATTCAGTTTGGAGTTCAGGAGATTGTCTTGACCAGGACCACACCCCTAAATGCATTGAAGCAACTGCCATGTGATTGGTTGGTTAGATAATTGCATTAATGAGAAATTGAACAGGTGTTCCTAATAATCCTTTAGGTGAGTGTGTGTATGTATGTATGTATGTATGTGTATATATATATATATATATATATATTGCTTCTTTGAAAAAAATAACAACACAGATGGTCACAAATACTCTCCATTAAGAGAAAACTGTCAGAAAACGTTCTCTAACTCCCTAACATTTTTACTGTGCATTTTCCTGAAGTGAGCTCTCCGCGCTGTCTGCTGGGGCTTGTCTTGTACTTCAACGCGTTCTGACAGTTGTGCTCTTCCTTTGGTGCTTGCAGGATTAAAGGGCTCCCTTCAGAGGCTGCAGCTGGAGTACGTGGATGTTGTCTTTGCAAATCGACCAGACAACAATACCCCAATGGAGGGTGAGTGGGGTTTTATGTTGTCGTGAACGCGCTTCCGACAGAAAAATGTCAACTTACGCTGTGCTACTGCCCGGGCAAACCATGCTGCTCGAGCCTGATTGTCCTTCGTAAGGGATTTAAAGTGTGAATGGTTTTTGTTCCTGCCAGTGTTATAACTGTTCACTCAGTTATAATAGATTTTCACAAGGCATAAAGTATTTGCACTCGTCTGAGCTCAAATTGCATTTCTGGTTCCAGCTCAATATAGATTTCTTTTCTTTAATTACAAACACACATTGTGCTTTATTACAATAAAAAACAACTGTGTAAAAAGCCCAATTATTTGCTAAAACAGTGGTGAGATTGAATTACAATTCAGGGTTTTGTTCTAGTGAGCGCAATGTCGGCGGTTAGTAACGTTTGTTCAAGGCACTATATCTACAATCTATAAACATGACGTTGTGGGATCTCTTTGTCACTAAGGCTGTTTGGCATCTGTGCTGGAAAGAGAAAAGACAGATGTATTAACAGTTTTCCTCAAGAGAAGGACTCCAGGATTTTTAATTGCTCTGTACAGAACTTAGAAACAGGATGAAAGTTAAAGGACAATTGAGGGAAGTTTTGTACCTCATCCTTATTGTCACATTAGGTTTATTCTGAACTACACACTACAGTAGGGACGAGAGCCAGTCGTGTCTGGAATTCATCCCGCGCAAAGCGGAGCCTTTGAGTGCCGACATATGGCTTTGCTTCAGATGGTTAGGCCTCTACACAATTCACTCCCAGGGCTGGCTCTATCAGAAACCTTCCATTTGTTTGCATTCGTTACATTTTTCAAGTAAATAAACTGCAAGTGAAAAAGGGGACCGAGTGCCGGCTTCTTAAGAGATGTGCATTCCCAGAGGCTTATTGTTGCATAAGCCTATTATTGCCAAACATTTTTGAAATCAGTCATTCACTTCACACACAGCAATGTGAACTCATAACTCCAGTCTGAAAAGATATTCTGCCATGGGGGTAAAAATGCCCTGCTTGTAATGAAATCATAAAAATTATATATATACATAAATAGAGAGAGATAGAGAAATTAAAATAATTTACATTTAGAATATATAGTATTTCTAAATCAGTCCCTGCTCAATGAACATGCTGTTTATTGTTACTTGTTTTAATTGATTTCCACAATAATATAAAAAAGTGCAGACACAGAGCTGCGCAATTTGCAAATATATATAATTGCTGAAAAAGTAGCTGACGTGATGAAAAGCTACTTGCACAAAAACCCACTCTGGCTTCTCCTAGTCTTAATAAGAAATTGCTCATTGGTTCATTAAAGTCCCTGAGGCTTTGTAGATTGTATGTTGCTGGACATTACTGTAACAAGCACATCCTGGCAATGAATTCTCACTGTATTGCACTTGAAACGTGTCGCAGCTTTGGCGTTTGTTTTGTTTCTTCGTGTATCAGTTTCCCTCAGTTCTGCTCAGTTAGTTGCATTGTCTTGTGAACGAAACCTGATCTTTTACCCAAACCGGACAAAGAACACAAGGGGGTTTGCTCCCCAACGTGCGCAGCTCTGATAGTTATGCTGCATCATCATGCCGAGTCATCATTTTTTTTATTTTTTTTTTTTTTTTATTTTTTTTTTTTTTTTTTTTTTTCTTATTTTTTTTTTTTTTTTTTTTTTTTTATTTTATTTTTATATAGCATGTGCAACAAGGTGCCAATGGCACCCCGGGGACAAAGCACACACAAAGGGGTAGGGGCAAGTTTCATTAGATATAGCTTCCGAGGGGTTAAATAAGTCCTATGAATATAATTAAAGTGAATGAGCTGGTGATTAGGGTTCCTAGACGCACGCTGTAGATTATTCCAAACAGTCCGGATCACCAGAGGTTTGTAGGAAGCTTTAAAAAAAATAGAGTATAGTCTGGAAACCATACCCCTAGTTTTACCCCTCTTATCAAGCACATCACGTAGTGTGTGCAATGGCAGCTCCGTCCCCCATGGCACCCCATAAGCACGCATTGCAGTGCGTAAATGCAAATAAAAAAAGAAAGAGGTACCTGGAAAATTATATTGCAATTTTAAATCCTGGAATGTACGGAGGAGGTATTTATCTTTAAAACGTCAGCAAGCACATGAATTCCTCTATCTCTCCACTGAGGAAATTAAAAAGGGTGGCCATCAGAGTAATTGTGAAAAATGGGAGAATGAGAGTGCCATTTGGGTCCAAGTTTAGTGTGTTTCTCAGCTAATCTCCATACTGTGATTAGGTAAGAGATTATAGGGCCAAAGTGTAATTTACAATGCCTAAGGGGAACCTCTGAGTGAATCAGATCCTGGAGTCTATGTGGGAATACTATACCTTCCTCAGTTGGTCGCCACGATACAAGAGCGCTGGGATCCAACCAACTAGCAATTGGTCGCAAAACAAAAGACCAGAAATAATATCTGAAGTTGGGCAAAGATAAGCCTCCTACGGACTTTTCACGTTTCCCCTTCCAGACAAATCTAGAAATTAAAGTATGTAGTTTATGCCAGTATTTAACTGGATGGGAGAGCGAGCTTGCAAGGAGTTAGGAAGATGCGCCCATTTATTTAAATCAGTCTCTATTTGTTTAAGGATATTAGTGAAGTTATTCATAGTGATAGAGTGTAGGGAGGGAAAAAATGTCAACACACCGAGATATTTAAACTGCTTAACCATTGGTCTATTTAAAGGCAAAACAGATTCCTTCATCCGACCATTCAAGGGCATTAAAGCAGATTTTGACCATTTTATTTTATAGCCTGATAGTGAGCTAAAGTCATTACAAAATTGTCAGTAAGTGGGGGATTGACTGAGGGCCATTCTCAGCATACAGAGAGATATGATGCCGAGTGTTGTTAACACTAATGGGAGTAAAAGATGTAGACTGACGAACATCTTGCGCAAGTGGCTCAAGTGACAAAGCAAATAAGAGTGGAGAAAGTGGACACCCCTGTCGGGTACGTCTTGAGATAGCTAGCTGGGAGGAGCACCTATTACCAGTGAGAACCATTGCGGAAGAGTTAGCGTATAAAACTAACCATATTAATAAAGTCTGAACCCAGCCCCATATGTTCCAAGGCCGTCCAGAGGTATCCCCATTCCAGATGATCAAAAGCTTTTTCTGCATCCAGGGAGAGGACAGCACATGGGAAGTCAATATCTTTGACTGTGTGAATTACATGGAGAAGGCGACGGATATTAATGAAGCCTGTTTGGTCATGTCTAGTCTAGTCATATAAGTTTCAATACGACGCGATAGGACCTTGGCAAACCGTTTTACATCAGAGTTTATTAGAGACAGGGGGCGATAGCTTGCACAGTTAGTGGGATCATTGCCTTTTTTTAACAATAGGGATATAATAGCTGAGTTAGCATCACGGAGAAAAGAGCCCCTATCAATACAGTGAGGGGAAAAAAGTATTTGATCCCCTGCTGATTTTGTAC
Organism: Amia ocellicauda; assembly: GCF_036373705.1. Taxonomy (NCBI): domain Eukaryota; kingdom Metazoa; phylum Chordata; class Actinopteri; order Amiiformes; family Amiidae; genus Amia; species Amia ocellicauda. Next base: position 36,457,358 of record NC_089856.1, on the reverse strand, counting down.
GTGCCCACTGTCAAAGAAATGATCAGTCTATAATTTTAATGGTAGGTGTATTTTAACAGTGAGAGACAGAATAACAACCAAATAATCCTGAAAAACGCATTTCAAACAAGTTATAAATTGATTTGCATGTTAATGAGGGAAATAAGTATTTGACCCCGTCGACTTAGTATTTGGTGGCAAAACCCTTGTTGGCAATCACAGAGATCAGATGTTTCTTGTAGTTGGCCACCAGGTTTGCACACATCTCAGGAGGGATTTTGTCCCACTCCTCTTTGCAGATCCTCTCCAAGTCATTAAGGTTTCGAGGCTGACGTTTGGCAACTTGAACCTTCAGCTCCCTCCACAGATTTTCTATGGGATTAAGGTCTGGAGACTGGCTAGGCCACTCCAGGACTTTAATGTGCTTCTTCTTGAGCCACTCCTTTGTTGCCTTGGCTGTGTGTTTTGGGTCATTGTCATGCTGGAATACCCATCCACGACCCATTTTCAATGCCCTGGCTGAGGGAAGGAGGTTCTCACCCAAGATTTGACGGTACATGGCTCCGTCCATCGTCCCTTTGATGCGGTGCAGTTGTCCTGTCCCCTTAGCAGAAAAACACCCATAAAGCATAATGTTTCCACCTCCACGTTTGACGGTGGGGATGGTGTTCTTGGGGTCATTCCTCCTCCTCCAAACACGGCGAGTTGAGTTGATGCCAAAGAGCTCGATTTTGGTCTCATCTGACCACAACACTTTCCCCTAGTTCTCCTCTGAAGCATTCAGATGTTCATTGGCAAACTTCAGACGGGCCTGTACATGTGCTTTCTTGAGCAGGGGGACCTTGCGGGCGCTGCGGGATTTCAGTCCTTCATGGCGTAGTGTGTTACCAATTGTTTTCTTGGTGACTATGGTCCCAGCTGCCTTGGTCCTGTGTAGTTCTGGGCTGATTCCTCACCGTTCTCATGATCATTGAAACTCCACGAGGTGAGATCTTGCATGGAGCCCCAGACCGAGGTAGACTGACAGTTATTTTGTGTTTCTTCTGTTGTCACCTTCTCGCCAAGCTGCTTGGCGATGGTCTTGTAGCCCATTCCAGCCTTGTGTAGGTCAACAATTTTGTCCCTGACATCCTTGGACAGCTCTTTGGTCTTGGCCATGGTGGAGAGTTTGGAATCTGATTGATTGATTGCTTCTGTGGACAGGTGTCTTTTATACAGGTTTCGAGCTGAGATTAGGAGCACTCCCTTTAAGAGAGTGTTCCTAATCTCAGCTCGTTACCTGTTTAAAAGACACCTGGGAGCCTTAAATCTTGCTGATTGATAGGGGATCAAATACTTATTTCCCTCATTAACATTCAAATCAATTCATACATTTTTTGAAGTGTGTTTTTCTGGATTTTTGTTGTTGTTATTCTGTCTCTCACTGTTAAAATACACCTACCATTAAAATTAGCAGTTTGAATCATTTCCAATAACAGAGGTCCCAGTTTATTCCAGAAACTTAAAAAGAGTTCGGGGGGAATCCCATCATACCCAGGGGATTTATCTTTAGACATATTTTGTAATGCCTCTTTAAATTCAATAAGTGACAAGGGAACACCAAGTGCAGCGGGATCCTCCGCGGAAAGTCACAGGAGCTTGAGATCTTGTAGAAAACGCATACATTTCTCCCTGTCAAAGGGGACGTCGGAACTGTATAAAGTGGTATAAAAAGCCTGAGAGCCAAAAGATGACTGGGTTTGGCACCATTAAAATAATAGTTCTGCCTGGCCCTGTGGATCAGAAATTCTGCTCTCTGTCTAAGCAATACATTAAGTTCACGTCTAATAATGTCAAGATCCCGTGCAGTGGATTCAGAGAGAGTTTTGTTGCCTGTGCTCCAGCAATGCCAATCTTGTCTCAATCTCTTTAATTTTACTAAGTTTGGATTTATTCATATTAGATGCAAATAAAGTTGAAGTGTCCTTGATGAAGCCTTTGATTGCATCCCATAAAACACGAGGGTCCTCCACAGAGCCACGATTAAAACCAAGAAACTGATCTAGCTTAGTTTGAAATGAAGTACGGAAATTCTCGTTTTGCAATAATGTGGTATTGAAGCGCCATCTTGTAGCACGATTCGGGGTATCGGCTAATAACATTTTACTAATAACGCATGAGTGATCAGAGATCACATTTGGCAATATCCCAACGCTGTGCACCTCAGAAAATAAAGTTTTAGAAACTAAAATGTTGTCAATCCTAGAATATGATTTATGCCTTGCCGAAAAGAAGGTAAACTCCTTGGTAGTTGGGTTAATATAGGTCAACCAGTCCAAGATCTGAGACAAAACGCTGCAAATCCCCTGAGGAGAGAGACTGTGAACCAGCCCCCTGCAGGTTGGAGCGGTCAAAAGCAGAGTTCATAACAGTGTTCATATCATCACCTATAATTATGCTAAAGTCTGCCATATCTAGCAATAATTTGGCCACGGAATTAAAGAATTCAGGGTCAAATATTGTAGGGGCATAGATTGACACAAAAACTATTTTTTTGCCCGAGACAACAGTCTTCACATATGACACTCTGCCATCTTGTGTTCCATGAGATTCCAACACCATTACACGCAGGTTGCGTCTCACTATAATCACAGAGCCTTTAGACCTAGAGTCAGCACATGCTACCGCTACAACATAATAATATTTATTGGCAAATCTGTGTATGTCAGATTGTCTAAGATGGCTCTCCTGTATAAATGCAATATCTATGTGCTTTCTGCAAAGTAAGTCCAAACATCTAGTTCGTTTGTTTGGGGAATTCAGCCCACGGACATTCCAACTCAAAACTGTTATATCAGTCATCTTTAGACTCAAAAGTAAATATAACAATTAATGCCAAAGTTTCTTAAAAATAGTAGGAGCCATGACAGCATTGTTGAGCACTTAATAGGAAGCAGAAAGTATTGTTTAAGCATTGCAAGCACTTTACCTGGTTCCACCCCCACCAACCCGCCCTTCCCAGCATAAGACTTAAGAGACAACAAAAAATTGTAACACAATCCAACATCAGGTGCTGAACTGAGAAGGGTCCGATACGCCCCGCCAACTTTATTTAACATCTCTAACCCACCCTCTACCACATACATAATCCCCTCCCCTTCGCCAATCCGAAAACTATACCACAGGAGAGAGAGAATAAGGATAGTCCCTAAAAGAATAACAAAACAAAACAAGAAATAAAATAGAAAAATAAGCCAGCCCCCCCTACCCCCCATTCCACCTACTAGAAGATGGTGACATTCTCAAAGCTTACGAAGGTTTACACCTCACCACCGTGTCTACTCTGCTGTACCAAACTTTACAGCACTAGTTCCAGAACTAAACTATTTAAATGTAAGCAACCCTTTCACAAAGGTAGCTATAAAAAATGTACCACTTAAAAGAAAGAAGAAAAATAATAATAAAAACAAATAAGACAAATGAATATAATAATAGTTAAAAAGACAGACCGACAGACCGCATCAGCACAGCGCAGTGTAGTATATAATAGTAGAAGAAACATTTCCCCCTTCCTCTCCTCTCCTCCCATCCACAATCAAAGAGAGAGGGAGACAACGGAAGATAGTAAGGCGTTCCAACCGTGTATCCAGAAATAAAACAAATAATAAACGCTATTATAATATAGTGAAAGCAAACAAACCCGTTATTGCTTCTGCCCTCTCCTCCCTGTAAACTCACAAATGAACGCGCCAGTTTAACGATACGCACCAACGCAATGCATTCCGGGGAATGTAGTGCTGGAGTCTCCGGGAACAGCGCAGTCCGAAGGTTTTTGCATATCTGGGCGGACAAACACCGCAGTATGGTGCACATAGCCAGACCACACCAGCAATGTTTTAACTTATTAACGCTTAACAAAAACAGTTAACTGAAAGAAAATTTAAAAAATGAAGAAGACGAAAATCAAAGAAAAACAACAATAATAACTAAAAATAAAAATGCTGTTATATTGTCTGCTAATAATAAGCCAGTAATTACGGTATGTAACTGCAATTAGACTGTGCCATTCAGTTCAGGGAGTATCTCTTTTGAATAAAAGCTCCTTGCTGCCTCTGGAGTATCGAAGATGCTGTCCTTTCCCTTAAATGAGACGCGGAGACGGGCTGGTTGTATTAGGCCATATCTCACACTGGCACCGCAGAAAAGAGCCTTCAGCTCTGCGGTTTACCAAGTCAGCACTAAAATCAGGAAAAATAAAGACCCTATTCCCGCTGAAAGTGAGCTGACCCTTCTCTCTAGCCAGGCGCAGAAGCTGCTCTTTAGCCTGAAAATAGTGGACTCTGAGGATAAAAGGCCTCGGGCGCTGGCCCTCTCGTGGTTTTGCAGCAGAGGAGCAATGCACCCTATCCAGGACGGGGGGAGGCAAGTCGATCCGGACCAAACACTTCACGGAAGAAGTTCGCCATGAACTCTGTTGGTCTCCCCTCCTCCATCCCCTCCGGAATTCCCACGACGCGTAGATTATTTCTCCTGCTCCGGTTCTCCAGGTCATCTATTTTGGCATGGAGCTTGTTATTTTCCGCACCAAGCAGATTGCAGGCTGACTCAAGGCCAGTAAGGTGGCTGTCAAACGTGTTCATAGAGCCCTCCATCTCCCGGACTTTATCAGAACACTCGGACACCGCGGCTTTAATGGGAGAATTATCGATTGAATTTCGGAACGAAGCATAGCAATCTCGTCCCAAACAACTTCCCTGATGATCCTGTGGAAATCGTCAAGCATAATGGAGCTGCAGCCGGGCCCACCTCCGCTCACCGCTACTTCGGCAGTCGGCCCCTGACGGTTTTGGTGGCATTGCAAAGTGATTATGACCAATAGCAGCAAAAATAACAATTAAATAGCAGATTAAAAGTTACTGATTAAGACAAACAAAAAAACAACTATTTAAAGGAAGGATAGTGAAGGATTGCTAAAGAGTTTTATGAAGAATTCAGGAACTACTGCATAACATGTCTACTCCATAGCACGCCCCCTGGTGGTCTCCTAGAAATGTGCTTGTTTTCAATTCAGCCTAGATTTACTGAGCACTTTCAGACGAATGGTAATGAGGAGCCGTCTGCTAGAAATGATCCTTTTTCTAAGATCCCCATTTATCTCTGTACACAGAGAGTTTGGTGATGATAATGGATAGAATTTCATGCTCCATGAGGAGGCAAGCTGTGGTGCCTGTAGTGCATTTAACTTTTCCACACCCTAGCAATAATAATATTATTATTATTATTATTATTATTATTATTATTAATAATAATAATAATAGCAATACACATAAAGTTAGTTAAAAACAGCAACAATCATTGTGATTTATTTAAACACATATGAGGATATAAATAACAGGAAAAGTATTCAATTTGGTAAATGTAAAGAATCAAGAAAATAAAAACCATATCAGTATCTCGCAGTATCAAAAACAAAATAAAAACAACACAATTCACTGTGAAACAAATAAAAATGTACCCACAAGTTCAAATTGTCATGAAAAGTAAATAAATGGCCAAATGTCCCCATAGATTGTATCCCTTGTTTTTATCGTTGGTGCACTTTTTTCAAATTTGGTGGAGATTGCTGAGCACTTAATCGAATTATACTGCAGAGAAAAACTCTTCACCTCGGTTATACACAACACAGTTCAATGAGGACTTATTCACTCAGACAACAATATAATTGAAGTAATTAAAAGAGCACAGTCCTGCCAGCTAACAAACGTAACTAAAGATATAAGCACGCCCCAACCACAAACTCACGCCACCTCCTCACGTCACAGATTAATTTTTATAAAGCAGTGGTTATCGCCTATTCTCCACACTATTCACTCTTTGAATTACAATTCACTGTACAGGCCCAGGAGGGTGGGTTTACATCTCAGACAGCATGCATATGTACACAGCAGCAATACAACAGACAGTTGTCAACAAAAGCACATTTTACAGGGTGTTACATATGCTTTTGTTTTGGATTGGCGGCTGGGAAGAGGATCGCTGACCTGCACAAATACAAATTAATAACTGGAGCATCTTTCAAATGTTTATTTTATTGTAAATTGATGGCAGCTCGTCAAATCTATTTGTGCTAATTCTGGATGATTTAATTAAAATTAACGAAAAGCTTAGTACACACTAACAGAGATGAAAGCACAATCATTTCAATTACATCAATAATTCATAACACATACAATTTGGTAAAGGAGATTCATTCTAATTGGCTAGAATTTGTCACTATGTAATTGCACTATGTAAGTTTCCCTTCCTTACAGGAAGCCTATTCCGTGGCGAGGCAGTTTAATATGATCCCGCCAGTGTGTGAACAGGCCGAGTATCATCTGTTCCAGAGGGAGAAGGTGGAAGTGCAGCTTGCGGAGCTAAATAGGCAAGTCTGAGCCCGTCTTCTCCCCTTTCATGTGCTTAGAAGTAATGAGTTTTAGCTCGTTCATCATGTCTCTTTTAACATTTTCACATTTCTGGGAGATTACATTGATTTGTTTTATTTTACTTTGTTTTTAGAAACGTTTTAGAAAGTAAAAATAGATTTCTAATACAAATACAAGAAAATAAAACTTTTTTTAAGGCTATAAGGTCTTAGGAGATAGATGGCCTCAATGGGCATGCAAGTATTGTGGGAAATTTCCACATTTCTCATAGATATATACTCGTTCTGTATTATCCTCGAAGAACGCGTACTGTTCACGTCCACTGTACTGTACTTCCTGACGGGTGCTGACCAGGCTGTGTTCACTGTGTGGGTGCAGGTGTGGGGGCGATGACTTGGTCTCCCCTAGCCTGTGGCATAATCACTGGGAAGTACGAGAACGGAGTGCCAGAGACCTCCAGGGCATCCATTAAGGTGCAGTATTTCTGCGAAACTTCCCCACTCAAACTTCAATTATTTCACAAGAGGACTGGCAGATTCAAATGTGCAAAAAAAAGCATTTTGAGGCTGTTGTGCATGTGTGGTCACCTTTTAAATCCAATGTTCTAATTCGCCCGTTTCTTCTAGTCCTAGCAGTGGTTGAAAGATAAAATACTGAGCGACGATGGGAGACGGCAACAAGCTAAGCTAAAGGAGCTTTCCCACATAGCAGAGAAGCTAGGCTGCACCTTACCTCAGCTGGCAGTGGGTAAGAGAATCCTGCCGATGGGACAGAGTACACAGAGATCCACACAGCCGTCTGGGATCAGACTACTCACTTCATAACTACAGATGGTGCTGTTTTTGTGAAATTCATCCTATTACATGGTCACAGATGGTGTTAATGACGTTTTACGTTTTTCGCTTCATTTCTTACGTTCTGAATATTAATTGACTGTATTTATTGGAAGAAAAAGATACAATTCAAGTCCAAAAAACAAAGTATGTGAAAGGTAATCCAAGCGTTGTCCTTCACAGCTTGGTGTCTGCGTAACGAAGGTGTGAGCTCCGTTCTTCTCGGCACATCTAATCCTGAGCATCTTACAGAAAAGCTGGGGGCTATACAGGCAAGCGCAACCTCTAAGCAAAGTGGATCCGAGCGTCCGTTTTACACTTGAAATGTTGAGGATGTTGCATAGCTTTTCTTATTGTCGGCCACCTTTTCTTTTTGTCTTCCAGGTACTTCCAAAGATGACATCTCACATAGTCACGGATATCGATCACATACTGGGGAACAAGCCCTACACCAAGAAGGATTACAGGTCATAAACGCTGGTTGTTTACTGGTCGACAACTGCAGATATCTAGACTAACTTTTCAATCAGCCCTCTCACTTCCAGGAATAAGTGGTGCGTGCAGCTCCCCTGCTATCTGCTGCTCAGTTTGGTGCAAACAAACAAAACGCAAACTGAGCTCGTGTAAGTGCATGTTGTTGCTGAGATAAATGTGTGCCTAAATTCTTTTTAAAAAGCACATCTAAAAAAGCAAAACAAGGATACTGCTGTATTTCTGTGATTACCTTGAACTGCTCTGCTTCCTTCATGCTCATGTGTTTAAGTAATACTTGCTTGATCTACAGGAAAGAACAGAATTATTAGATCTAACAAGAATCGAGACAAACCTTCAGGAAGAAAGAAAGAAAGAAAGAAAGAAAGAAAGAAAGGTTACAAAGATTTGGAGTTTAAGGTCAGCTGAATGGGAATTATATCATAGACCCTCTCCTTTTATTTAGAAGTCTACAAATTACACTAAGTTTAGAGCCATGCATCTGGATTTATATAGAGCCTTCTTACTGTGCATAGAGGTGATGAAGGAAGAACAAATGAACTTGGCTCCGTTTGCATTGACTTAAGGAACTGCCTCTACCTTTGCCTGCAAACTGCAGTACCGATTGCTAATGTAATGATGAGAATGTATTACCAACTACATTATAAAGATGTCGAAGACCATGGTTTATTATATTGCTTGTTTTGGGTGTTTTAGATTCAAGCATGTTACAGGACATAGCGTATAGCAAATAAAATTAGGTTCTTTTTGGGGCGGGGGTATGGTAGGTCTGGGGAAAAATAAAAATGAAACCTAGTGAAGTTAAGATATACAGTAAAAATGTATATAGTTTGTCCTATACAGCAGCACACAAACCATACATTACTGACTTTTTTTGTGCTTCATCATACGCTGGTCATGATGACTGCAGGAGCTTGACCTTCGCTAAGCAACAGTACAAGATAAAGAGCACAAACAGAATCCCGTCCCAAAAATGTGACTCCATTTCCAAGTCTGTCCAAGTTCATCGTTCTTAATTCCACCGATACATTTGTATTTTTTAGACATTTTTGGTTTAGAGAGTTTCAAAAACACAGGAGCCATCAGCCATATATATTTTGGTACTTTTACACCCACTGTATAGAGTGCCTTGAATACGCCTTTCCCCTGGTGTTGATGTTCTCCGATACCAGTGTGACGTTGTGTGGCAGTGTCGCCCAAACCAGCTTGCTTCAACAGAAATGTAAATTTACTCTGAATAAAATGAATCCTCTATGTTTTCTACAATTTGTAAAATTGTATGATGGGAAGAAAATAAATGTTAACTTTTTTAACTTCCCCCTATAACCACAACATGCTTTTTGTCGCCATTATAAAACTATTGTATATATTTTAGCTTGATTAAATAAATGCATAATGCTTATTAATGGTTTTTGTTATCTATTCCCCACTTTAGAGCCCTGCATTTCAGCCCGAGCCCGACGGGCCTTGACTTATTTACACCTCTCGGGCCGGGCTTCGGGCCTGTTATAGGCTCCTCCTCCTTTTTATATTTTAGACATTAATTAATTAAAAGAAACTATGAGAAGTTGATGATGGTAAAACAAACATAGAAAGATGTTATATAATCTATCGCACTGACACGCATGACACAGTCTGTTCACGCACACACAGGCACACAGGTTTCCCACGGACAACACGAGAGCATGCTACTGCGCCTGCGCAGACCGGCTCGCACGGTGTTAGTGTCCCCGGCAGCGACGGCAGCAGCAGCAGCAGCGTGTCTTCAGTGCAGCTGGAAGAGTTAGAGAAGAAAGCAGGACTGGACAGAAACCTCCACTGTGGATGCTGTGCTTTTCTCCACGATGCTCTGTAAGAGACTGTTCTTCTGGCTGTAGCCATGTTAAGACTAGGAGACTTTATTGTCATTAGTCTAACTGTTGGAAACTATTGGGAATAAGAATGGCCATGTTCTGTGGTGACACCTTGATTTTTGAGGTAAGGTAAGATAACCTGCGTGTTTTATTGTATTTGTTTAGATCGTACAGCCCGTTCGTTCGTTTTTCCGCACTCCATTGCGAGCAGCAGAGCAGCCTGGTCAGCTTGTCAAAAATGCCTTTTTACTGTGGTGGTGATAATAAACATTTAAACTGACATTGTGTGATATGCTTGAAGTGTTTTATATCTATCGATTTTATTGTAGGCAAGTCAAGTGTTGATTTGAGAGGCTAAATTGATCAAACGTGATCAACTCGCTGTCGGCCGCTGGCCGCTTGGTCGTCACTTTTGAAAAACAAAAACTTTAACAAACAAAAAATTCTCCAAACATTTTTCTAAATTAACTTAATAAAGAAATGAAAAGAAATATAACTACTTTGCCATTAAAAACAAAACTGAACTATTTTAATGGCTGCAACAGTAGTATAGGCTCTGTAATGGGAAAAAAAAAAACAAAAAAAAACCACGGGCTCCAGTCGGACTCGGGCCAATAATTGTGATAAGCTGTCAGACAAGGGCCGGGCTGGGGCCTGAGCGTCTCGGGCCGGGGCCGGGCTGGGGCCTAGATTTGACGCCCGTGCAGGGCTTTACCCCACTTCTGTATAATTGACTGCTGGAAAACAAGCACTAGTCCTTAACGGCAGGAGCCTCCTTTAAAAAGTGTTCAATCATAACCAGCTTTGTACATGTCACGAAAAATAAAAACATGCAGCCGCGTTGGCTCTGAATATTGTTACGCATGCAAAATAAAATTCAAATCAGATACCTGACTTGGCAAACTTTATTTGTAAAAAGTAGAGACCATTTTCCAGCCTCCATTTTTGTCATGTGTGAAGTCAGTATTTTACACTTTGCTCAAAGACCCCTGCACCAATATACTCCTGTAAAAAAGCAGATCCCTCCCACCCCCCGATTGGTCATCATTCTCCTGCAGCAATATTCAGAGGCAGCTTATTTGGATCCAGTGGACAGCAGGGCAATGAGGCCAGAGGAAGCACTGATTGACAAGATGTAATTTCTGCAAAGATTACGTCAAGGAAGAAACACTTGAAGAACAAGACTGCATAAGACAGAATATTCTGTTCTATAGGTTTGTTACTCACAACCATAACCAAGCTGCTAAGAAACACCTTGTAATAGGGCTGTCCCTACCGCTTTATCTTGCAACTAAAATTCTTCAGTGCGTTGGCCAAATGACTTTCAATGGTCAGCATTTGTCAGCAGCGCACAAAATTGCAAGCAGTGCGTTTAGGTATGCAAGCAGAGACAACACCGATATCCACTGTGGGAACAGGAAAGAAAGGATACACTGTTGGGTTGAAGTTCTTCAGCAGGAAGAAGGAGGCGATGATGACGAGGACCAGGAATAAGGTGTTGTTGTAGAAGATGGAGAAGGTGGTGGCTTCATAATCTGCAACTTCGTTCTTTTTCCAGAGGATTCTGTTTGAAGGGGTTCTGGTTAGAGGAGCTCTACGCATTTATACAGCAGGAGACTAAAATGATTCTCAATTACATGTAACCACCCAGAGGAGGAGGAGGAGGAGGAGCAGGAGGGAGGGTGAAACAAACTGCTTTATTCCAGCTAAACTTCACCAATATACAGCTAAGCACTTTAGATTACTTTTCATGATCACTACCCATCTGTCATTAAGGTTAAAGCAACATGTTTGAATCCTTATGCAACCCATGTGACCCCTGTGGGCAAAAAGCAGGTCACTGACTGGCCTGGCCATACACACCGTTCATCCTTCTCCTTGCGAGACATTTTCCTGCTGTCTGCCTCAGAGAGTTTGCGCGTCACTTCCTTAGAAACTGCATCTTCACGTTTCTGGGCTACTCTGAGGACAAGAGATCGACAGGCGATTTATAGACGTGTAATTATAAATCTGTAGTCGTTATTCATTACTGTGACCAACAACAACAACAACCGTAGCTATCAGACTACCTTATCTTCCCCGACAAATAACTACATCTGCATGCAACTGCTAGACTGCAAAAGAAAGCACTGAGGACAGGTTATTAGAGACGGGGACAGAGAGAACCTACTTGTGTTTCAGGACAAATTTGACATTTTTGTAGGCAAAGGCAACAAGGTATGTGCTGACGAGAGTCATGACACAGTAGAGAACTGCAGACTGAACCAGGTCCATATGCCATATCCTCCAGTAGAGCCCTGGGGGGAAAGTTTTCAATTAATATGTGAATAAACACTTTTGCATTACACCCAAAAACCTGCATATGAAATTACTTTCACTGCTATATTTCTCACTTGCCAAAGGTGTCTGGGGGGGTTATTTTGTATACAGGCTTATAGTACTAGAAACTACATACAATTATTTGTTTTAATGAATGCAAGATGTTCCTCACATTATTGGATGCAATTCATACTGGATCGTGTAAGTTTGTGCATCAGAGCAAGACGGACGGAAGGGGAATAAAATTGGGAAGTATTTTTAGCATAGATATCCACATTTTCGCCCTGAAGTACACAGTGTTGCATTGAGCAAGCCAGCAACAGTCTCTTATTAGTTCTGAGCTGTGTGACGTGTCGCCGATCACTGCTACAATGTAACACCGGCATACAGTTCCAGCTTCTTGTTCAATATACTTTCTGCCATGCTGGCAAATGCAGACATGAAGGTTAAAGTGGCGATTTGAAAAACAGCCAATTTAAATAACAAATCACACAAATTGAGTAGAATTGTTAGTAGTAGTATTGGTGTAAAAATGGCCTGTTGTTGGAGATCATTTTAAAGAGGCGACTCTAGCGCTGCCACTACGAGCCACATCGGCGAGTGACGGTCGTGTTCGTGCCGCGCAGATGTCCGCAGATCTGCGCTGCTCCACCAATGGGATCGGTGGAAATCTGCAGATCTGCGGAAACCTGCGCTACACCAAGGCGACCGGCTATACACTACACAGCGCATCAGTACTGCACTGTACTACACCTAATTGTGCCCATCCCACCGTCTCAAACACACAGTCATTTTGTATCGCAAGGTGTAGGTGTATGTTGCATGACCTATAGCTATAGGTTAAGTTAAAATACAGCCTCATTGAGAAAAAAAAACAAAAAAACACTGGACAATCATAATTATGCAAACATCTGTTTTCGAGTGGGGGTGCAGCTGTTTATCTCGGGTGTGTTCATTTAGTACAGAAACTGGGGTGCATTGGCCTGCATTGGCCACCAGAGGGGGCGCTTTATTACTGGACGAACTTTTTTCACGCTGAGAAAGACGACACATGAAGTACTAACTCTGCCACAATGATGCCCTCAATGAGGCGCACATGGAAGTGGAGTGATGCACCAGGCAGAGGAAGAGGAGGAGCCTAGATGGGAAATGTAATGAATTCCTTCTGAGGTCCATAAGAAATAAGTAATCACAAGACAATATTGAAAAGTCACAATGTCTTTTTATAATTTTTATAATACTGGTGGCAGTATTGCATTGTAATATTTTCTATACAGGAAACTGCATGACTTATTTCTTATGTAGTTCATTTTCCTTCAAAAGAAAAAACAAAAACAAGGCCGTATAAACGAGTATTTACTTGTGTGGGCGTGCTCTCTCATTTATATCTAGCTAGCAAGCTAGTGACAAACAGGACACTTACATCAGAAGTGAGCATAAATCTCATAAGCAATGCTCATGTGCGTCTAAAAAATGCAAGGCTAATTTACAATCAAGATGAGAAATAATCATAACACACTGAAGACAAACATTTTAAATTTGACAAGCACACATGCATCATTTCAAAACCGTGCAAAACAGTTAAGTATGTGAATGTAACTGTGATGTAAAAAACAATGAAGATTAGTCTGTAATATATGATTTGAGACACAGCTTGAGTGTCCATGCACTACGCATTGCCCTATTATAAAAAATATGAACAATAAGGATGTATTTTATAATCACGGTGCCCCAGGGGTTGGTCTTGGGACCCGGGTTCGAATTCAGTCTTGGCTCCTCACACCTCCCATTGACAGGTTGCTTAGGTTGATTGGCTGCTCTGTTGGGTGTGTCGGTGGTGTGCCCAGATAACATTCACAATAATAAACACAGGAGCGTCTGGAATCGGCCCACTCACCCCAGCTCGAGGATGGGCGGCTTGTCCCATGAGGCCGGCGCTGAGCTCGGCCGGGTGCCCCCTCTTCAACAGCACCAGTCCTCTCCCATCCCGACTAAATCTCATACTAATCGAGCTTCCTTCTCTTCAATCTCACCTCTCTGTGACTCTGAACGTTCCTCTCTCCTCCTAGGTCACAAACACACACACTCCTACACCCTGCTCATCCCCATGCTGACACGAACCTGGCCGGCCTCCCTGCAGCTGCTGCCCGCCCACTCCAGCTCAGCCAGAACTCTGCAGCTCGGCTGGTGTTCTCTTTGCCCCGATTCTCACACGCTACTCCACTGCTCCGCTCCCTCCACTGGCTCCCAATCCTGGCTTGACATTGACCCTCACCTGTCTCGACCAGACTGCACCGAGCTACCTTCAGACCCTGACCTCTCCGTACACCCCCTCCAGATCTCTCTGGTCTTCCTGCGCCAGAAGACTAACATTACCTCCTCTCCACTCCCCTCCCTCCAGAGTCCACTCCTTTTCATCCCTGGCCCCTAAGTTGTTGGACGACCTTCCCACTGAAATCAGGACAGCAGAGTCCCTGACCACCTTCGGGCGATTTCTCAAGACATATCTTTTCAGACTGAACTTGTAATTTAGTTGTTTATTCCCATGTGGCTCAGCTCCCCTGTATATTTTCACTTTATGTAACATTTCATCAAACTACATGCTTTTACATTGCTAGTACTCGTGTTGTTTATTTGATTTCCCTCATGCACCCTTCCCCTTAGCTCTTAACTATGTCTTCACATCTTGTCAGCTCACAATCTAGGATGTAGGACTTGTATTTTGTATACAGGGGCATAGGGCGGATCCTATTGAAACCGTGCTGTTTCCACCCTGGTCCTACAGTTCCTCTTCCTGCTTTTTGTTCCAGCTGAGCTCAGTCTCAATGGCTTCTGTAAAATCGGAGCTTTTTAATAGTTTTTCTAGCAGTTGGGGAAAATATAAAATGATTTAAGACTCTTCAACAACTAAACCAAAAGTCAATTTACATGTATGTTTCAGTGTGTGTGTGTGTGTGTGTGTGTGTGTTGCTTGCCATAAAAAACAGTAGCACCTGACCAGTAAAAAAATTACCTGGTGAGCATAATGAGGCGGTATGTTTTTTTTCTCCATGATCAGGTGCTGATAGATGAAATGAAATCACCTATGGAAGAATCAAATCTATATAGAAATATTCAACCCCTAAACTTAATCAAAAATAACTAACAAAATATCATCAAGAAAGATTTGCTAGTTGCCGAGTCCTGGTACTGTGAGGAGTTGAGAAATGTCTTTCGTCCACGTTTAGGGAAAAAAAAACATCAGGCAGAAACAATTATTTATATTTTTATTATATTGTTTTTGGCAGGAAATTTTGACATGACACTACATACTGAGATGCATACACTATATACTGAGATACATACACTATATACTGAGATACATACACTATATACTGAGATGTATACACTATATACTGAGATACATACACTACACACTGAGATACATACACTATATACTGAGATACATACACTATATACTGAGATGTATACACTATATACTGAGATACATACACTATATACTGAGATGTATACACTATATACTGAGATACATACACTATATACTGAGATGTATACACTACACACTGAAACACATACACTATATACTGAGATGTATACACTACACACTGAGATACATACACTATATACTGAGATACATACACTATATACTGAGATGTATACACTACACACTGAGATACATACACTATATACTGAGATGTATACACTACACACTGAGATACATACACTATATACTGAGATACATACACTATATACTGAGATGTATACACTACACACTGAGACACATACACTATATACTGAGATGTATACACTACACACTGAGATACATACACTACATACTGAGATACATACACTATATACTGAGATGTATACACTACACACTGAGATACATACACTATATACTGAGATGTATACACTATATACTGAGATGTATACACTACACACTGAGATGTATACACTATATACTGAGATGTATACACTACACACTGAGATACATACACTATATACTGAGATGTATACACTATATACTGAGATGTATACACTACACACTGAGATACATACACTATATACTGAGATGTATACACTACACACTGAGATACATACACTATATACTGAGATCGTATACACTATATACTGAGATACATACACTATATACTGAGATACATACACTATATACTGAGATCGTATACACTATATACTGAGATACATACACTATATACTGAGATGTATACACTATATACTGAGATGTATAGACTATATACTGAGATACATACACTATATACTGAGATCGTATACACTATATACTGAGATACATACACTATATACTGAGATGTATACACTATATACTGAGATACATACACTATATACTGAGATGTATACACTACACACTGAGATACATACACTATATACTAAGATACATACACTATATACTGAGATGTATACACTACACACTGAGATACATACACTATATACTGAGATACATACACTATATACTGAGATGTATACACTACACACTGAGATACATACACTACATACTGAGATACATACACTATATACTGAGATGTATACACTATATACTGAGATACATACACTATATACTGAGATGTATACACTACACACTGAGATACATACACTATATACTGAGATACATACACTATATACTGAGATGTATACACTACACACTGAGATACATACACTATATACTGAGATGTATACACTATATACTGAGATGTATACACTATATACTGAGATACATACACTATATATTGAGATGTATACACTACACACTGAGATACATACACTATATACTGAGATCGTATACACTATATACTGAGATACATACACTATATACTGAGATGTATACACTACACACTGAGATACATACACTATATACTGAGATACATACACTATATACTGAGATGTATACACTACACACTGATACATACACTATATACTGAGATGTATACACTACACACTGAGATACATACACTATATACTGAGATACATACACTATATACTGAGATGTATACACTACACACTGAGATACATACACTATATACTGAGATGTATACACTACACACTGAAATATGCTATACTGAGACATATTATTTCTCACCCATATCTTTGAAAGCTGTTTGCTATGCATCTGCCATGTTGAAGATTAGAGGCAGAAGAACGGGTGTGTTTATTTCAAATACGAAGTGTCTTGAATGTATTTGTATTTGTATACTAAGTTCTGCTGTATCTTTAGTTCAATCCAACGATGAGGATATTATTTAATAGAAGTGAGAATGTGCCTGGGAGCTATATGGCGGTACGAATTTACTAATGACTTCATCCTCCACCAGCTTACATACAGGAACCTGGAGGATCATTTACGAGTTATCAGTGCAATACTGCATGTGTGCTCTGAACATGATGCTTCTGGCATACAAGAGCTGCTTACAATTGTGGAAAATATGTACAGTTCAATGTTGTAATTGTATAGTAACTTTGACAACTCAAAGAGTTTCCTGCCATAGTTCTTCTGTCCTATTAATACATCGATCTGCAAGACGTGGAAGACCACGATTTCAAATATCAGCAGAACAAATAAACTATTGTGTCTCTTTAGGACTGAGTTGGCAAAACATTGCCAGATGATGTGTAATTAACAGAAGAACACTGTATCGTCATTGACTAAGACCTGGTATTGAACAACATGCATTTTCCATGGTTTCGGATTATCAGTTAGATAGTGTTTTCTGCGAGATATTGTCTAAACGCCTAGCTGGGGAAACTTATATAACAGGCAGTCTGAGATCTCGTGGCCTCCGTGTCCCATGTTGGCGCATTCGTCAGTCTCTTCAACTCCTCGATCCAGTTGGCAGGGCTTTCCGAACGGGGTTGCCAAATGCAACTCCGAAATTCACCCCAGTGGTGAGCCAATTTTCCCCCATTTCCAAACATTTCCACCCATTTTCACAATAACCTTATTAGAGAGGAATTGCATATACAGTATTATTATTATTATTTTTATTATTATTATTATTATTATTATTAATATTATTTCTTGGCAGACGCTCTTATCCAGGGCGACTTACAAAATATAAGTGCAATACAAAGTGCAGTACAGTTCAAGGCATAAAACATTACAAATTTGAAGTTACATAATACAGTGCAATTCAAAGCATAATACATTTTACAAATTCCAATTTACACAAGTGTATACAATATATGAGGTCTTACATCCTGGATTGTAAAATCTGATGAGTGCAGACAAGATGTTAGATCACAGTCAAGGGCCAAGGGGAAAGGAGCAAAGGGGAAATCAAAATGGACAAAATTACAAGTCCTGTCTGAAAAGATGCGTCTTGAGTAAGCGCTGGAAGGAGGTCAGGGACTCTGATGCTTTGACTTCAGTGGGAAGGTCGTTCCACCACTTAGGGGCCAGGGATGAAAAGGAGCCGGCGCTGGAGGAAGGGGAGTGGAGAGGAGGCAGAGTTAGTCTTCTGGCACCAGAAGACCGCAGAAGTCTGGAGGGGATGTATGGAGAGACGAGGGACTGAAGGTAGCTTGGTGCAGTGTGGTCGAGACAGCGGTAGGTGAGGGTCAGTGTCTTGAACTGAATGCGTGCCGCTGTTGGGAGCCACTTGAGGGAGCGGAGCAGTGGAGTAGCGCGTCGGAATCAGGGCAGAGAGAATATCAGATGAGCCGCAGAGTTCTGGATGAGCTGGAGTGGGCGGGTAGTGGATGCAGGCAGGCCGGCCAGGAGGGAGTTGCAGTAGTCCAGGCGGGAGAGGACCGGTGACTGGACGAGCTGCTGAGTGGAGTAGTTGGTGAGGAAGGGACGGATTTGGCATATGTTGCTCAGGAAGAATCTGCAGGTGTGTGTCATGTGCCAAGTGTAGAGCACAGGATCGAGGCGAGGGTCACTCCTAGGTTCTTAGTGGAAGAAGAAGGAGAGAGTGTCATAGATTCCAAGGGGATTGAGATGGAGAGATCAGCATAAGGTGAGGAAAAGGGGGGAAAAGAGGAGATCCGATTTGCAGAGGTTGAGCTTGAGGTGATGCGAGTGCATCCAGGCGGAGATAGCAGACAAGCAGGAAGAGATGTGAGAGGGGATGAGAGGGTCAGAAGAGGGAAAAGACAGGAAGATCTGGGCATCATCTGCATAGAAGTGGTAGGCGAAACCATGAGATGTGATGAGGGGGCCCAGGGAGCGAGTGTAGAGAGAGAACAGGAGGGGGTTCAGGATGGAGCCTTGGGGTACGACTGTAAGGAGAGGTTGGGGGGTGGATGAGGAACCTCGCCAGGTCACTTGATAGGTCTGGCCGTTGAGGTGGGAGGAGAACCAGGTGAGAGCAGTCCCAGAGATTCCAAGGTCAACGAGGCAGGAGAGGAGGATGGAGTGAAATTGGGCTTCAAGGCATTCAAAACAGAAAACCGGAGACGCTTCTTCACACAGAGAGTCGTCACAATCTGGAACAAACTCCGCAGCGATGTGGTAGATGCTGAAAATTTGGGAACGAGCACGATGGGTCGAATGGCCTCCTCTCGTTTGTAAACTTTCTTATGTTCTTACTTCTGTCCCAGGAAATGCAACAGTAACAGGCTGCTGACCAGGTTAATAGTCATTTAATAGTCTTTTTGTGTCATCTTGAGAAGGTGTGCATTTAAGTACGAATTTAAATTGACATGCAGTATGAAAGGAGGTTGGTAAGTCATGATGTTTAAAGCCAAAGGTCTATTGCACATGTATTGTATTTTCAAGTGTGTGCATTTATCCTGCTAAATTTATTTTGAAAGTAGAAGATTGATTCAGCAGGTCTTTTTTTTAATGCAGCCACTTGCTGGTAAAATTGTAAACCAGTAAAATGCATGAAGAAAAACAAAACTTGAATATAATTAGTTCAGTTGTTTAAACACATAAATCCAACAGCTCTCATATTTAAATTGCACCTAGATCTAGTGGATTGACTGGAAAGATGCTAGGGATAAAAATAATAGTGAAATAGTAATTATTATTTGGGTGATTTTTAAGTGAAAAGAGGAATTCACGTTGACTCCACCTTGCAGACTGATATTGTGCTATTGTGCAGGCCTACACACTTCTTTGCCACTAGAGTGAATTCAGTTTTTTTTTTTTAGTAATTACTGTTTTATTAATTAAATGTCTATTCACCCTATAATTGTATATTTTTTAATTTATGGTGATTACTATTAAATAAACATACATACAGTTAATAGTTTATTTGTGGATGTTGGCAAATACTATTTGTTCTGGTTAAATAACTGACGTATTCAGTGTTATAAAGTGAACTTAGGAATTGATTTATTTTGTGGTTTAGTGTAAACAACAACAACAGAACCGAACCTGGCGTCTAGCTGACGAAATACACACAAATTCATTGTCTAGCAACTTGCTCAACACACAACTGAAGAGAGTGCAGCCGGGTGGCGCTTAACTGCAGAACTCAATATTATTGACGAGTGGGGCAGTCCATCATCACTGTTCGAGGGCAGGCTTGGGACCACTATAGGAAAATTAAAATGAGGAAAAGAACCCCCCGTTTTTTACTTTAGCCCCGTTTGATATCCTTTTTCCCCCATGGCTTTGGTTTCCCCCCAATCTGGCAACCCTGCGAGCGGCGCGTCACCACACCCTTATATATCCCCTTATCTGGTGACTCCCTCCCGTCCAATCACCGCTCTCAGGCTGTACCACCCGGAGACTGGGGGAGCCAGTAACCCACAAACATCCCTCCCTAACCCAACACAATAACACCCCACAAGTGATGCGCAGTTCGATTCTTTTTAGTAACTCGATTCATTTGATTCAGTTCAGTTTGGTGAATCAATTCATTTTGTTCATTTCATTCAATGATTCAGTGACTCGAACCAATGCAGACCGAATCAGGATTGGTTAGATAGACTTGAACCGGAAAGAACAAGTCGTTCACAAACTGCACACAAAAGCTAAGAAAAGTCTATATTTGACTGGGTTCAATTCAATTTAATTTAATATTTAAAGTC
This sequence comes from Amia ocellicauda, assembly GCF_036373705.1. Taxonomy (NCBI): domain Eukaryota; kingdom Metazoa; phylum Chordata; class Actinopteri; order Amiiformes; family Amiidae; genus Amia; species Amia ocellicauda. Next base: position 36,436,466 of record NC_089856.1, on the reverse strand, counting down.
CTATAGATAACAACAGCATTAACATTATTTAGCCAACACGATTAATCTAATTAAATGTAATATATTGTTTTAATAATATCGTTAAATATCTTACACATAGGTGTATCTCAATTATTAATATAAATAATAATAATTATTGGTCATTTTGTTTATTTAACTCAAGATGACTTGCAAGTATTGATAATAATTTGTGCAAAATGTTTAATCTGTATAAAACATTACAAAAACAGACCTCATAGTGATTCATTGTATTTTTTTATTTGTTTGGTAGACGTACTTAATAAATACAAACTGTAATGTACACACACACACACACATTATGTACAGTATATAATATTGCCAGACTCGAGAGTCAGTGAAACACTGTCGATAGGCTGGTAACCAACTCCTGAGCGCCGCGCTGCTCGTTCATAGGGTGAATCAAAAGAACCGAATCAATGCAGACACTGATGTGATTCCCATCGTTCACCAAAATGATTCTTTCAAAACACTGCCCCTGGGCCCTGCGGCTGCACAGCACCCCTGGCATACAGAGAAACGGAGGGAACACAGAGGCCAAAACAAAAGAGGCAGCTAATCCCTGATGTTAAACTGCCAACAACTTGAGAAGCGGACAGACGAACTGGCTGGCAGCCCCCCTGAGACTGCATCACGTGACACCCATCAACCAAGAAACACAGCCTAAGACCCCGTTCACACTTGAGATTTAGGCCGGCCCTGGGAGCCAGGTCAAAACTAGTCCCGCTTCGACCCGGCCTAATGCCAGCCTAAATGTAAATGTGAACGCGCCGGCTCATATACACTATATACTGAGGTGCATACACTATATACTGAGATGCATACACTATATACTGAGATCATATAAACTATATACTGAGATCGTATAAACTATATACTGAGATCGTATAAACTATATACTGAGATGCATACACTATAGACCGAGATCGTATACACTGTATACTGAGATGCATACACTCGCCTCAAACCTAAGGCCTGATGTGTGACTTAGACCCCGTTCACACTTATTAGGCCGGCCCTGGGCCGCCTCAAATTTAGTCCGGCTTTTTTCAGACACCCAGTTCACACTTGCGGTTTTAGGAGCCTAAGTGCGTCACATATGCGGGCGAAAAGGCGGCCTAAACGAAATGCATGCCGGGAATAAACAAATCTGCTCTAACAAACCAGTGACGCAGGACATTAAATCTGCTTACAGGTGTATGCGCTGTATTTATAATCACAACTTATTAATATTGATTGGCTATTGTTCGGTTCTATATTGTATTTGAAAGTAATCTTAACCCTTTGCAGCCGAAGCTTTCTAAAATAATTAAAAATGTGCTGGTTCAGTGGGGAATCTAATTAATATATTTCCCTTTTCAAATGTCTGTCTGTGGTTCTGCACGTCTGAAAGTGCTGTTACAATTCACCCGAAAGCGAAGCACCTTTATTAGCACATCTGCATTAAATCACAATAAATCTTATGCATTAGTAAGCAATCGTGTGCATCGAAAGCAGCCTCTGTGACGCGTCTATAGTTTTATCCTCAGACAGCAGCGCTGTGCACTTCCTGCGGTTTGTTTTTTAACTTCATCTTCATCCACATTGTAAACAGCGCTTTCATTTCTGCATCGTCCCAGTTTTTACCTCTAACGCTGGCATTTGTGATTGTACTGCTCAGCTCAATATAACTGCATTTCGGATTGCATAGTAAATAACTGGTCTCGTATTAAAATGCACTGATTTGAATGGAAACCTGCTTCGGTTAAATTTATATCGTTTTAATGCAAAATGCAGATAATTAATAAAGTTATGGTCCCGTTTCACAATTTCACAATGCAATTTCCACGTGTAAAATGCATACTGTTAAATTTCAGACTTCAATCATACTTAGTACAAGAACAACAAATAGCAAGTTTACCAGCTACACACACTTTTAATCGACCGAGTAGTTTGAACTGTTTACACTATAACTCATTACTTAACCTAGACTTTTATAATATATATATAGATGTGAACTAGCGAAATGTATCGGTACATTTAAGGCTATAGATCGATATGACATTCAAACAATACAGAGACAATACTGTGTCCTGCAGCGCTGTAGCTGTTTTGCCATCTGTGTTTATTCCGCGTCTCTCTGACCCCGTTCACACTTGAGATTTAGGCCGGCCCGGGCCGGGTCAAAACTAGTCCCGCTTTGCGACCCGGCCTAAATCTTTCGACCCGGCCTAATGCCGGCCTAAATGTAACTGTGAACGCGCCGGGCCCTGGGCCGGGTGGAAAGCGTCAGCAACTCAAGCCCCGCCCCCAGAGACGCGTGTCTGAGAGACCCGGAATAAACAGAGAATTAACACGGTCACCGAAACAGGTACACAATACAGGATACACAGTATTGTCTCTGAATTGTTTGAATGTCATATCGATCTATAGCCTTAAATGTACCGATACATTTCGCTAGTTCACATCTTTATATATATTATAAAAGTCTAGGTTAAGTAATGAGTTATAGTGTAAACAGTTCAAACTACTCGGTCGATTAAAAGTGTGTGTAGCTGGTAAACTTGCTATTTGTTGTTCTTGTACTAAGTATGATTGAAGTCTGAAATTTAACAGTATGCATTTTACACGTGGAAATTGCATTGTGAAATTGTGAAACGGGACCATAACTTTATTAATTATCTGCATTTTGCATTAAAACGATATAAATTTAACCGAAGCAGGTTTCCATTCAAATCAGTGCATTTTAATACGAGACCAGTTATTTACTATGCAATCCGAAATGCAGTTATATTGAGCTGAGCAGTACAATCACAAATGCCAGCGTTAGAGGTAAAAACTGGGACGATGCAGAAATGAAAGCGCTGTTTACAATGTGGATGAAGATGAAGTTAAAAAACAAACCGCAGGAAGTGCACAGCGCTGCTGTCTGAGGATAAAACTATAGACGCGTCACAGAGGCTGCTTTCGATGCACACGATTGCTTACTAATGCATACGATTTATTGTGATTTAATGCAGATGTGCTAATAAAGGTGCTTCGCTTTCGGGTGAATTGTAACAGCACTTTCAGACGTGCAGAACCACAGACAGACATTTGAAAAGGGAAATATATTAATTAGATTCCCCACTGAACCAGCACATTTTTAATTATTTTAGAAAGCTTCGGCTGCAAAGGGTTAAGATTACTTTCAAATACAATATAGAACCGAACAATAGCCAATCAATATTAATAAGTTGTGATTATAAATACAGCGCATACACCTGTAAGCAGATTTAATGTCCTGCGTCACTGGTTTGTTTTAGCAGATTTGTTTATTCCCGGCATGCATTTCGTTTAGGCCGCCTTTTCGCCCGCATATGTGACGCACTTAGGCTCCTAAAACCGCAAGTGTGAACTGGGTGTCTGAAAAAAGCCGGACTAAATTTGAGGCGGCCCAGGGCCGGCCTAATAAGTGTGAACGGGGTCTAAGTCACACATCAGGCCTTAGGTTTGAGGCAAGTGTATGCATCTCAGTATACAGTGTATACGATCTCAGTATATAGTGTATGCATCTCAGTATATAGTTTATACGATCTCAGTATGTAGTGTATACACCTCAGTATAGTGTATGTACCTCAGGGTTGAATTATGTCCCTAACGGCCAAACCCCACCCCAGGCCCAGGCTCTCAAACTGCTCGAGGCCGTAGGGGCTCCCCATGTTGCCCAGGCACCTCAGGCTGTCCCCCACCCCCGCCAGCTCAACTGCTGCTGGCAGAGCAGGGTGACCAGCCGGACGCTGAGGTTGTCCTTGTCCAGGGGGCTCAGCACCTGCAGGGTCAAGAACACGGGCGTTAACGCGCGGGTCACACTGCACACTGCTGCTGCCGTCAGCTCACAACGGCATGATTGTGTGTCTCCCACCGCTCTGTGTGCGCCTGGGTTTACATTTCAATACATCAATACAAAAGGGATGCAATCTGACTACAGACCACCAGGGAGTTTGGAGCATCAGAAAAGACAAATGAACAGAATAATCTGAACTAATCTCAACTCTGTGTCAGATTCAATATTGATCCTCACTGTCAGCTATTGGCAATGGTGATGTGCAATCCTATCTTGGCAATGATATCTAAAGGTCCAGTATCGCACAACCTAATGAACGATTTTCACAGAAAAAAGTAAACAAAAATCATTCCAATGTGTGTATTTGTTTTAGAAATAACACTTAAGCATCCAAATTAAAATAAAAAGTGTCTTTTGCAATACCTGTGGATGGCCTCTGTGACAGTTCTCTCTTTGGGCATTCCTCTCAAGCCTCAGCAGATACTCCATAAGCTTTAGATTAAAACAGAATGACACTTCAGTTACCTTTCTCGGCAAACACGGTTAGGCACCTACATACAATCGCTTACAGAGAACAAGTTACTTCCTGCACAAGCACTCAGTCTGTTAATGTCTTAGTCACATGCGTACGTCTCTGCAGAATAACTCAACAGCACAGTCTACAGGAGAGCACAGTCTCACTACAACACAACAGAGTGAGAAAGTACACGGCAGATAGTTACCTCAGAAGACTGCAACCCCAAGAGCTCCCAGTCCCACTTGCCATCATGGAAACTGCAAGATAAACAGTACAGCAGGCATGGTTTCTTTCTTCTCTTAACATTTGACAGATTAAATATTTCAGGATTGTGTCGCACTTGCTGACAAGCTAACAAATCAGCTCAGACTCAGGAACATGACTCCAGCTCAAAGAATTAATCTTTAAGAGAGAGTGAAAAAGAGAGAGAGGAGGGGGGTAAAATTCAGGGTAAGAGAGGGAGAGAGAGAGAGAGGCGGAAAGACAGAGCCATGCTGAAGGACACAGGGACAGGGGAGACGTACAATGTTTCCAAGTCCTGGGACACGGAGAAAAGGAACTCTTGCCGCTTCTGCTGCACCAAGCAGGCGGCGCGCACGATCTTGTGCCGTGGCGTGCGCTGGGTCACCAGGGTCACCAGGTCCTCTGTCACCGTCTCCAGGTCAGTCTGTGGACACAGGCACAAGAGGTCGGGGGAGAGATCAGGGAGGGGTCAGATTACATACTGATTATTTCCCATGAATCCAAAAACAAACCGAAGCCCCAGGGAAACAGCCACCTTACCTGCATACGTTTGAATGTTTTCTCCTTTCTGCTATTGACTTCCAGAAAGACCCCGTATGCAGAAGAGCAGGCCAGGATGCGCCTGGTCTTCAAGAGCTCGTGCATGGCGTCGTCAAAGAAGGTGGTGTCGGGGGCGCCACCCTCTCCTGTAGAGGCAGAACACAGAACACGGGCCGGGGGGGCGAGTCTCAGCATACAGATTAAGCATGTCCGCATCCAGTGTGAATTCACAAACTCTCTCACTAGGCACAGGTCAGTGGGGGTACGGGAGTCTCACTCACGTTCGCTCAGTGCCCGGCTCAGCTGCTCTATCCTCTGTTTTCCGGTGATCAGAAGTTCCTGCTCCAGCTGCGGGGGGGGAAGGGGACAGGAGAGAACAGAGTCACTGCTGTCCTGTTGCATTGTGTGTGTGTGGGGGGGACACCAGTGGCCACTCTGGAGCCACGTCTCTCTCACCTGGTAGCGGTCTTCATGGGTCCTGTAGCTTTTGAGGTACTCCTGAAAGTGATCATGCTCCTCAAGAGCCTTGCGCTTCTTCTGAGCCTGATTGGGGAGGGGTGACAACAACACAAAACAGAAGATAAAGCACACACTGGGTCACACTGATGCAGAATACAAAATAATAATGGTCATAATAACCACAACAACACCATAATAAAAATAAAGATAATAACAATAACAGTAATAACGCTAACAACTATAAAACAACAACAGTAAGAGTCAGGACCAAACCTCCTTCGCAATCCTCTCCTCCGCCAGCTGGATGGCATCGAAGCGCGTGCAGGTGTAGGATCCCCCTGTGTTGTAGCTGTGTAACCTCCAATCGTCCAGGCATATCCAGCAAAAGTTGAACTTGCACTGAAAACCCAACACAGACACACACAACTCTGCAGGGTCAATATTCACAGACACACATTCACTTGTGCCTACATTATTAGAGAGACTGACAGACAGAAACACAGACACAGAGAGAAAGAGGCCGACGCAGAGAGAGAGACACAGACAGACAGAGAGAGAGAGAGAGAGAGAGAGAGAGACACACAGAGACAGACAGACAGACAGACAGAGGTTCTTCCCAGGCTGCCCAACATTGTCCTTCCTGCTTTCATGACGATGATTTTGCTTTCAGTGGAAATTATATTTTTAATATCAGGAAAGAGACAAATGAGCTCCAACAGTGGCGATCAATGAATTCAATTCACAAAGCAATGATCTTAAATGTTCAGGTGGGGGGTGGTGTGCAGGACATTACCCTGAAGCACTTCATATGATTGCATCCTTCGTTTTTCTGGATCGGCGTCTCACAGTTGGGGCAGGGCTTGGAGTTGTTGAGCAGCCACAGGCTGTTGACTACGTCCTCGCGGGCCTCGCTCACTCCACCCCCTGGGAAGACGACAGGAGAGACAGAAGACATGGAGTCAGCGGCGCGGTGAAGCCGGGGGCACACACTGACAGGCAGGAGGGGGGCTGCCAAGGAGCCGGGGAATAAACTGAGCCAAATGGGAATAGGACCGTCTATTCATTAACACAATATACATACAAATTAGCTAAAAAGGACTCAAAACAGTCAGGGTCTTTAGATCAGGGCTGGGCGGCTCTAGTCCTTGAGGGGGTAACAGGCTCCTGTAGGTTCTATCAGGTACTGTAGATTTAATAGGCAACCTGTAAGCAAACAGCAGGACACACAATGAGGATAGCAAAGCACAGGGGTCACTCACCTTCTTGCCGATCCATCTCTGACAGTTTGCCCTGCCACGCTTGCCACGTCTGACAGTCACAGGGTTCGTGTGACTTGCCGAGACATTGCCTGTAGACAAAAACAGGTGTTCAGATATGCCTCGGGCCCCCTTTCACACTCGGCCACCTCGGCTCAATCAGAACCGTGGCCGCTAAGCAAGAGAGGGGATCCCTGGGTTATCAGACTCAAGCCCGGCTGAGGTAAAGAACAGCAGAGAAGCCTTCCCAAACCTGCCCGATCTCATGAACTGCAGAGAAGCACACAACGACCTTCTGCTGACACTGTCAGGAACTCTGAAATCAGTGGCTTGTGTCTCAGGACTTGATATTGAGCAGTAATTGTATTGCTGGTGGTATGTATTTCTTTGAGACCCTAGACACAAAGCATTGTTTGCTTTTTTAGATGCTTACATTTTCCCATTAAAAAAAAAAAGTATGGTTGTTCTCTCTCTCTCTCTCACCAGCAGAACACGTGTCCGTCTCCACAGTCCACAGCCGGTGCCTTGAGCTGGGGAAAGATGAGTGGATCGGTGCCGGTTCCTCCGGGGCCCTGTCCGGCCAGTATGACAGCTCTCTCACACCCCGGGTTGGGGCACCACTTGATAGCAGGGTTGCTGTCAACAAACGCCTGGAATACAGAGGAAACAACACTGAACTGTAGTCAGGGAGACAGAGGGAGACGGGGAGAGGGAGGGAGAGAAGGTGAGGGCAAGGGGGAGAGGATGGGAGACCGAAGCAGACAGAGGGAGGACGAGGGAGGGAGGATTGATGGCCTTCCTGGAATCAGTGTTACACTTACATAGGAACAGATGTCTGTAGGAAACAGGTGAATAAACAACAGCATTCTTCTTAACAAGCAGCTAAACACACCTATACCCATGTGTACACAGACACACACAGACACAGACAGCGAACACAACTCCTCCTTGCATGACAATATCGCAGAGGAGCTATACATCAAAAGCCTCCTCAGATTTAAACACAGAATTGCTTTTTCTCAGGCTAATGATCTCTGACATCCCAACTGATTAAAAGGATAATAAGCGAAAGAGGGGAACTACAACTGCAATCGGATCATCTCAAAACTTCTGGGGAGGAGAAAAAAAAAAAACAATAAAACAAAACTACAATGAGTTTCAGTTCACTTGGATGAGCTGAAATGATCTGTTACAGAGCAGATACTGAGATATGACGCCAGTACAGCCGTGACTACCGCCGAAATGTGTGTCATACACACACACTGACACACACATGCACACAAACACACACACGTTTGTGTTTTTACCTTGATGTCAAACAGGAGGTAGCGCTTGTACATCTCCTTAGAGACAATGCTCTCTATGATCTCTGCAGGAACCAGCTGGGAACAGCCACAGGCCGGGCAGAAGATATTGGGACCTGCTCCTTCCTGGATCTTCAGGTTGAGAAACCTGAGGGAGGACACAACGCACAGAGTCAGGGGCCACGGCAGCGCAGGACACAACGCACAGAGTCAGGGGCCACGACAATGTGCTGGCCTCTCCCGCCAGTCACATCAGTGGTTTGGCCAAAGGCTGCCGCAGAACCAAATACAGTAAAGTATCCAAGCGCCAAGGGGGCTTCTCTTCACAGGAATTCAATTCACTTACCAAAGCACGCGGGTCCTTACAGTACAAACAGGGCTATAAGCAAACCAGGGAACTGGTTTCAACCTGAACATGATGATGGGGTGGGGGACGACAACCTGTGAGCTTAATACTGCTCTGCCACCTTAAATGCCACAGAAATGTCATTTGAAGCAAAATGGTCAAGTCATTTCAAGGGTGACAAAATAAAACCAACTCACCCTTCCCAGCATTCTCTGCAGAACTCGTGTCCACAAGGCATGTCCACGGGGTACTCAGACGCTGGGATAGTGCACAAACACAAGGCGCACTGGAAGAAGACACAGAAACAAGAAAACACAAGCCCATTACATTAATTCAGTCACTGATTCATTCATTAACGAATGTTAATTAGTCTGTGTGTGTTCTTCAATATGGGCTGCTTCTTGCCGGAGCCCAATTGCTAACCTTCGTAACGATTATCTGTGTAATAATAATAATGAAATGGAAAGATGTTGGATTCATTCACGTATCACCAATGTACAGAGGTAAAGAAAAGTTGACTGTTTCTAGACAGAGCGGAGACAGGAGCTGTGAACGCAGCGATTGTCAGGGAAACCCAGCGCGACCTTTCCGAATAAATATCAAAGACTATGTCTATGTAAATGTAGTGCCTGAATGCATTAGCATAATTGCTCTGCCTCAGAAGATTTCTTGATTAGGAACCCTAATAAGGGTGTCTGATACCACATCAAATCAATCAACCAACTGATTCCAGTGGCTGTAACTTGTAGATTTGTCAGGCACTGCCCCGTACCCCAGAGTACAGGGAGGAATGTAGCTGAGAGCAGTGTAAGCACACACACACACACGCACACGCACACACACACGCACACACACATGCACACTAAGAGTGAGGCAGACACAGGAGTGACATGGGGGGGTCGTTACCAGAAGCCTGTCCTCATCCTCATCATTGTTTGCGTCCATGTACTCGTCCTTCTCACTGTCCTCGTCCTCTTGACTGTCCTCATCCTCCACACAGTCCTCCTCCCCGTCCTCCTTCTCGCCCTCCTCACTGTCCTCATCCTTCTCCCCGTCCTCGTCCTCGTCCGGGGTGCAGGGGGAGGGCAAGTTGTCCCTCGAATTGTACTTGCTGGGTGGAGGAGTGGGCATCTTCACCCCTGAGCGTTTGCAGCAGTCCTCTGCATTGGACAGCAATGCCA